>NC_049248.1:44458936-44773729 GCF_011100685.1 Canis lupus familiaris | reverse complement strand
CCTCAGTGACCCTAAAAGTTTAGGGAACTAAAGCCTCCACCCAGAGCACGGCCTCCCTCCTGCCTCACATGTACACACACACACACACACACACACACACACACACACACACACACACACGGCCCGTCCTCCCGATCTAGGGTGACTGGGGACGCAAGCATCTCTGTGGTCAGCACGGTGTGTGTGTGTGTGTGTGTGTGTGTGTGTGTGTGGTGTGTCCACCTCTGGCCGTGTCACTGTGCTCACTTGTGTGCGAGTGTGGCTGTGCTCCGTCAGGACAGCGGCCGTGGCCGTGTGGGCAGCACTGTGTGCGCGGACGTGTGCACGGATCATCCCGGGGCTGTCCGTGAGTGTGTGTGTCTGTGTTCCAGGCTCTCTGTGCGAGTGTCGTCCCCGATCCCCCATCCCCCCCCTGGATGTCTAATTAGTGGTTTGGGGTTTGTTCCTTTTCCCTCCTGCTCCTTCCCTGGGCGGCGCGGCCTCAGCAGCAGTAGGCGCGCGGCAGCAGAGGCGGCAGCAGCGGCAGCCGGGACTCTGGAGCAGAGGAGGACCCCGGATCGCGGCCCGAGTGGCACGGGAGCGGGGCTGGCCCGGGAGGGGAGCCCGGCCCCCCGGCGCGGGCCCGCAGGCCACCCCTCGCCCGCACGCCCCCCGCCAGAGCTGCGGGGAGGACAGCCCCAGGACGCCCGGCCCCGGCGCCCCCAGGTACCTGACCCGGGAGCCGGGGCCGCTGGGGGCGGGGTGTGGGACACCTGGGCCGCCGGCCCTCCCCGCCAGCAGCCCTCCAGGACCCCTGACAACGTGCCCCCCGCCCTACCTCCTCCTGCTTCCACCCCTTCCCCAGCCCGGCTTCTCCTCTCCCGCCCAGATCCCTTCTTTGGGGAGCTCAGCAAATGGAGCAGGAAATTTGGACCCTCTGCCTCCCTCTCTCGCCCTGCTCATTGGATCCGGAGCCTTCTCCGCTGGGAAAGCTGTAATTAGAGGGTGGATCCCTACAGACAGAGCACAGCCCCCCCACCCCCACCCCCCAGTCCCTTCTAACTTTAGATCTCTTCTCTCCCATTCTCCCATTCTCCCTCCCTCTCCCTCTCCCCGGCTCGGCTGGCTCTCTCCATCTGCCTGGCTCCTTGGGACCCGGTCCCCAGCCTCAGGATGGCGTCCTCCCTGCTTGAGGTAACTGTCCCCTCCTCCCCCCAGGACACCAGCGACAGTCCTACTGGCCCTAACCCCTGCCCGCCCCCACCTCCCAACTCACACAGACAGTGGCTGTGGTGCCTGTCACTTCCAGGGTCCCTCTGATGAGGAGAGGACAGGGCTCTGCAGGGAGCAGGGGGCAGGAGGGAGGGCGGGACAGAGGGGGCCGGGGTCAGAGAGCAGTCAGAGGAAGATGAGAGGGGTCAGGTCAGGAGAAGGCACGCACCTCCGCACCTCCGAGGTCCCCGCCTGCAGGCCAACCCTGAGGAGTGGACAGGGATGGAGAAAGCAGGAAGAGGAGGGGTGGGGGCAGCTCAGCCAAGAGGGGGGACAGCGAAGGAGAGGCTGAGGGGTGGGCACCAGGCAGCAAACGGGGGACAGTGCCTTGGGGGCCCCGGGTCTGTCTCTGGGGAGCTCCTGGCCGAGCCTGAGCGGCAGCCGGTCTCCCTGTAGGTGGTCAGGGGCTGGGCCTCCGCCTGGCGTGTGGGGGATCAGGTGAGCCCCGAGAGAAGGGAGCCGGCAGTGCTGTGCATGTGGGGGGGCTGGCCAGAGGAACCGGCCCCGGCCTGACAGGGAACCCAGGAGGAGGGCCAGGGTCTGAGGCCGCCTGCCCGGCTCACAAATATTTAGCTTTCAGCCAAAGACAAACTCAGCTCTATTTTGGGAGTGGGAGGCTCCAGGGCGGACTGGGCCACTTCCCCTACAGGCTGGGACCCCAGCCTTTGGCACTGGGGTTGGAGGGAACCAGGGTGCCATGGAGGTCAGGTTCGGGGTCAGGGGTTCCGGGGGACTCCAGGTGCGCAGTTGGAAAGGAAGGACTCGCAGGCCCTCGCGGCCACTCTGCACGGCCTGAGTTCTCTCTCCCTGCTTCTGGGTCGCTGACTCTGTTTCTCTGTCATCTCTGTCCTGCTGTCTGGGTCCCTCCACAGGAATTTGGAGCCAGAAAGCCTTCCCTTCAGGTCAAGCACCTTCAGTAGCCTTGAACGTTCCAGATTCCCTGGCCCCTCGGAAGCCCCCATCTCTGCTCCCGGTGCCCGAGCTCAGCCCCAGGGGTGACAGGCCAGACGGGAAGCCCACTCCTTGGGCCTGTGGGGGGGATGCGAGGCGGCGCGGGACCGCTGACCCCGCGTTCACTGGCCTGGGCCCAAGCGTTAGCAGGAACACGCGGCCTGCACGTGGGGCAGCCTTTGTGGGAGCGCAGGTGCGTACGTGCAGTGGCCCCTGAGCATCTGTGGTCCAGCGGCCAGCGGCAGCGGGTCAGGCTGCGTGGAGCGTCAGGGAGAGGCAGGCAAGCCGGGGGCGTGGACGCGGCGGCCCTGGTCACGGTTCCGTCAGTCGGGCCCCCAGGCGTGCTGTACCTGCGCACCAAGGGCGGGCTGCTCGCCTGCCATCCCCTCGTCCCCTCGCCAGGCCCCACGCCGAGCCTGCACTGACACGCTGCGGTTGGTCTGGAGGAAGCCTCGGGACGAGGTGCCTGGACGTCCTGGGGCCTCCGGGGCAGGGGCAGGGGCAGGGGCAGTGTCAGTGGGCGTGGGCGCCCGGCCAGGGCTGCCAGCGTGGCACTGGGGCCCGGGGGAGGGGCCGGCCCAGGGGCCTGCAGGAGGGGCGCAGGACTGGGGTGGCACTTGGCAAGGGGAGCGTGCCCTGGAGTCTGGGTGTTGGTGTCCCTCACTGCCCGGGAGCTGGAGATGCCCCCGCACGAGGGCATCCAGCCCCTCCACCTGGTGCTCCTGCTGTGGGGGCACTTGGGCCCTCATCCGTCCCCCTTGCCCACCCAGGGAGCCCTCTGCCCGCACGGGGGGGGGGGGGGGGCGCCTCTGGCGTCCGGAGAGGGACGCAGCTGCTGCCTGATGAGAGGCTCACCTGGGCGAGAGGCTCACCTGGGCGCCTGAGCTGCAGGGCGGGAGGCAGGAGGGAGCAGTGGTGAGGGCCGGGTGGGGATGGCAGCTGGAGGTGGGAGGACCGGCCGCGGGCGGAGGCTGGCGGCGGAGAGCTGGCGCTGGACCCTGGAACTCAGGTGCCCACGGGGGAAGGCCAGCGGGCCCTCAGGTGGCTGTGAGCTCAGCAGGAGGTCCGCTGGGCACCCCGAGGCCCTGCGAAGAGGGGGCCCCCTTCCCGGCACGTGTGGGGAGAGCTGGGACGGCCCATTGCTCTTTCTCTGGAGACTCCTTGTCAGTGCGTTAAGCCCTTTTATTGTGTTAGCAGAAGGTGGGGTGGAGGTAGGAGGGAAACAGCCGGAAGGCGGCCTCCTGGGCTCCTGGGCAGTCAGCTCCAGAGCATGTGGCCAGGCCTGGGGGCGTAGATGTGGGACGCTCGCGGGGTCGCCCGAGCAGCCGAGAAGGGACCTGAGGCTGTGGTGGACCTAGCCAGGTGCCCGGTTCTTGGCCTCCAGAACCGTCTGAGCGGGCCTGGCGCCTTGCCCCCCTTCCCTGCCCTCAGGGGCCCCGGGGCCTCGGCTCCGGGCCGGGGTCTCCTGTCGGCCTGGGGCCGCTTGCCTTCCTTCACCCCTCCTTCCCTCTCCCAGCTGGGTGGGGTCCCTGGGCTTGGCTGAGGCCCCTGTGGCCACAGTGTGAGGGCCGGGCGGGGGGGACGGCGTCGGCGTTTTTAAAAATAAACCGACCGCAGGGAAACCAACGGAGCCGGGCTGGGCCGGGGGGAGAAGCGGTCAGGGGGAGAGGGAGGGAGGAGTGGCCTGGTCTGGGGGTTTTCTGGGGCCCAGCATCATGGTGGTTTTCTCTTAGGTAGGAGAGCCGTCCTCCTCCTCCTCCTCCCCCCTTTCTGTTTTCTTCCTCCTCTTTCCCTGTGTTTTCCTCCGCCTTCCTGGCCCAGGCTCTCTCCATCACCTCTTTGTCTGCTCTCCTCTCTCTCTCTGCCCTTTGTCTTTTCACCTTTCTGCTCTTTTGGGCCCCTGCCCATGTCTGCCCCTCATGCCAGTTTTCCTCTGTGTCCCGTCCACTCCCCCTCCCCGCCCCTGTGGCTTTTCCGTCTGTGCCTTTGCAGGGTCCTTTGCTCCTCCGGGCTCTGGGTCTCTGCCTCTCCCCTTTGCACTCTGTTTCTAACCTTTCTTTTCTTTTCTTTTCTTTTTAAAGATTTTATTTATTCATGAGAGACACACAGAGAGAGGCAGAGACACAGGCAGAGGGAGAAGCAGGCTCCAGGTGGGGAGCCTGACGTGGGACTCGATCCCGGGACCCCGGGGTCACAACCTGAGCCAAAGGCAGATGCTCAACTGCTGAGCCCCCCAGGCACCCCTGTTTTTACTTTTCTGCTAGGGTTTGACTCCTGCCCTATCAGCTACCCTGCCTCAGCTTACCCTCTGCTTGTGAGGTCAGAGGCTCCTGGGAAACTGGGGAGGACGCAGGGCTTTTCCCATAGCCAGATTTCAGGAAGGCTTTGGAGGCTTGAATTTGGGGGTCCACGGGTCGAGGGGACAGGACTGCAGAAAGACGTGGTTGCACAGGGCAGCGGCAGGTTTGCCCTTGGGGAGCAGTGCGGGAGTGCTGAGTGCACACGCCCCTCGCCACGGCCTGGCCCAGAAGCCCCAGACGACCTGTAGGCCTGGTGCTCGGGTTCTGTCCGGGAAGGCACCAGGTACATCAGCTTTGGAGGATCCCGTCAGGATACTGTACGGGCTCAGCTGCTGGGGGGGGGCATCCTTTGGGTGGGATCCTCGATAATGGCTGCCTGTACCCGGGATTCTGGAGGGTACCTCCTGCTGGCCTGTCCTGAGGCTGACGGCGGGGGGTGCCCCGAGCTCCTGGGGGAGGGGAATCTCAGGGTGGCCTGGCCTGGCAGGAGCAGCATGATGGGCATGAAGGGCATTTCGTGTTTCTGAAAGAGCCCCGCGCCCCACATCTACGCGCCTGGAGAGAGACCAGGCACACGGGCCGCGCGTTAGGGGCCGCTGGACCTGGGGGGCCGTGGGCGGCCCTGAGCCAGGATCTGGGCCACCCCAGTTCCCCGCCCGGGGGCTGTGAGGACGTCGGGCCCCTCCAGCCTTCCCAAAGGGGGACCAGCCGGCTCCACAGAGCAGGAGGTGCCCACTGCCCGCTTGAAAGACATTCTTGCCTCAGCCACAGTCCTGGTTTGGCGGCGGCCCTGTTCCCTCTCAATGTCCCAGTGTCTCCGCGTCGCTTCCTCTTGCTCCCCAGCCCTCGAGTCCCTGCCAAGAGATTCCTTACCAGGGACATAGGCTGCGGCCTCAGGGAGACCCGGCCACTCGCTGCCTCGGTCAGGAGCTGGAGCGGGACAGGAAGTGGGCTCGGGGGTAAAGCTGAGAAACTCTGGGGGGGCAGCTGCCCCCTAATACTTCGCTTTCTTCCCACGTTCCTCTTTGAGTCTCAGCTTTTCTCCCCAAGTCTCTGACCACGGCCTCGGCTCTGAACCCACTTCCAGGGGTAGGACCCCTAATTCTCACCTCACCTCGGTGCTGTCCGTCCCCGCGGCTGAATAGCCAAGAAGCGGCTCCTGTTCCTCTGAGGCCTGGCACCTCCCAGCAACTCCGCAGTGGCCTCCTGCCTCTGCCTCCTGCCTCCAGCCTCCAGCCTCTGCCTCCTGCCTCCAGCCTCCAGCCTCTGCCTCCTGTCTCCAGCCTCCCACCTCTGCCTCCAGCCTCTGCCTCTGCTTCCAGCCTCTACCTCCAGCCTCCTTGCCTCCGCCTCCACCCTCCTGCCTCCACCCTCCTGCCCCCAGCCTCCAGCCTCCAGCCTCCTGCCTCCTTCCTCCAGTTGCTAGGCTGCCTCCAGACCTTGCTCCCCTCCCATGACTCTTTGGAGCTCTGCCCTGGGGCCCACTGCTCACCGGCCCCTCCACCCCTCCCTCCCATCCTCTTCCACTCTTCCTGGGCCCTTGGCTCTGCTCTCCCTCTGCAGAGTCTGCCTCCCTTCCCGCCTCTCCACCCCCCTCTAAGCAGCGCTTCCCTCTGCCCACAGGAGGAAGCTCACTATGGCTCCAGCCCCCTGGCCATGCTGACGGCAGCGTGCAGCAAATTTGGCGGCACCAGCCCCCTGCGGGACTCAACGACACTGGGCAAAGCAGGCGCAAAGAAGCCATACTCCGTGGGCAGTGACCTTTCAGCCCCCAAAACCATGGGGGACGCCTACCCAGCCCCCTTTTCAAGCACCAATGGGCTCCTCTCACCTGCAGGCAGTCCCCCTGCCCCCACCTCGGGCTATGCCAATGAGTACCCTCCTTTTTCTCACTCATTCCCTGGACCCACGGGCACCCAGGACCCCGGGCTACTAGTGCCCAAGGGCCACAGCTCTCCTGACTGCCTGCCCAGTGTCTACACCTCCCTGGACATGGCACATCCCTACGGCTCCTGGTACAAGGCAGGCATCCACGCAGGCATCTCGCCGGGCCCTGGCAACGCTCCTGCTCCCTGGTGGGACATGCACCCCGGGGGCAACTGGCTAGGTGGTGGGCAGGGCCAGGGTGATGGGCTGCAAGGGACACTGCCCGCGGGCCCCGCTCAGCCTCCGCTGAACCCCCAGCTGCCCACCTACCCGTCCGACTTTGCCCCCCTTAACCCGGCCCCCTACCCAGCTCCCCACCTCCTGCAGCCGGGGCCCCAGCACGTCTTGCCCCAAGACGTCTATAAGCCCAAGGCCGTGAGCAATAGCGGGCCGCTGGAGGGGGGCGGTGCGGCCAAAGCCCCCCGGGGGGCCGGCGCGGGGGGCGGCGGCTTCGGCGGCGGCGGGGCGGGCCGCTCCTCCTGCGACTGCCCCAACTGCCAGGAGCTCGAGCGCCTGGGCGCGGCGGCGGCGGGGCTGCGCAAGAAGCCCATCCACAGCTGCCACATCCCGGGCTGCGGCAAGGTGTACGGCAAGGCCTCGCACCTGAAGGCGCACCTGCGCTGGCACACGGGCGAGCGGCCCTTCGTGTGCAACTGGCTCTTCTGCGGCAAGCGCTTCACGCGCTCGGACGAGCTGGAGCGCCACGTGCGCACGCACACGCGGGAGAAGAAGTTCACCTGCCTGCTGTGCTCCAAGCGCTTCACCCGCAGCGACCACCTGAGCAAACACCAGCGCACCCACGGCGAGCCGGGCCCCGGGCCCCCTGCCGGCGGCCCCAAGGACCTGGGGGAGGCGCGCGGCGCCGCGGAGGAGGAGGCCAGTCAGACGCCCCGGCCCCCCGCCTCCCCGGCGCCCCCAGAGAAAGCCCCCGAAGGCAGCCCGGAGCAGAGCAGCCTGCTGGAGATCTGAGCGGGCGCGGGGTCGCCGGCTGCGTGGACGCGCTTGTCCTCACCCGCTGGGCCCCAGCATGCTGCCCTTGGGGCTCTTGCCAGCCCCCCCGCCCGCCGGCCTGGTGACCCCCGGCGCGCCCTGCGGCTCCCCGACCTTTGCCCAGAGCCCGTGCTGCAGACCCTCCTCTCAGGCCCTCACCTTGTGCCCGACTTCTGTCCTCTGGCTTCCCAGCCCCCCACCCCACCCCACCCCACCCCACCCCCAACATCCCCTCCGCTCCTATCGCACCGTCTCATTTCCCTTCCATCTGGGCTCCCCACACTTGCTTTCTCCATCCCACCAACTCCTTGGCGAGCACCCTTTCTGCTTCCCAAGCTTGTTTACCGCGATTGCTTACGCTTAGCTTCCAGTCTTCCCAGCTTCTTATCCCACTTGCTTTCCATGCTCCAGAGCGTTTTGTTTGTTTGTTTTTGTTTTTACAAACATAATGATGATGATGATGATGATGATGATAATTTATTGCCCCCTGGTGGCCTCCTCATTAGGGGCCAGAGTTAGGGGGATTGGGGTTAGCGACCTGGCAGGGAGCAGGGTGCCAAGAGGGGGGCAGACCAGTGGGGATCTGATCCCAAAGATGGGGTGACCCCAGGGTCAGGGAGGCTGCCCCCGGGCCTGTATATTTAACCCCTATGTTCCAAGAGAAATGAATACTAATAATAATAATTCTATTTATCTAAGTTATGATGACAGGTCAGGTAGAGTGAGCTGGGGAGGGAAGGAGGTCCGTTTCTGCTATGGAAACTGTAGCTAAGTGTATCTCTGTATAGAAAAAGCGTTAGTGGAGATCTTGTCAATAGAATTCCTATCATCAGGGTCTCAGTTAATGGGGTTTCTCTTTTAATAGAATCTCTGCTAATAGGGTTGGTTAGCTAGATCTCTGTTAAAGAGTTGATGGGGTGTCTCTCAATTAGGGATCCCTAATGTTCCCAGCCCCAGCCAGAAGCTGTGAAACCTCGAGTCCTATGGAGGGGAGGACTGGAATGTACCCCAGCTCCCTTGACCCCAGAGCAGGTTCTTTCCACTGCCCCTCCCCTGACACCATGACCCCATCAGGCTAATCCCTCGTTGCCATGGTTATGGAGAGCTTGCAGCTGCCATCCTAGACGTGCTCGTTGGGGAAGCCCACCTCACAGGAGGAGCACACTGGTTTGGAGGTGCGTCTCCAGAAGAATAGGCGGGGAAGGCTTTCTCTGGGATCAGATTCAAATAAATCAAGTATTTATTGAGTGCCCCTTCTGTCCGAGGCACTGCTAGGCTGGTGCCTAGAAGCCATGAGAAAGAAGAATTTATACAGCGAGGAGGACAGAGGTCCCCAAGCTGATTTGGGGTTGCATCCACGGCCCCCCCCCCCCCAACCTGGGATTTCCAATGCTCCCGACTCCACCTCTGGTGACTTTTAAAGCCGCTTCGTGCCTTTGATTGCCTTTCCTGTGACTTTGGATCCTCCTTTTCTATCTCCTGCTCCCTCAAGGCCCCAAGTTAAAGGGTAAAAGCCGCTGGGGCTTGGGGAGAGGGTAATATTGTGGAAGGGAAAGGATCGTGCCCTCATGGAGTCTTTTTTTTATTATTATTATTATTATTTAATAAAAAGTTCGATTTTAAATTTTGTCCTGGTGAGAATGGAGGAGGAGGAGGGAAGAAGAGTGAGCCACGGGAGCCCTCCTCGGCACCTGGAGACTCCCACGGGCACCCCACGGGCACCCCACGGTGCCCACGGCGGGCGGGGTGGGGGGAGGGGGGCCGGGGGACAGCCGAGGGGGGGGACGGGGGGACCGAGGGCTTCCTCCCCCCGCTCGCCGCCCGCTCGGCCCGGCCGGGCCCGGGCGGGTCGACGGCGGCGCGGCCCCAGGGGTCCCCAGGGCGGCCCCCGCCTGGCACGCAGCCGCCCCGCCCCGGGCTGCAATCAGCCGTGCCCGCCGCCGACCGGAGGGCGAACAAAAGCCACTCTGTGGCGGCGGCCCCGGGCCACAATAGGGCTTTGTGCGGCCCGGCCCCGGGCTCCCCCGCGGGGCTCCGTCCCCGGCCGGTCGGGGGCGCTGCGGGCGGGCTCGGGATGCCCCCCCCGCCCCGGACCCCCTGCGCTCGGGCCCGCTTCGAAGGCGCTTCCAGGAGGGCGGGTCGGGGTCGGGGTCGGGGTCGGGGTCCCGGGCTGCCCCCCTCTCCGGGTGCGGATCCCCTGCACCTCGAAGGCGCTTCCAGGAGGGCGGGGTCGGGGTCGGGGTCCCGGGCTGCCCCCCCTCTCCGGGTGCGGACCCCTTGCCCTCGGGCCCCGCCTCGAAGGTGCAGAGGGCGGGGCGGGGTCGGGGTCGGGGTCCCGGGCTGCCCCCCCTCTCCGGGTGCGGATCCCCTGCCCTCGGGCCCCGCCTCGAAGGTGCAGAGGGCGAGGCGGGGTCGGGGTCGGGGTCCCGGGCTGCCCCCCCTCTCCGGGTGCGGACCCCTTGCCCTCGGGCCCCGCCTCGAAGGTGCAGAGAGCGGGGCGGGGTCGGGGTCGGGGTCCCGGGCTGCCCCCCCTCTCCGGGTGCGGATCCCCTGCCCTCGGGCCCCGCCTCGAAGGCGCGGAGGGCGGGGGCGGGGTCCCGGGCTGCCCCCCTCTGCCCCCCCGCCGCCGGGCCGGCTCCTCGGGACCCCGGGCCCCGCCTGTCCGGTGCCAGCCCCGCCCGCCGCGGCCCCCTCCCCCTCCCCTCGGCCGCTTTCATCTTCCCCGGACTCCGCTTGGGGTTTGCTGGTTTCTGGGAGATAAAAACCGCCCCAAATAGCGGCGGCGCGCGGCCAGCACAAACAGGGCCGCCGGGCCGCGCGCCCGCTTGGCCGCTCCGCGCCGGGCGAGCTCCGGGCACCCGGGCTCCGGCGGCGCCTCCGCCCGCCCCCGCGGCCCGCCCCGCCCCGCCCCGCCCCGCCCCGCCCCGCCGCCGGCCGCGAGTCCCGTGGGTGCCGCTGTCCGGGGCCGCCGCGCCCCCTGGAGGCCGCGCGTAGGGCGCCAGGCGCGGGGTCGCCCCCAGGACCTGCGACCCCCGACGGCGCCCTGGAGGCTACGACCCCGCTCCGTAGCTCAGGCCGAGGCCCGCCCGGCCCCGCAACCACCGCACAACCTGCCGGTAAAAGTCAGGCCTCACCGAAGGGAGGTGCAAGCTGCGGCCCCGTCGGCAGTGATTTTTTGGGGGGGAGGTATCTGGGGTTGGATGGTGGCACCACTGAGCACAAACCGAAACTGCGTGGAGGGTGCCCAGGGGCCCCCACTCACTGTCGGAGTCGGGGACTCCCTCCCTTCCTCCAAAGCCCGCATTAGCGCTCCCCCTTCCCCCCAACTTCTCAGCAAGTTGCTCCCAACTACCCTGTTTATACTCGATGCTCCTCAAGCTTTCTGTGACTTTCCAGGGGACAGTGAACTAACCTAGAAAATTAAACCGGGGCTCCTCGAAATTTGGTCTGTGCAGTTATCCTGTATGGGGGGGGCATCGTGGAAACACAGCTGAAGAGCTCCACCCCAGAACCCGCACTTTAGCAAGATCCTCTGGGGGGCCTGTGCTCAGGGACATTTGGGAAGTACTAGACTGCAGGAGCCCGGGGCTTGCTCCGTGTTAAGGGCATTTTCAGAGAAGCTTTCTTGTTTTCTGACCCCGGAATAATTCTCCTGGGAGCAACTTTTCATGCACGAAGGAGTAGCACACCCAGCCCAAGAATGCTAAACTCAGGATGCACCCTAGTTTCTCCAACTAGACTGGCAACTCTTGGGAGTGGGGACTATGCCTTATACATTTCTGTGTCCCCAGAGCATGGTCCTTGGAATTGCTCATTTACCCTTGTTTAAATGAACAAACCAGGGCAGCCCGGGTGGCTCAGCGTTTTAGGGCCTGCCTTCAGCCCAGGGCCTGATCCGGGAGGTCCGGGATTGTGTCCAACGTCAGGCTCCCTGCATCGGGCCTGCTTCTCCCTCTGCCTGTGTCTCTGCCTCTGTCTGTGTGTCTCTCATGAATAAATAAATAAATAAATAAACAAATAATAATAAGTAAATGAACAAACCAAAGCCCAAGGTGACTCTCTCTCCTGGGGTCATGGTGGGGTCGGCCCCCCCCCCCAGGACCTGTGAACCCCGACGTGCCCGGGGAGGCGCGGCCCGGCGACCACCCAGCGCACCAGGTTCACAGCAGGTCACCAAGTTCACGGCAGAGTTGTGCCTAATCCAGTGGTTGGTACTTACAACGTATTAAATGGCTTCATTTCCATTATCTCGTGTGGGAGACAACCAGGGGAAATAAGCAGGACTCTGCAAAAGTGAGGAGGCTGAGGCTCGAGGAATTCAGAGACTTCCCCGAAGTCACACGCCTGTGAGAAGAGGAGCCCTCATCCTGCATTCGACTTCCAGCTTTTGGAATCAATTTCCCTCTTCTTTCTCAAGATTTACTCATTTGAGACGGAGAGAGGAGAGAGTATACTCTAGTCCCAGACGGGGGTTGGGGAGAAGGGCGAAGGCAGAGGGAGGAGCAGGCTCCCAGCGGATCGGGGAGTTCAAGGAGGGACTCGATGGGAGGACCCTGCGATCATGACCCGAGCCAAAGGTCGACTTTTAACTGAGTCACCCAGGTACCCCTCTTTTTCTTTTCCTTTTTTTTTTTTTTAATATTTTATTTATCCATGAGAGACACAGAGAGAGAGAGAGAGGCAGAGACACAGGCAGAGGGAGAAGCAGGCTCCATGCAGGGAGCCCGACGTGGGACTCGATCCAGGGTCACGTCCTGGGCCCAAGGCAGGAGCTAAACCACCGAGTCACCCAGGTGCCCCTCTTTTTCTTTTTTTTAAGATTTATTTTTTACGTGAAGTCTGCACACAACATGGGGCCAGAACTCAGCACTCTGAGATCGAGTCGAGGCTCCAACGACTCAGCCAGCCAAGCACCCAATCTCACTTTTATTCTTACACCGCAGCGCCTGGCTTTGGTATTTTTAGGTGCAAAGTCCCTGCGCCTCTCCCTCCTCGAGGTGCCAGAACAGTACTTCGGGCTGGCTGTAAGGCTCTTACACGCACTCTGCGGTAACACTCAGGGAATGTCACTGTTTTGCAGCGCACTCGCCCTTCCCGTTAACCCCGGGCCCGGCCCGAGGCTTTGGAGGCGCGTCCCTGTCCCTCCAGGGTCTCCCGTGACGTCACTCCTCCCGGGGGCTCGCTCGGTCATTTCCTCCGGACGATGCACAGTCCTGCGAGGGTTTAATCAGACGCTTCCCTGAACGTGGCTTGTTTGCGGCTTTCCGAACGCCGAGCCGGAGTGGGGAGCTGTGCTGCGGCTGTGGGATCTGGGGGGAGGCAGGCTCACGGAGGACCCCGACACCGCCGCTCCCGCCCTTCCCCAGCGCGAGCCCCGCCCCGCCGCGCTCCCTCCGGCCGCCAGGCGGCGCGCGAGGGCGCCCTGGGTGGGGGCCGTCCGGGACTGCGCATGCGCACGCGGTCCGCGTTCCGCTTCCGCTCACTTCCGGTGAGTTTGGCCGTTTGTCCCAGGCGGCTACCCGTAGGGATCCGAATCGAGCCCGGGAACTAGGACTTAGGGAGGCGGGATCCGGGAGCTCACCGGCTGCGGGCGTCCTCGGGACCGGCAGGATGTGCTCCCTGGGGCTGTTCCCGCCGCCGCCGCCCAGGGGTCAAGTCACCCTCTACGAGCACAATAACGAGTTGGCGACAGGCAGTAGCTATGAGAGTCCGCCTCCCGACTTCCGGGGCCAGGTGGCCGGGGCGAGGAGGGAGGGGGTCCGCGCGGGAGGGGGCGGGGCCCGCGGGAGGGGGCGGAGCGAGGAGGGGGCGGAGCGAGGGGCGGGGCCCGCGGGAGGGGGCAGAGCGAGAAGGGAGGGAGGGGCCCGCAGGGAGGAGGAGGGGGCCCGCGCGGGAGGGGGCGGGGCCCGCGGGAGGGCGGAGCGGGGAGGGGGCGGGGCGAGAAGGGAGGGGGCCCGCGCGGGGGGGGGAGGGGCCCGCTGGGAGGGGGCGGAGCGAGAAGGGAGGGAGGGGCCCGCAGGGAGGAGGAGGGGGGCGGGGCCCGCGGGAGGGGGCGGAGCGAGGAGGGAGGGGGCCCGCGCGGGAGGGGGCGGAGCGAGGAGGGAGGGGGCCCGCGGGGGAGGGGGCGGAGCGAGAAGGGAGGGGGCCCGCGCGGGAGGGGGCGGGGCGAGGAGGGAGGGAGGGGCCCGCGGGGAGGAGGAGGGGGCCGGGCGGGGAGGGGGCGGGGCCCGCGGGAGGGGGCGGAGCGAGGAGGGAGGGGGCCCGCGCGGGAGGGGGCGGGGCCCGCGGGAGGGCGGAGCGAGGAGGGGGCGGAGCAAGAAGGGAGGGGGCCCGCGCGGGAGGGGGCCCGCGGGGGAGGGGGCCGGGGGGAAGGCCCGGGGTCGCAGGGCTCAGCCTGGCGGAGCGGGAGCTGCCCGGCCCAGGCCCGAGACCCCAGGGGCTGGGATGCAGTGTAGGGCCGGGGCTGCAGGGTGAGGGAGGTTGAGCGGTTGTGGGCGGGCCTAGAGGGAACGAGAGGATGCGGGGGGCTTCAGGGGAACTGCTGAGCAGTTGGGGGCAGTATCTGGGAGACCTGGGGAGGCACAACCCGGAGCGTTTTTTCCCACGGCGATCCCGCGAAGGAAAAGGGAGAGAAACTGCTATTTGTTGAGCGTTTGGTGTGTAAGAGAGTCTGAGTCCGGTGTGCTTCGCCGATGCTCTAAGGGCTGATGATCACAGCAACTCCGTGAAATGGGCTAGTTTTGCAGATGAGAGAGCTAAGCTCCGCTTCCCTTTCCCACAAGGGCTGGGTTTCTGATGGGAAACAGGCCTCTTACTCGTAGCCCAGCCGCGGTTTGGGGGTGGCCGGGAATTCAGCAGCGATCGCAGGAGGAGACTGACTCGTTGTCCCACCTTGCACTCCTGGCCTATAGTGGATCAATCTTCCTGTGCTGAACCTGACTAAGGATCCCCTGAAGGCCCCTGGGAGGCTGGACCACGGCACAAGAACCGCCTTCATCCATCACCGCGAGCAAGTGTGGAAGAGATGCATCAACGTATGGTGAGATGTGGCAAAGGGTCTCCTGGACCCCGGTCTGCAGATCCTGGGGAAAATGGGGTCACCACCCCTCTGCCTCGGGCCGCCACGCCCTCTGTGGTTCAGTATCGGATGTCATTCATCCTAACAAATTAGTAGTCCTTACTGGGGAACCTGTGGACAGTCGTTCATCTCATCTCCAGCGACGTGCTTTGGTTTCTGGCATAAGCGAGCCTGCTCCCTGCCCCTTCTTCCGAACCTTAACCTGAAGCTCAGCAAGGTTAGGTATAACGTAGCAGGGGACGATCACATACTTAGGTCATTCAGTTAGCGCGTTTAGGAGTGGACCCCTACCGCCTGGATTCAGTTTGTGGCCGTGTCACTCTTTAGCTGTGTGATTTTGGGTAAGGTACTTGATTAACTTGGTCCCTCGCTTTCCTCATCTGTAAAATGGGACCCATTTTACAAGGTTGTAGTGATGATGAAATGAGTTAATAGATATAAAGCACTTAGAGAACAGTGCCTGGCACGTACCTATTAATCCCTTCCAGGATTAGTTATTATCACTGACACGTGTACGATAAATTCCTACAGGGATCCCCGGGTGGCGCAGCGGTATGGCGCCTGCCTTTGGCCCAGGGCGCGATCCTGGAGACCCGGGATCGAATCCCACATCGGGCTCCCGGTGCATGGAGTCTGCTTCTCCCTCTGCCTATGTCTCTGCCTCTCTCTCTTTCTCTCTCTGTGACTATCATAAATAAATAAATAAATAAAAATTAAAAAAAAAATTAAAAAAATATAAATTCCTACAACGCCAGTAGGTGCTTCAAAGGGGATGTTCATTTGTAATTTTTTTTTAACGATTTTATTTGTTTATTCATGAGAGACACAGGCAGAGGGAGAAGCAGGCTCCCTGCAGGGAGCGGGACGTGGGCCTCGATCCTGGGACTCTGGGGTCAAGCCCTGAGCCGAAGGCAGATGCTCAACCGCTGAGCCCCGTAGGCGTCCCTTCATTTTCCATTTTAAACCTGCTTCTACCTTGTGTTTTTCCTCCCAAGGGATTGCCTTACCACTCATTCAGGAGCCAGTGGTTTGAGTGTAGGCTCCGAAGCCGACAGGCAGGTTGAATCCTGATGCTGCTCCTTCCTACTGAGATCACATTGATGATATTAACCTTTTCATGCTTCTGTTGTCTCATCTGAAAATGCGAGTCTTGGCAAAACCTATTTTGCAGAGTTGTGATAGTGGTTGACTAGATAATGTGTGCGAAGCATCTAGGCCAGCCTTGGCGTACTGTGTGCAGTTTAACTGCTATAATTATTATCTAGGTGTTTCCCTTGATATTATTCTTACTAATGTCTAATTGGCCGTCAAATTCTGTTCATTCTACTTCAACCTCTCAAATCTATCTGCTTTTCTCCAACCCTGTGGGTTCAGAGCACTTTTGTCTTTTTTCCAGACTTCTGAAGTAGCCTCTTCACCCATCTCCTTCTCTCCGTTTTTGTGCTCCTCTAATTTTTAGTCATACTGATCTTTCTTTTTCTTTTTTTTTAAGATTTTATTTATTTATTCATGAGAGATACAGAGAGAGAGGCAGAGACACAGGCAGAGGAAGAAGCAGGGTCCATGCGGGGAGAGATCTGATGCAGGACTCGGCACAGGACCCCAGGATCATGCCCTGAGCCAAAGGCAGATGCTCAACCCCTGAGCCACCTAGGCCTCCCACAAAGACACTATATATATATATATATATATATATATATATATATATATATATATATATATATATTTTTTTTTTTTTTTTTTTTTTTAAGGATTTTGTTTATTCATAAGACACACACACAGGCAGAGCAGGCAGAGACACAGGCAGAGGGAGAAGCAGGCTCCATGCAGGGAGCCCAATGTGGGACTCGATCCTGGGACCCCAGGATCATGCGTTGGGCTGAAGGTGGCGCTAACCCGCTGAGCCACCCGGGCTGCCTGCTCTTATTTTTAATACGTTATTGAATGAGTATAACTTGTAGAGGGAGACGGAAGGGATCAGAGTAATCTGACTCACGGTTTCCTCTCATCAGGCGTGATATGGGCCTTTTTGGGGTGCTGAATGAAATTGCAAACTCGGAGGAGGAGGGTGAGTACTTCCTCTCTAGCTTTCTCTAGTTTTGTGGTTGGTATCTCCCCTTCATTTTCTTCCTAACTCATCCCAGTGCCTCCTGGCCCAGGCCCTTTCCCTGTAGCTGTGTTTTTCCTGCCCCAGTTGTCTATGCTGGTGCCATCTTTTCTCCTCTCTGCCTAATTCCCATACCCCAGAGCCCGTGTCCCAGAGTATGGGGAATGCTTGTCCTTTCCCTGCTCGTTCCTTATCCAAGGGTGCTGGTGACAGCCCTGTGAATGGTTTAATCAGAGCTGCTTCCTCACCCCCACAGTGTTCGAGTGGGTGAAGACGGCGTCCAGCTGGGCCCTGGCACTCTGTCGATGGGCCTCCTCCCTCCACGGGTCCCTGTTCCCCCATCTGTCCGTAAGTTTGGCTTCCTCCCCTGGCCCTCTGTGGCTGCCTCTCCTCCACTCCCACCCTCTTCCACTTCCCGCCCCTGAAGGTCAGGGTGGGGTGGGAAGACTGTAGAGGGTGGGCGGGGTCCAGCTCCCCTGTGGAACGTTGAGGGGCTAAGCTTTCGTCCCAGGGCGTCCTCTATCCGCTTTGTTCTTCCAGCTCAGGAGCGAAGATCTGATTGCTGAATTTGCCCAAGTCACAAACTGGTAAGTGTGCAAGCTCTGAGACTTGTGTGGGACGGGAGTCCTTGGAGCTTCCCTGGAGAAGGAAGTCAAGGCAGAGAGCCCTCCCCACCCCTTTCCTGACTGTTACCCACATTCTCACTCCCGAAGAAAGAAATAAAAAGTGAAAACCAGTAATGGCCTCGTGTGAAAGGGAATCTGAGCCTCTGGGCTGGGGGATGGGTTCAGACTCCTTGTGCTCACTCCTGCCACAGGTCCAGCTGCTGCTTGCGGGTCTTTGCCTGGCACCCCCACACCAACAAGTTTGCAGTGGCTCTGCTAGATGACTCAATCCGTGTGTACAACGCCAACAGGTATGTGCTCACCTGCTGGGCGGGCTCTGACTCTCTGGTCTCCGTAAGTCAGTCTTCCTTCACCAGCCTTGGTTCCAGGGCTTCTTGGAGGTTCCTGGGCCTGGCCCACAGCACCCCTTCTAGAACCAGGCTCGGGTTCTCTACAACTGACTTGAGGTGTCCTATTTCCAGATCAAACCTTTATCCTATCCTTCCGTCTCACAAGCCCCCTGGGCCCTGGGTGGTCAGCCTTCTTCTCTTGGCCTTCCCTCCTCAAGGGAGCTCCTGTCCCCTGAGCTGTAGTGTCGCTGCCTTGACCCAGGCCCTTCACCTTCACCACAGCACTATAGTCCCCTCCCTGAAGCACCGGTTGCAGCGGAACGTGGCCGCTCTGGCCTGGAAGCCCCTCAGTGCCTCTGTCTTGGCTGTGGCCTGCCAGACCTGCATTCTCATCTGGACCCTGGACCCCACCTCCTTGTCTACCCGGTGAGTCCCAGCAGCAGCATCTGTCTTACCTTGAGGGTTGAGGCTTGCGGCCGTGTTAGCGGAGGTGGGTGGCCAGGTCTGGAAGTTCTTTATCTTCCCAGGGCTGTGGGAGAAGCCGACGTAAGGTCATTGTTGAGCTGCTGGGAATGCTGTAACGTAGAGAAACGGACAGAACTAGGAGCTTCTGGAATTGTGGGGACTGTGTATATGTGGATCATAGAGTAGAAAGACTGTTTTTTCCAGAGAACTGTCAGATGTAAAGGCAGCAGGGAAGGGAATAAATAAAGACATAAGTCAATGGGCAGCCCCGGTGGCGCAGCGGTTTGGCGCCGCCTGCAGCCTGGGGTGTGATCCTGGAGACCCAGGGTCGAGTCCCACGTCGGGCTCCCTGCATGGAGCCTGCTGCTCCCTCTGCCTGTGTCTCTGCCTCTCTCTGTGTCTCTCAGGAATAAATACGTAAAACCTTAAAACAAAACAAAACAAAACAAAAAAAAAACTAGTCTTTTAAATTATGGATAAAGAATAAAACCTTTGGCTAGCCTTGTTGGGGTAAAAGAGAAAAAGCACAATTTTTCAGAATGGGAAAGAAAAATAACTGCAGATATGGAAGAAAATAGAATTATTAGAGAATATCAGACACAAGTTTAGACCTACAAATCGAAAATTGAAAGGAAATATTTGATTCTCGGGATCCCTGGGTGGCGCAGTGGTTTGGCGCCTGCCTTTGGCCCAGGGCGCGATCCTGGAGACCCGGGATCGAATCCCACGTCGGGCTGCCGGTGCATGGAGCCTGCTTCTCCTTCTGCCTGTGTCTCTGCCTCTCTCTCTCTCTGTGACTATCATAAATAAATAAAAATTAAAAAAAAAAATTAAAAAAAAAAAGAAATATTTGATTCTCTATCAAAATCTGTAACTAAATGGATTGTATAAGAAAATGGATGACCTCTACTACTAAAAAAAAAAAATGCCATGCTGAGATGACTTTATGAGAGTTTTCTCTTCAAAGAAAAGATAATCTCCATGTTGTTCATTTTTAAAGTAGGCTCCGTGCCCAGCGCGTGTGGGGGTCGACTTCATGGCCCTGAGGTTCCAGTCACATGCTCTATGGACTGAACCAGTCAGGCTCCCCTCCATGTTACTTGAATTAGACTAGACCACAGACAAATTTGGAAATGTTTAGAAATCAGGCTCTTGATTTTTTTCTCTTTTAATAAAATTTGGCAAAATTTTAGATTTTTAGGATAGCTGCAAAGATAGTACAGAGTTTCGTATACCTGTCACCCAGTTCGACTACTGTTAACATCTTACGTTACCTTGTGACATTTGTCAAAACTAAGAAACTGCTGTTTGTACGTTATTAACTGAACTCAGACTTCAGATTTCACCAGTTTTTCCATTGATGTCCTTTCTGTTCCAGAATCCATCCTGATTTATTTTTATAAAGCTCAACCCTAAAACCCAAACCTGACAATTAGTGTAAGACAATATTTGAGCATAGATTTATAAATCCTAAAGAAAATACTAGTAAGTAGAGTCCAGAAGTGTGTGTATATTATTTTTTATTTTTTATTTTTATTTCTTTTATTTATTTTTTTTAAATTTATTTATGATAGAGAGAGAGGGTCAGAGACACAGGAGGAGGGAGAAGCAGGCTCCATGCAGGGAGCCCAACGTGGGACTTGATCCCGGGACTCCAGGATCACACCCTGGGCCAAAGGCAGGCACCAAACCGCTGAGCCACCCAGGGATCCCCCAGAAGTATATTTTTAAACAATCTTAACCAAGTAGGATTTTTCCAGAAAGTAGACTATTTGTCATTAGGAAATCTATTAACATGATTTATTACTTTAGAAAATTAAAGGAGAAAAATGCTTATATCCATAAATGCCCTTCTTAAAAAGCAGACTTTCTAGTTGAAAACAAAGTAAAATAGGAACACAAAGAGATGACCTAGGAGTATTTACTGAGAAAAAATAAAAGAGTACTCAGAATCAGCTACCAGGTCAGACAGTGAAATACGAGATACTAAAGGTATCGCTTCCAGTCCTGTCAAGATCAAGACAGAGATACATTATCACTGTTATTTTTATTTAAGGTTTTAAGTAATCTGTACACGGAGTGTGGGGCTCAAACTCACAACCCCAAGATCGATCACATGCTCTATCTCCTGAACCAGCCAGGTACCCCCCATTATCACTGTTATTAACGTTATTTTTGGAGATTTTAGTGAATGCAGCAAGACAAGAAAAAAGGTTTAAGATTTTATACATTTATTATGAGAGACACAGAGAGGGGCAGAGACGCAGGCAGAGGGAGAAGCAGGCTCCATGCAGGGAGCCCGACGTGGGATTTGATCCCTGGAAAAAAATATTCTATTTCCAATGTGTAGTTGCTGAGCTCCCTGAGAATGAGTGGTGAAATGTATTTAATCTACTAGAGCCCTGGAGAGAGTTGTGGGAGAACATTAAGCAAGGGCTGAGTAAGTGCGAGAGACACTGCCGGGACAGGAGTGTGTCGTCGTAGAAATGTCAAATTAAGTAGACTCGAAACCAGAATTCTGGGTTTTATTTTTCTGAACTGGACAAAGTGATATGCTGAGTTTTTATTAAAGAATAAATGTGGGGCAGCCCGGGTGGCTCAGCGGTTTAGTGCCGCCTTCAGCCCAGGGCCTGATCCTGGAGACCCGGAATCAAGTCCCACGTCAGGCTCCCTGCATGGAGCCTGCTTCTCCCTCTGCCTGCGTCTCTGCCTCTCTCTCTCTCTGTGTGTGTCTATTGTGGATAAAATCTCTAAAAAAATTTTTTTAAATTAAAAAAAAAATGGGGGATCCCTGGATGGCTCAGCGGTTTGGCGCCTGCCTTAGGCCCAGGGCGTGGTCCTGGAGACCCGGGATCGAGTCCCACGTCGGGCTCCCTGCATGGGGCCTGCTTCTTCCTCTGCCTGTGTCTCTGCCTCTCTCTCTCTCTTCTGAATAAATAAAATATTAAAAAACAATGTTTGATAGTATCCAGTACTAGCAAGACTAGGAAAGGGGTACTTTTTTTCTTGGCGGAAAAACCGTATTGTGGTACAAACTTCTCAGAAAATTATTTGTTGGCATATTTAGTTTTTGAAAAGTGCAAGCCTTTTTTACCCCAAATCCTGGACACATAGTAACATGAGTTCATGAGGATATAGATAAAGGGAATATTTCTTGCAACGTTTTGTGACGTATAGAACGTTACAAACAATTGAAACGTCCCTTTACGGAGACGGAGGGCATCCCTGTAGGGTATGTGTTCAGGAGAGAGGCGACGGAGCCACCGGGCACTGAGCCGGGTCTCTGGGCCTGGAAGAAGTGGCTGGGAAGCCGCCGGGGTTGTAGGTCGCGGCCGGGTCCCTGGCTCGGGGGCGGTCATAGCTCGGGTCATAGCTCGGTCCGGCGGCTCTGGAGGCACAAGGCTGAGCCCCGCGCTGCATCCTTGGGACAAGCAGAACACCCCGCAGGAGCAGGGGACTGTGGCCGGAGCCGGGGAGGCAGGGTTTGCGGCCCAGGAGGCGGCGCTGGGAGACTGACGCGGGGACGCAGGTGCAGGCCTCAGGGTCGGGCGGCGGACTGTCCCCTCGGCTCCGGGTGGCCCGGGTGGCCCCGGCCGGTGTCGTCCGCAGGCGACGCTGGGCGCTCGCCCCGTGCACTCGCTCCCGTCCGTGGGCCTCGTGGTGGGGACTGGGCGCCGCTTACGCTCTGGTTTGTCCTCCCCTCCGCGACCTCCACTTCCCTCCGGAGACTGGAGGGGCCGCCGGCCTAAGTCGCGGGCGTTCCTGACCCCGTGTCCCCCGTGTCCCCTCGGCAGACCCTCTTCTGGTTGCGCCCAAGTGCTCGCTCACCCGGGGCACGCGCCCGTCACGAGCTTGGCCTGGGCGCCCAGCGGGGGACGCCTGCTGTCCGCGTCGCCCGTGGATGCTGCCATCCTGGTGAGTCGGTCCCCACCCCGTGGCCACGCTTCAGCCCCCTCAGCCCCCGGCGGGAGCGGCCTCCGTCTGGGGGCAGGTGTCCCGTGGGAGGAGAGGCTGCGGCCGGGAGCGGGGCCGTCACACGCCGCTGGCGGCCGCGGAAACCGACCCTCCTGGCCTGGGCGTCCCTCGGCCCCGAGAGGACGGGGCGTGGGGGTTTGCGCCCTCACCCCCGGCCCTCCTGCCCCAGGTCTGGGAGGTCGCCACCGAGACCTGTGTGCCCCTTCCCTGGTTTCGGGGAGGCGGGGTCACCAACCTGCTCTGGTCGCCGGATGGCAGCAAAGTCCTGGCCACCACCCCTTCAGCTGTCTTCCGGTGAGTGGGGGGGATGACTGGACGGGGAGCCCCCAGCACGCAGACCCCACCCCCCCACCCCCCGCCCTGTTCTCTCCCTCCGGCCCCGGGACTGGCGGAGGCAGGGACGTGGGCTTGGACCGCAGAGGCCCGAGGTCGTGACGCGCTTCTCCGGCGCAGGGTCTGGGAGGCGCAGATGTGGACTTGCGAGCGGTGGCCCACTCTCTCGGGCCGGTGTCAGGTGAGGGGGGCCGCGGCCCCAGCTGGTCTCCCGCGCCCTTCTTCCCGCGCCCCCGCACGCCAGTGACCCCGTGCTCTGCCCCCGCCCCCAGACTGGCTGCTGGAGCCCGGATGGGAACCGGCTGCTGTTCACGGTGCTGGGGGAACCACTCATCTACTCCCTGGCATTCCCGGAGCGCGGCGGTGAGTCAGGGACCCTCTGAATAGGCTACTCCGAAGGGTAAAGGGAAGTCAAGTCAGCTCGAGACCTGAGAGGCGGCGGGGCTTATGGCGGAGTGGGGTGGGGTAGGGGGGAGGGGAGACGCCCGGTTCCTGTACCCCAGAGCCGCTGCGCTTCTTGCAGGGGAAGGACAGGGGCGCGTTGGGGGCGCGAAGTCAGCCACCATCGTGGCCGACCTGTCGGAGACCACCGTGCAGACACCGGACGGAGAGGAAAGGTGAGCTCGGGGCAGAGGGAGGGGCAGGGCGGGTGGGAGGGAGGGAGCATGCTGAGCCCTCCCGACTCTGCCTCACAGGCTTGGGGGAGAGGCGCACTCCATGGTCTGGGACCCCAGTGGGGAGCGGCTGGCCGTGCTCATGAAAGGTGAGTTGGGAGGGGCTTTGCCCAGGCCACAGCCCTCGCCCCGTTCGTGGAGGGTGCCGGCGTCCTGGTGCAGTTCTCTGCCCTGCCTGGGGTTCCGCCGCCGGGGTACCTCGCTATCGCATCCATTTCCCGTAGGAAACCCACGGGTCCAGGACGGTAAACCAGTCATCCTCCTTTTTCGCACTCGGAACAGCCCTGTGTTTGAGCTGCTTCCTTGGTAAGGGCCGGGCAGGGGGCAGGCCGTCGGGTGCGGGCTCCCTCCCAGCCTCCCGCCAACCCGCTCACCTCCTCCCCTAGTGGCATCATCCAGGGGGAACCCGGGGCCCAGGCGCAGCTCATCACGTTCCATCCTTCCTTCAACAAGGGGGCTCTGCTCAGCGTGGTGAGTAGACAGGCTGCTGGGCTTCTGGGGCAGGCGGAGCCGAGGACAAAGGCTGCCCCCCTGCCCCGTGTGGCCGCCTTTGGGCCCGGGCTGATGGGTCTTTCTTGTCCCCTGCAGTGCTGGTCCACAGGCCGAATCGCCCACATCCCTCTGTACTTCGTTAATGCCCAGTTCCCCCGCTTTAGCCCAGTGCTTGGCCGGACCCAGGAGCCCCCAGCTGGGGGTGGAGGCTCTACTCACGACCTGCCCCTCTTCACGGAGACATCCCCAACCTCTGCCCCGTGGGATCCCTCTCCCGGGGCCATCGCTTGGCCTGTCCCACTCCCCTCACTCCCACTTCTAATAATAATAAAAGTCCCTTCATTGTTTTCCACTCTGTTACGAGACTTTTTCAGGGAGTTGGACTGGGATCTAGTGAAGAAAAAAAAAAGTGTGGATTTTGGGTTAAGATGGCTTTGTTGCTTTTTATGATTTTGGGCAAGTTATTTAACTCTACGAACTGGGTCGTTTTCAGATGATTTGGAAAGCAAAGCAGAAAACACCTACCATAGGCTTTGGCATATAATAGATATTTCACTTTTCCCAAGTTTTGGCAATTCCCCAAATGATACAGGGCAATAATGGGGCAAGGACTTGATCAGTATGACACAGATGATATTTTATTGGGCTAAGGGGGGATTTGTGGGAGGCTGAGGTGCTGGGCGCTGGGCCAAGGTGGCACGGGCCATGCTCAGGGCACCTTCTCGGGTGCGGTGGCCACCAATGAAGCCGCTGGTGTGGACAAAGACACAGCCAGGAATCCCACTGACCTGGTCCAGGGCCTCGTCCCGAAGACCCCGCCATGGCTCTGGCAGGGGCAGCCTACAAGTGAGAAGAGGAAGGTGGTGGGAGCAAGTGGAGGCCCTGGGGGTGGGGGGGAGCATGGCAGGGGCCAAGGCTTGTGGCCCCCTCAGATAAGGTGGGACAGGCCTGAGGCCTGCAGGTGGTCCTCTAGGACCTTACCGGCTCTGGAACGAATGGGGCTCCTTGGGCACACACTGTACCCGCCACTGTCCGGCCTGGTCAGTGTAGATAACAAAGGCGACAGTCACCGGGGGAGAGAGCCCAGATTCCAGGTGGTAGAGGTGCTCCTTCCAGGGGCATCCACCTTTTGCCAGTTCCACGATCTCTCCACTTGGGTCCACCTGGAAGGGAGGCATGGCTGGAAGGTCAGGCTGGAAGTGGGAGCCCCACTGGCCGGCAGCCTGCCAGGGTCACTAAGCCACGAACCCCAGGGCCTGCCCCGGGCCTGTACCTGGAATCGCTGGGCCAGGGCCTCCTGTACCAAGGCCCGGGCGGGCAGCCAGCTGTGCTGATAGAAGTCTACTCTCTGCAGAAACTCCTCTCGAACTAGGTCCATGGCGCGTTGGAACCCGGCCTGGGAATCGGGATCAGAACCATGGTGCTGGCCCCAACTTCTGGCGTGGCTAGGACTGGAGGAGGCGACCACTCATTTCCTCCCCCGAAGTACTCGCGTGCCTCGTGGTCTCTGCCCCCGGGGCTCCCCTTACCTCGGTGTCTTGGTTGGGCTGGTTCCAGGTGGGGTTAAGTCTCGCGACCCGGGCACTCAGGGTGGTCGTCAGCACGTATCTAGGCTCTCCCTCTTCCCACTGGGAGATCCCATTGTCCACCGCATCCACCTCCTCCACGAAGTTCTCGTACATCTAAGGCAGCAGCAGGAGAAAATGCTCCAGGGCACCTACCATTTGCATCAAGTTTTATAGACTTCAAAGGATGGGCGCACCCACCAGTCTGCAACAACCCTGTGAGGGTCTCTCAACGTTCGCCGGATGAAGAAAGGGGGAACTGGGGAGGTCAGCGGCTTTCGGTCAGATGGCCTGACTTCTAGTCCAGTGCCCCCTCCACAACCGCGCAAAGCCTAAGTCAAGGCCAGCACGTGTGAGGAGGGGGCTGCTGACTTCGGAAGCTAGGAAGGTCTCAAGTTCCAGGAGAGGCTCTGGGCGTGGATCCCCGTGGCCAGGACACGGTAAAGCTCCAGGTGGGCTGAGCAGGCTATTCAGTGACCTGGTAAATGAGGTCCACAAGAGTCTGGCCGAACTCGAGTCAGGTGGGAGAGGGAGTGCTGGCTGAGACCTAGGAGCCGGGATGCGGTCCCAGGGCAGCCTGTGATGTGCCACATGGTGGGAGCCGGGGCTGCATCTCCCAAGGCCACAGAAATAGTAGGATAGTGCCTCAGGACTCTGGGGGCAGAAAGGACACGGCACATCAGTGTTTCAGTGCTTGAAGCAGAATGGCCCTGCGTGTAGGCCTGTAACGGCAGCACGGCTGCGGTATGCGGGAAAGCGCTCCTCGGGAGAGCGGAGAAAGACTGCTTCCTGCCCAGCATCTCTTGGTCTGGACCCCAACCTGATGCTTAGTTAGAACTTGGGGTAATCTACTCCCCCGGCTTAGAAGCCCCTCAGCATAAGGGAAAATTGACCGAGGCGGTCTAAAAACCATAGTATTCCCCAAACTCTGACCCTATAGTTCACATTTCTTCACCTCTTCAGATCGTACAAATGCTGTGTCACAGGAGGCAGAGGACAGGTGAGCTACAACAGAACTGAACTCAACGACCTCTGCAAAAGCAGCACTGACGGAATCTGAAGCTTGACCTGTGAACTTCACGGGAGTGGGGGCAAGTCGGCGTCCTTAGAATCACGGATCTGCGTGCCGGGGCCACTAGCCCTATTCCCTTTCCTGTAGCAGAAGCGTGTGGAGCTGCTTGCAAAGGAGATGCCGGGGGATCCTGACGATACTTTCATAATCAAATCCTCTCCAGCTCAACTTCCGATGCGGGGGTCCAAGATCTGCCCCCCTCACCTTCAGGAGGGAGCCAGAACCTCAAGCCAGGTGCTTCCCAAAACCAGCTGCCTCCTCTATTACCAAGCTGTTGAACAATCATTTTTTATGATGGCCGATCAAGAAAAGGACCGCGAAACACTGCTTTATGGTTTTCAAAGCCCTTCCCTAAACTACCTCACCTTCTCAGAGGTGAAAAAGGCAAGCCTGACTGAGGGAGACGGTGCTGGGCCAGCTCTGGGCCAGGAGTCCTGACCTGAGGCCCAGTCCTGCTGAGTGCCACTCCCAGCTGCTGGAGATGCTTTTACGGGTCATCTCTGTCTTTGGGTCCCCACCTTGTCATAGATGGTGCCCACCATGCTGTCCTCTTCGCTGGTGCCCAGCAACTGGGCCAGCAGCTTGTGCCCGAAGTGCAGATAGACGAGTCCCGCACTGCTCAGCTTGGTCTGCCACCGCTTCCCAGGAGACAAGGAGCTCATGGTCTCTGTGAAAGATCTGAGGAGCACAGGGAGGCAGGGCTGAGGCCGAGCTGCCCCAGTGAACCCACAACTGTGTGTGTGTGTGTGTGTGTGTGTGTGTGTATAGGCACGAGGGGGCGGGGCTGGAGAACGCTCAGGAGTCGGGAGGAGAGCGCCTGGGTGCGGGAGCTTCAGCTTCTCCATGGGGATCAACACGGACCTCAGCTTGGAGTCTGTTCATGCTTTCATTTGACAATGGTGAATTCACTGCTCTCTACATGCCAGGCTTCGTGTTTTACACATCAGGGATAGAGCAAACCCTGAGACCATGTCCCTGCCTTCAAGTTCACCTACTACCGGCAGACACGCAGGCACACCACCAGGCTAATGCTCTTGGTAGGTTATAAACAAGGCAATGGGGGTGGGGTGAGAAGAGCGACTTCAGGTCATTCCTAAAAGATGAATTAGGTGTTCACCGGCCAGACAAAAGGCGAAGGAGAAAAGGCATCGCAGGCAGAGGGACCAACATGTATGATGGCTGAGACAGGTCTCTACACGGAACTGCAAGAGAGGCAGCTTGGGTGTGACGAGTGGCAAAAAAAAAAAAAAAAAAAAGCAAAGCTAGAAGGGTAAGCAAGGGCCAGATCATGGCAGGCCTCGTCCACCATATAGAAGAGTCTGGGAGTAGGGAACCTGAGAACTTGAGCGGACAAGCTCAGGGTAGAGCGCTGTGCCAGGCAGCATGCGGAAATGCAGACCACCTGCAGTGCTGGCAGGGGTGAGAAAGGTAGACACACCTGAATTCTACTGATATGACAGATCTTAGGGAAGCAGAAGCTACAGCCGTAATTTCTAAATACCCATCCATCAGAATCACCTAGAGCTTATTTTTTTGTGCTTTTTATTACTGAGTATATAAAAACATCTATAAAACATTCATAAGGCATAAAAATGAATACAGAATAAACCCCCAGGTAAAAATCCAAAAAGCAAAACTAAACTACTGAGAGAAACAGATGTGCTAAACTACACAGTAAACGGGGGTATGATGAACACAGAATTAAGGACACGGCCTACTTCTGGGGAGGTCGGGACATGGGACAGGGAAGAAGTGCCTGCGTACTGGTGCGAATATAACGGTAACCTTCTAGAGCTTAGGTTGGGAGATTGGCCGTTGGGTGTTCATTACATGCTTTATATTCCAAAAGCGTTGGGGTGCCTGGTGGCTCAGTCGGTTAAGCGCCAACTCTTCACGACTCAGGTCATGATCTGAGTTTCGAGACTGAGCCCTGGCCTCAGGGTCTCCACCAGGTACAGACAGACCCTGCTTAAGAGTCTCTCTCTCCCTCTGCCCCTCCCTGGGCTTGTGTGCACTTTCTCTCCATAAAAAAAAAAAAAAAAAAAAAAAAAAAAAAAAAGAAAGAAAGAACCCACCTAAAAATGTGTTAATAAATGTGTGATTTATTTTCATAAGGCATTTTCATAAGCATAACCTTTTCATAAGCATTTCCAAGGGAAAGACTGGGAGAGGACCAGCTAAATGGATGAACTGAATGAAGTGGAAGGGATGTGCAACCAGGGTCAGCTCTTCTGAAAAAAGGCTGAGAAGGGAGGGTAAGCGATGAGGTTATAAATGCCAGGATTCCCCCTCCATATTATTTATGAATTTATGAATGTAATATGTATGCTTAACAAAGAGGGACAGAAATACCTACGAATAAAATCGTCAATCTCTCAGAGATCACCACTGTAAGCAATGTGGTGTATGAGGGAGGGTTTTTTACTCAGTCCTTTGATTTTTTTTCCCCCCAAAGATTTTACTTATTTATTCATCAGAAATACAGAGACACAGAGAGAGAACCAGAGACCCAGGCCGAGGGAGAAGCAGGCTCCATGCGGGGAGCCGAAGCGGGACTCGATCCCAGGTCCCCGGGGTCCCGCCCTGGGCCGAAGGCGGCGCTAAACCGCGGAGCCACCGGGGCTGCCCCAGTCCTTTGATTTCCAGATGGGAGGGCGTGGGCAGAGTTTTAGGAAGTATAAGCCCTGGGGCAGACGGGTGCTGCTATGAACCTGCACACTGGAAAGGCTCAAGTTCCTTTGAAAAGGAGGAGGAATGGGCGGCCCGGGGGGCCCAGCGGTTGAGCACCTGCCTTCCGTCGGCCCAGGGCGGGACCCCGGGGACCTGGGATCGAGTCCCGCGTCGGGCTCCCCGCATGGAGCCTGCTTCTCCCTCGGCCTGCGTCGCTGCCTCTGTCTCTCATGAATAAATAAAATTAAAAAGAAAAAAGAGCACGGAGGACGAGGTAGGGTGACTCACTGCGGGAGCGCGATGCGCTGGGGGCCGGAGGGAGGGCGGGAGGCCCCCCCGGAAAGGACGCGCTCCCGGGTCGGAGCACAGTGAAGCGCTGACCTGACGGGGGTCTCGGCTCCCTCGGGGCCCTCGGGCCGCCGGAGTCGAGGTCAGAGCGAGGGCGCCGGGCACTGACCTCTGGTGATGGTCGTACCGGTGCCTCTGAGGGTCGTACTCGCCACCCACGTCTACCACGACGTCACAAGCTGCCAGTTTCTCGGGGTCCCGGGTCCGCACAATCTCCGCATCCTGCGGGGCACAGGAGGTGAGGGGGCGGCCAGGGTCGCGCAGGCGGAGCCCGGGGGCGGGGCGGGGCGGGGGCGCGACCCGGCCGTACCCGGTACTCGGGCAGGAGGCGCAGCAGCGCGCACGCCAGCGCCTCGTCGCAGTGGAAGGTGCCGTCGTGCGTCCCGATTCGGGCCGGCGCCATGAGGCCGCCGCGGGGTCGCTTGGGCGGCGGGACGGGCTCCGCGCGGAGCATCCGGGGTCCGGGCCGCGCGGGGGGCGGCGGCCGCAGCAGCCGCGGGAGGAGAGCGCGCGGGAAGCCGCGGCCCATGCGGCCTCCGGGGCCCGCGGGTCACGACCCGGAAGGGGAGGCGCCCGCGCAGCCGCACTTCCGCCGGAGGCCGTTCCCACGGCAACGGGCCCGCCCACCAGGCCCCGCCCCCCGCCTCTAGACGCTCAGTGCCGGGCGGGGCCGCAGCACCTCCGCCCCGCCCCCCGCGCACCTCCAGCCTCCGCGGAAAGCACCGACACCAACATTGGGCCCCGCGGGCACGTTTATTAGCACGAAGCAAGCCCCTCCCGTCCTGGGCCCCGGGAAGCCACGCCCACAAGGTCCCAGCTCCCGCCGCAGGAGCACTTGGCCCGTTTCTGAACCGTTTCTGAACCGAGCTTTCAGGCCTTGGCCGTCGCCTGAGTTGCCCCCAGGGCTGTGAGCTGCTGAATCTTCTGGCTCATCATCTCCATGACAGCTGTGGGGGAGGGAAAGAGGAGTCAGATCCTGGTCTGGAGCTTAAGTGGAGAACCCAGAGTTAGGAACCGTGAGAAAAAGTTAAACAGTTAATAAAACAAAACACTGAGGAGTGCCTGGGGCGTGCAGTCGGTTAAGTGTGGTACCCCTGGTTTGGGCTCAGGTCCTGATCTCACGGTCCTGAGAGGAGCCCCCCTGCCTGTCTCTGTGCTCAGTGTGGAGTCGGCTTAAGACTCTACCTTCCCCCTCTCCCCAATGCACTCTCTCAAAAACATTTTTTTTTAAGAATATTTTATGTGACACAGAAAGCTCAGACATGAGTGGGATGGGGGACCAGCAGAGGGAGAAGAAGACTCCCCACAGAGCAGGGAGCCCAACACAAAGCTTGATCCCAGAACCCTGGATTCATGACCTGGGCTGAAAGCAGATGTTTAACCAACTGAGCCACCCAGGCACCTGTTAAATAAATAAATCTTTAAAAACACCAAAAACTGGGCAGCCCGAGTGGCTCAGTGGTTTAGCACCGTCTTCAGCCCAGAGTGTGATCCTGGAGACCCAGGATCGAGTCCCACATCAGGCTCCCTGCATGGAGCCTGCTTCTTCCTCTGCCTGTGTCTCTGCCTCTCTGTCTCATGAATAAGTAAACAAAATCTTAAAAAAAAAAAAAAAATACCCACTTTTAACAGTGATCCACTGTGGGACATACTCACACAAACAAATTCACACTCTACAATGTGTCAGTAAATATGGTAACCAGTGGGACATAAAAATGAACAAATACAGTATTAAAAGAGTCAAACATAACCATGGATAAGATGTTCACCTTTAGAACAATGGTTCTCAATCCTGACTGTAACAGAATTACCTGGGGAGTTTTTTTAAAAAACACCGATCCTCTAGAATTCCCCATCCCCCCTTCCTAGGTTGATTTAATTGGTTTGGATTGGACATGGGCTTCCTTTTTAAACTTCCTGGGTTATTCTAATGTGTAGCCAGCATTGTAATGGCTAGTTAATAGGGCTGTATTTCCTTCCTGTCTATTCATTTACACGTATCATCTCCTTCATTCCATCCCCATTAAATAGGAACACCCAAGAACAAAGATATGATTTCCTTCCTCTAAATTTCTCAAGCACCCAACTGTGCAATCTACAGATAGTGGGTATGCAATGCAAAGAATCTAGAGATCACATCTAGACACCAAAGGGAAAGACATGGTTTTAATCTAGCAAAGGGGACACCCCCAGTTCACACTGGAATCCATGCCCTTTATCATGGTAGAAAGGGTGAAGAGGTGCCCCAGGCCAACCTTACCCTGTTTCATGGCATGCTTCTCCTGCAGAGCTGGTTGGATTTTCTCCATTTGCTTCGTAAGAAAGTCTATCTTCCTCTTGAAAAAGTCCTTGGCATCCTCCGCTGTCTGCAAAGTCAGAGGTGAATGAAGGGCTAAGAGGAGACCCCATGTTGCACTCTAGGTCTTCCCCTAAACTTCCTTTCCCTGCTCAGAGGGGTATCCATGTGGTTATTTCCACTCACCTTTTCTACATAGTAGCCTGTTCCCACATCGATGAGCACATGTTCCACATCATGTAGCTTCCCAGGGACATACATCTAAGAAGCAAGGATTAAGGGAAAACTAGCCCAGCAGGAGTGTCACGACTGCCCGTCAGCTAGCCTGCTTGGCCTTCTTTTCTAAAAAGTTACAAGCCACAAGGACTGAAGAATCTGGAGGCCTTAGAACTATACCTATACATTCCGAATGGGAAGGAACAGAGAAGTCGGTTCCTTATGGAGAAAATGACATATGCTACAACACTCTCTTGCCCTGATCCCATCTCCCGTCCTCCAAGCAGTTCTTACAGTTCCTCCCAATACTTCCTCCAGAAGAACTAGACACAACGATATTTTCCTACTGATGTATAGTAAGAGTGATAAAAAGCTGGCCTCACTTTCATCAACAGCCCCAATCGTGAAATCCCTAGCTAATTCCTAATGGATTAAATGCTATTTAGCCGGCCCCTACTACACTACTTCTCTATTTCTTTTTTAGCCTGTCTGTTCTCCAACTATAGCTTACAGATGCCCTACTGCCCTACCTTACTCATTCAAGGAAAACACCCAACAGGCAGCCACGATCCAGGTTTCTTGGTAATAAGAATTTAGAAATAAGAGCTACAGTTAAGCCAAAACTGAGGATTCATAAATAGAGCCAACCTTCTTTGTTTCTGTACCCTGCAATTCTTCCATCGTTTATGTCTTCTAAGTCATTAGTAGAAGCGTAAGCCCACCTGTTTCGCCTTCGTATTAGAGGACACTCTCAAACAGCAAAAGGAAATAATCGCACCTTGATTCTGCATATGCTTTGGTGCTCGCAAGGCATTAGCTGGTTGCCAACCCCAGGTTAGGAGAGGTACAAACAGTGTATAGTGCGTGTTCTCAGAATTATGGGGACGCTCTGCAGTAATCAAAAATGAATCCCATCCTTTTTTTTTCTTTTCTTTCTTTCTTTCTTTCTTTCTTTCTTTCCAGGAGAGGGAGGAGAGACAAAAGGAGAGAGCTAGCAGGATATAGCAGTTTCTGTGGAAAGGATACAGAGCTCGTCAGTGGGACGAGTAGTTCTTTCCCTGTGAAAGCAATTAAGACAAACATCTGGGGAAGGTGAAGACGTTACAGAGCGTTTCGATGCGGCAGGGGCGGTAAGAGAGAATTAAGAACAGAAACGGGGACAACAGCGGAGGAATGTCCGGCACATTCCAGGCCTGGACAGCCGACCCTAGAGGGCTCCCAGCGGGGCACGGGGCGGAGAAGACGGCTGTCTCGTCGCGTCTGGGGAGGGGCCGGGACGGGAGGGGCCGGCTCGCCGCGCGCCTACCCCGTACCCTCGTTGTTCTTGTTGAGCACGTGCAGACAGTCCTTGGCTTCCACGTACTTGGTCTGCACCACCTTGAGCTGCGCGATGGACGTGGACAGGAACTCCACTTCCTACGGAGGACGGGAGACGCGGTGAGGTGGGGGCTGGAGAGAGAGAGAGAGAGAGAAAGAGAGAGAGAGAGAGGCGCCGCCGGGGTCCACGGGGCTGGGACGGGGGGCGGCGTCTCCTCGGGGACGCGAGGGCAGGACGCACGCGGGGCGGCCGTGGGGCGTCTCGGCCGCCCGTCCGCACCTGGTCCAGCTGGTTCTTGAGCATCTCTAGCTGCGGCAGGTTCAGCTCCGTGATGTTAACCGACTGCGCCATGTCGGGAAGGAGGACCGGCGGGGCGGAAGCGGCGCTCTAGCCGCCGCCTGCGCCTCTCTATGGCCGCGCGCCGAGGCCGCGCTGCGCCGCCGTCTCTGTGGCCCCCGCGCGGGAGGCGGGGCCGCGGCCTCTGCGGGCTGGACCCGCCTCGCGGGAGCGCGCGCCGTTCTCGCGGGACCTCCGCGGCCCGGCGCCGTGACGCGGGCCCGACAGGACCCCGGCCTCGACCCCGGCCTCAGGGAGCTGAGGGAGCGGAGGCCTGGGCGCCCGTCGCCCTCCGCGCGGCCCGGCCCTGCGTGCTTGCGGCGGCCCCGCCTCGGGCTCCCCCTCACTCCCGCGCGCTCTCAAAGAAAACTTTTTTTCTTTTTTAAGATTTTATTTATTTATTCATGACAGACACAGAAAGAGGGAGGCAGAGACACAGGCAGAGGGAGAAGCAGACTCCACGCGGGGAGCCCGACGCGGGACTCGATCTCGTGACCCGGGGTCACGCCCTGGGCCCAAGGCGGCGCTAAACCGCTGCGCCCCCGGGCGTCCCTCTCAAAGAAAAAATTTTTTTTTCCTCTCAAAAAAAATCTTAAACATCCCCCACGCACAGCGGCAGCCTTGCACAGCAATGCGTGGTGCTGCGCGTGGGCGGTGTGAACCCAGCGAACCACGGGCGAGGGCTTTGGGCCCGTGAGGCGGGGGCGTGAGGAGAGAATGGGGACGCAGCTCCCAACCGCGTGCGGCGCAGGGTTTACTCATCAAAACGGCGTTTTGCCAGGTGCCCGCAGAGTGGGAGATGCTGTGCTCCCCGGGAACCTAACGGTCCAGTTGGGGGGAGAAAAACCGTCCACCAACAGCAGGATCCCGGAGGATCCGCTGCTGAAGTTCCCGACGACCAGTGTGACAGAAGAATGTGGGGACAGGGCCTCTTCAGCACCCACGCGGGAGGGGGGCGAGGACGGGGCAGCCGGGGGGCGGGGGGGGGGCAGCGGTTTAGCGCCGCCTTCAGCCCAGGGCAGACCCTGGAGACCTGGGATCGAGTCCTGGATCGGGCTCCCTGCGTGGAGCCTGCTTCTCCCTCTGCCTGTGTCTCTGCCTCTCTGTGCGTCTGTCATGAGTAAAAATAAATAAAAATTAAAAAAAAAAGCTCCCGGCGCTCCCAGGATAGCTGAAGGCACGGAGCCGGACCGCCGGCGCTGGGTACTCTCCCACTCCCTGGAGGCTTTGTCCCCACTGAGCGTTTTTTTTTTAAATAATTTTTTTTAAAATTTATTTATGATAGTCACACAGAGAGAGAGAGAGAGGCAGAGACACAGGCAGAGGGAGAAGCAGGCTCCATGCACCGGGAGCCCGACGTGGGATTCGATCCCCCATCGGGCTCCAGGATCGCGCCCTGGGCCAAAGGCAGGCGCCAAACCGCTGCGCCACCCAGGGATCCCTCCACTGAGCGTTTTGATCCTGTTCTCCTTCAGCTTTGTCCGCGGCGCCAAGCCGGGCCAGTTTCGCCCTGTGCTTTCGCCTCTTCCCCACAGTCTCAGACTTGAACTCCTGCAAGGTTCTCACCCCTTCCGCCACGCAGTGGGATGAACCCCACGGAACAGGGTTGAAGTATTACAACTTTATTATATTAAGGTTAAGTCAAAGGGAAATGTTTCATATAAAACACAGAAAAATCACTTAAAATATCTAAGAGGATGTGGAACTGTCACGTGGCTCCTGAGGGCGCTGGGGCAGCTCCAGGGGGTCACCGCAGGCAGACGGGCAAGCCGTACGCCACAGGTGCAGCCCCAATAAGATGCTTGAGTCGGGGAGCCTGGCGGGCCTGGTTGACGTAGTACAGAAGCGGGGCTCCTGGGCCTGCCCGCAGCCAGCCCTGCAGCAGAGCCTCCGTGTAGCGGTCAATGTCTCGGTCAGTCACATCCCAGAGATTACCCAGAAACAGGGGACTGGGAAAAGACAAGGAAGAGCTGCAAAGTGAGGGCCGTAACACGCGGGCAAACGCGACTGCTGATGGTGGGTGAGGAAAGCGGAGTGAGCCAGTGGGAAGTGCCTGGTCCACAGTTCCAGGAGGGTAGAGGAGGGCAAAGGCTTGAGGCCCCCACATGTCAGAGAACTAGAACGCGAGGAGAGTGGGGCATTAGGGTTCAGGCCGGGGAAGGAACCTGGGCTGGGCCCTCAAGACTCACCAGCCGGCCATGATGTACTTGAGCACAATGCCAGCTCCCTCCAGGCTCCCGTGGACAGCCAGGGCCGCGCTGCTGCAGCCGAACAGCAGGGCCACCGCCCGGCAGCTCAGCCGGAGGACGGCCTGTCCGTCCAGGAAGCGGGCCCCAGCCCCGTGCCCTGCGTAGCTAAGGCAGAGGGACGGGAGATGAGTCTGACCCAGCAGTACCCGGCCTCGGCCATGTCTTCAGGGGCGTCCTTTAAGGCCCCATAGCAGGCCACGGTGATACCCCCGCTCCCGTCCCTGCCTTAAGCACTCACATATATAAGTCGTGCTCCGTCAAGGCCGCCTGTATTTGTTCTGGGCTTGGCCTTTCCCCAACCACACCTTTCCAGCCAGCTTCACTGCAGAGAAAAGGTAGGGATTAGAATTGGGGTCAGCGGGCCATTTTGGCGGCTGCTGTTGGTTGGGGTCGTCCCGCATCTAAGGCAGGAAGATGGTGGCCGCAAAGAAGACAAAAAAGTCGCTGGAGTCGATCAACTCTAGGCTCCAACCGGTTATGAAAAGTGGAAAGTACGTGCTGGGGTACAAGCAGACCCTGAAAATGATCAGACACGGCAAAGCGAAACTGGTCATCCTGGCCGACAACTGCCCGGCTTTGAGGAAATCTGAAATAGAATACTACGCCATGTTGGCCAAAACTGGTGTCCATCACTACAGTGGCAGTAATACTGAATTGGGCACAGCGTGTGGGAAATGCTACAGAGTATGCACACTGGCTATCATGGATCCAGGTGATTCTGATATCATTAGAAGCATGCCAGAACAGACGGGTGGAAAGTAAATCACGCAAAAATTTTTCTTTAATAAAACTGGCCAGACCTTGTTTTTTTTTTGGTTTTTTTTTTTAAAAAAAAAAACAAAAAAAAAGAAAAGAAATGGAGTCAGCAGAGGGAATACCAGGAGAAGGTGGGCTGCAATACGTGATTCCGGAGGCGAAAAGGGCATACTGCCCCTCTACGTTGTCTCTACCCGCCCCCAGCCCCTCTCTTACTCTTATCCCACTGACCTGCTAAAATTGGCTCGAAATTGCTCCTCTGTGCTGGACAGGTTATTGTGAGGGTTCAGGACATAGAAGGTATTGCGTGGATCCACCCCTTGGCTTAGCACTGACGAGGCCCCAGACTGAGGAGAAGACACTGGTGGTCAGGACCCTGGTCTGGCTCAACCTTCAGCAAACTCCAAAGCCCTTTCACGAATGAGCCACCGGTCCCTAAGACCCATTCCTGTCTCCCAAGACCTCCCTCGATCAGTCATTCCTCACCCCCTGAACCCCACCTCTTTGATGATGGAGTAACTGAGTAGGAAGCGGAAGGAGGGCAGCCGAGTGACGGACAGCGCCCGGAGGCTGGGCATGCTCTCCCATGGCAGCTTTTGCAGGTCCTGGGCAGAAAGCACACACGGATTACTCTCCCTAGCCAGGATGCACAAGCGTCCAGAGGGGCATGAGGGGGGAGTCGGTACCCACCGCCCACCAGACACCACCCCTCCAGCCCTAGCTCCTTACCTTGTCTAGCACTAAGACAAGGTGCCTGTTGCTTGGTACCGTCTGACCCTGCAGACGTCCTACGGCCTCACTCAGAAGCTCCTGGGCTCGTTCTGGCTGGGCTGGGCACAGCCCATAGGCCAGGGTCTGAATGTCCTCGGGAGCAAGGGTTCTGGCACTATGGAGCATGATCTGCAGGGGAACGTGGTCAGTGAGCGCAACGGCTCCCACCTCCAGTTACGATGGCACGTGGGCAAGAATTCATTTGAGCTCCATCCCCTTCCCTGATGTCTCCACTCACTTTCAGCAGAGTTGGGTCAGGATATTTCCAGCCGCATTCCTGCAGCAACTCTTGTAGGCGGGAGGCCTCCTGTGCAGGGCCAGGGTCGTCACTGGATGGTAGCAACAGTCCCCTCCAGCAGCCCAACACATGCTTCTCCAGGGAAGTGATGAGAGCCTGAATGAGGAAGAACAGATCCTCCAGTCAGAGGAGTGGAGTCTCTTGGCCCCCCGGACGCCAACATTTTGGATATGAGGAAATGGGGTTTCTTTTTTCAGCTTCTTTTTATTTATTTATTTATGTCACACACAGAGAGAGAGGCAGAGACACAGGCAGAGGGAGAAGCAGGCTCCATGCACCGGGAGCCCGACGTGGGATTCGATCCCGGGTCTCCAGGATCACACCCTGGGCCAAAGGCAGGCGCCAAACCGCTGCGCCACCCAGGGATCCCCTGGAAATGGGGTTTCTAACGTGTGTATTTGTCTTGTGTTATTTTCCGCCAGTTAAAAAGGTAAGAACCTAGAGGAGCACCTGGGTGGCTCAGTCGGTTAAGCATCTGACTCTTGATTTCGGCTCAGGTCATGATCTCAGGATCTCCCTGGGTTGGGCTCTGCTCTGGGTGTGGAGCCTGCTTGAGATTCCCTCTCTCTCCCGGGGCGCCTGGGTGGTGCAGCTGGTTAAGCATCTGACTCTTGGTTTTGGCTCACGTCAATCTGATCTCAGGGTCTTGAGACGGAGCCCCACATCGGGCTCTACTTAATTAAGATGCTCTCTCTCCCTCTACTCCCCTTCCCCTCTTCTCTCCCCCTCAAAAAAAAAAAAAAAAAAAAAAAAAAAGGCAAGAAGCTAGAAATGTTTTTCATTTGCTGAGACTTTTGAGGACAGATGAGATGATTTATTGCATATCACCACGTTTTGACAAATGCAAACAGGCAGGCAATGAAAGCTAAACCCAGGAAGCTGACACTTGGGCTTATATTCCTTTCCCTGTATATATCTTTTTTTTTTTTTTTTTAATTTATTCATGAGAGAGACAGAGAGAGAGGCAGACACACAGGCAGAGGGAGAAGCAGGCTCCCTAAGGGGAGCCTGACGTGGGACTCGATCCCGGGACTCCGGGGTCACGCCCTGAGCTGAAGGCAGACGCTCAACCGCTGAGCCCCCCCAGGCATCCCTCCTTGTATGTGTCTCTAAACGTTCTGGTACCACTGCACCTTCAGGTTTTGGGCTCCTGTTTACAGTCTTTCCCAGGTGACATCATTTTTAAATTTAGGCCTATGTTTCCAGAAAGGACGACTTGAGGTAACTCAGCATTGGCCCTTGACAGAAACACCCCCCCATCCCCTGCCCCGAGAGAGAAGACACTGATACCCCAGGGCCACTCCCAGGGCAGGCCTGACCTGACTCCACCTTGGGGACACACACCTCCATCCTGTGGTCCAGTTCTAGCCGCCCAGTCCACCATTCTCGTTTGTCTGTACAGTTGCTGTTCTCCTTCTGTTCCTTCTGGATGGCGTCGAACTCTTTCAGGGCTGCGCTCAGAGGAAGCTTGGGGAAATGGGATTGTGAGCTTTCTCCTGGTCCTCGGGATCACCGTCTCTCCATCCCCCGGCTACAGAATGTGAGCAGCCGGACCAGCAGCCCACCCCAGCCCAACTCTGCTTGCCGACCCAGGAAACCTACCTTGCTCTGGGCAGTGGGGATCTGCACAGTGACTGGGGGATTGTCTTTTTCCAGCCGGGTCAGCAGCAGGGTGTTGCCCACAGTTCCAGGCTGGAGCGTGGCCAGAGCCAACACACACACAGTCACGCCTGACACACAGAGCATACCCTGGGTCATTTCGGCTCTCACGAGGAATTCCCTTCTCTATGCTCTGCACTCAATTCCTAGCCGTCACTCAAGACAACTCCCAACAACTCCAAGAACTCTTTCCTCGTCACTAGAGTTCAAGGAGCTCTCCCTTGCCCTAACGGCTTCCTGTGGCCACAGTCCACATCTCGTACTACTTTGTGTCCCTCAGAGAAACAGAGGGAGGCATGCAAATCTGCTAACATGTTTTCCATGAGCACAGGGAGACTCTGGACACCTGAACTTAGCCCTGAAGAAAGGCACTGAATGTGCTAGAAACTCAAAACTGAGGTTAAAGGAGGAAAAAAAAAAAAAAAAACCCTTCAGATTTAGGGTATTTGTCTCTGGTGAGAGTAACAAAATGACTAATCAATGAGAAAGTATGAACGTCCTTCCATAAACATCACAGATCTATATTAACGAATGCCTTAAGCTCCTTCACCTAACTCCTTAGTAAGAGGCAGACAGGGACAGAAGAGCCAGCCGAAGCCTGCGGCCATACCCCTGGGGATGAGCGCCAGGCGCTCCTGGAAACTCTCCTTCTCGGGCTCAGGGAATTGACCGGAACCCGAAGCCCCGAAGGAAAAGAGGTGCTGGATGCGGGCCAGGGGGACATCTCTAGGCTTCTCCTCCAGGCTCAGCCTCTGTAGCTCCTCTGCCATTTCGAGTGATCCCCGGTGCTTCTGGGCCTTGCTGCGGGCAACACAAGCACGGGTGACTTCTCCCTCCTCCAAAACCCAAAGCCTCCTTCCTGTCTGCCTCGGCAAGGGCCTCAGGGACTCACCTGAGCTGCCTGTGGAGGTGGGTGAGCAGTTGGTGGCGACAGGTGATGGACACAGACTCGGTGACGAGGCAGGCAGTGGCACAGGGATCCCGGTGCCCCAAGCACAAAGCCAGGATGCGGCAGAGATGAGCATAGAGCCCACTCGGAGGGCAGTGACTCACCCCACGGAAAGCAACGGTCAGCAAGTCACAGATGGAATCCAGGGTGGACACACCTACAGGAAGTTGGAATACTTGCTGTAGAGGAGTCCTGTACCTCTTAGCTGGTTGAACTTTCCACGAAAGTTCCAGCTTTCCAAGGCCCTACCTCCTCTCCCACTTGGATAATAAAAGCTATTGGGATGCCTGGGGGTGGTGCTCAGTGGTTGAGCATCTATCTGCCTTTGGCCCAGGGTGTGACCCCGGGGTCCTGGGATCGAGTCCAGCATCAGGCTTCCCATAGGGAGCCTGCTTCTCCCTCTGCCTGTGTCTCTGCCTCTTTCTGTCTCTCATGAATAAATAAAATCTTAAAATCTTAAAAAAGAAAAGCTATCATTTATGAAGGGCAACATGCCAAGTGGGATGATACGAGACTCACATCAACTCACTCCATCTTCCCAAACCCCATTTTATAGGTAAAGTAAATAGCAGCTCAGAGAGGCGGAGTGACTTGTGCACAGCTAGTGGAGACTGCAGGGATTGAAACCCAGGTTCCAAGGCGACCAGATGTAGATGGGGATCCACAGACAGAACCGTGGACAGACTAGAAGGGCATGAGGATCAAGAGCCCCAGAGGCTTGCCCTCTCCAAGTGACCAGACCGCTGCAGTCAGCGTATTCACCAATGGCTGTAGGGGCTGAGGGGAGCCGGAGCCGAGGACCGAAGTCCTTGTCTCTCTCCTTGTCTGGGCGTGGGATGGGCAGCTCCTCTTTGCTGGAATCACGTCTCAACACCTCACATTCGCCTATGGCCGTGTCAGGTCCTGGAGCGGGTGCCTTCCCATCTGAGGAGAGAACGGGACTTTTTGTATTTCCTTCCTCCTGCCATCCCCTTTGTCCTTTCTAGGATCCAGTCCCAGAGCCAGGAAAAAAGCTTTATTTCTGTATTGTCTTTGGCGCCAGTTCTTTCTTGTGCTTCGGTCCTGGAGTAACCCCCTAAAAATGTACGTGCCTTCTCCCTTCCCCCATTGCCATCGTACCTAAGGTAGAGTCTTCTCCATCAGAGCCCCTAAGGATCTCAAAGCTCAGTTCCATCTGGTCGTCAGTCATTTCCTCCGCGGGGATGGTCCTCATGATCTCAGGGCCCAGCTCTTCACGGTGCCCTGGTGTCACCTTCTTGGCCCTCTGGCTCCTGCCACTGAGGCCAGGGCGCCGGGGGGCACTAGCTGGGGCTGCCACTGAAACAGTCTTCAAGCCCGAGCCCTTCCTGGCCCGGCCCCGGCCCTGGGAAGCAGTGCCCCGTCTCTTGGGCCCCTCTGCAAGCTGTGCCTCAACTGAGACCCGGTCTTCCAAGTCACTGTCATCGCTGAAGTTCACCTGGGATGGGCGGGAAAGACAGAAGGGCCAAGGGCCTCAGTGACAAGACCGCGCCAGCAGGTGGCACTGCGGAGGCGCTATCGCAGAGGCCTTTGGGGCACACGGACACCCACCATGCTTGATCTAGGGCAGGGAGCTGGATCTCGGGCAGGGACTTGGGTGTGCAAGGAGGGAGAGGAGGAGGGAACAGAAGCTGAGGAAGGATGAAAACGGAAAGGAACCAGAGAGTCAAGGAAAGCAGCTTCTGTCTGAAACAAAGGACTGTCCTGTAGAAGATGTAGGATCCTGCAGGCAACAGCAAAGCTAACAGTCCCACTGGGCCCTGGGAAGCTATCCCACGGAGACACCTGCTCTGCAGAATTCTCCAGAACCACCCACCTGACCCCAACACCGGCGAGCCACGGTCCCACCTCACCTTGAGTCGCGTCTGGACCCTCTGTTGTACCCTGGGGGCCTTGGGAACCTCAGGCTTGCTCTTTGTAGAGAGGACTTCCTCAAACACGGTGAAAGGGACACGAGGGCCTGCCTGCCTGGCCTGGCCCCGGGGCTTAGGTGTGCAGGGCAGTCCTCCACCTTCCGGACCTTTCAGAGAGGTGTTACGGAGGGACGGGGTGCAAGAGGCTGCCTGTTGATGCTCTCTTCCAGAATGTTTTTGACTCCGAGGCTTAGACGGCTCTGAGCCTGGGGGCGATTTCACGGACGGGGGCTGCCAGCCCCAGGAGCTTGCAAAAAGTTGGGCCGCGCAACAGTTGAGGGCAGCCAGCTTTGCCAGGGCCCGAACCCAGAGCAGGCTGGCTCGCCAAGGCTCCAGGTGGGGAGCCTGCGCTGCCACAAACCTCAGCGCTGACTGCAGGACCTTCCCCAGGCTCTTGTTTGACGGGCGGCTCAGCCCCTCCAGTGCCAGCTGTGTGTAGGCCTGAGCCAGGATCTCATCCAGAAGCCTCGGGACAGGGGACAGGGGTGCTTTGTGATTCAGGGAAGCCTGCAGAGCTTGGGTGAGGCGCTCGGTGGCTGCAGGGCATCCGTTCAGCACGGCCTGCAGCAGATCCAGACCCTGGGCCTGATGGCCCGTGGCCAGCCGCACCCTCGCGGTGACCAATGCCCAGCGCAGACAGACTGCCGAGAGGACAGGGCTGGCACAGAGGAGGCAGTCACACGTGGGCAGGTGGGTCAGGAAGCCGGCGCTGGGCGGGGTCCTCACCTTCAGGATAGGGGAAGAGTTAGTAGAAGGCACTACGGGGCCAGGCTCCTTGGCCACAGTGGCTACCAGCTCCAGAGCAGGGCCTCTGAGGAAGGGCTCCTCTTCTGGAAGCTCCGGAGGACGGTGTGCCTGGGCCTGCTGCTTGCCCTTCTGCAGGTGCACCTTCTTCACAGAGTCCAGGGGCTGGGCTAGTCCCCCAAAGTCTGGGAAGAGTGGAACCAGAATTACACAACTGGGAGAAGTCATACCAAGGGCTTCCTGAGCCACCCCGAGGCCCAACTCCCTAACATCGGTGTTATTTACTAACTACTTGTACTGGTTACTGTGCAAACATACTAAACGTTAATATGGCTTATTATTTTTTCCAATAAAATCCCATTCCACATGGATTAACAGAGCCCACAAAGCCCCCATCCCTGCAGGTGAGGCGGCTGCGTGGCTCAGGATAGCAGGCTGGTGCCAGGAGGCCCACGTCTCAATCCTGGCTCCCGCCCCCTCGAGGCCCATGATCCTGGCCCCAAACACTGAATTTCTCAACTTCCTCATTTTACAAATGAAAAAAAAAAAATCTATGTGTCTACCTGACTTTCCAGGTTTTTGTGTGGGTCAAATGAAATACCAGAGGTAAAAGTGGTTGGTAAGAAAAAAATGTACTATAAATAAGCGATTTTGTTATTAACTTAAGCCCTCCAAGGACGCTACATTTGTGCTGTCCATGAGGCTACTGAGCACATGAAACGCGGCAAGTGGCTGGGGAAATGAATTTGAAATTTTATTTAAATGAATTGTAAACAGGCAGCAGCGTCTGGCTGGCTAGGCTGGTGGAGCATGCCACTCTTGATCTCAGAGTCGTGAGTTCGAGCCCCACATGCTGGCCATGGAGCCTACTTAAAAAATTTTTTTTAGGATCCCTGGGTGGCGCAGTGGTTTAGCGCCTGCCTTTGGCCCAGGGTGCGATCCTGGAGACCCAGGATCGAATCCCACGTCGGGCTCCCTGCATGGAGCCTGCTTCTCCCTCTGCCTCTCTCTCTCTCTCTCTCTGTGGTGACTATCATAAATAAATAAAATTTAAAAAAAAAAATTTTTTTAATTAAAAAATAAAATTTAAGAACACCTAGGTGGCTCAGTGGTTGAGCGTTTGGCTTCAGCCCAGGCTGTGATCCCAGGATCCTGGGATAGAGTCCTGCATCGGGCTCCCCGCAGGGAGCCTGCTTCTCCCTCTGCCTGTGTCTCTGCCTCTCCCTGTGTCTCCTAAATGAATAAATAAAATCTTTAAAAAATTTAAATAACCAAAATGTATTAGTGTGGAAAACTAGAGCCAGGAAGGGTTCGTCATGGACAAGCCATCTGAAGGAGGGAGACCAGTGGTCTGACTTTAGGAGGAGGAGCTTCGCCCCAGGGACCAGAGGTCAGTCTCTGATTTCCCAGGCACCACACACTGACCACCGCCCGTGGCACAGCTGCTCACCTGTGCAAGACTCCAGCAAGAACAGAACCTGCTGCAGGTCCGACTGGCAGAGGTCGAGGTCGTTGCGTGCCAGCTCCAGCTCCGCCTTCAGCACCAGGAACAGGGCGCACCTGGGAGAGGAGGTGACAACCCACCCTCGCAAGCCTGTTTGCCGGGTCTGCCTCTCGGCCCCTCTCACAGGCGGAGCCACGGCGGTCTCCTGCCTCTGAAAGGCCTTTCCTGCCTCCAGCTGACTTCATGGCTCCCTGGGAGAAAAACCCTCTATGCTGCTTTGTCATCCCAAGTCATCCTTGCTCATGAGGACAGGATTTCTCAAATGGCAATCCGCAAAAAAGAAGAAAAAAAGTCTGTGGCAAAGAGATTTAGGGAAACACGGTATGTTCGCCATCTCCCTTCTGGAGTTACTGCGCGGATTAGCCTGTTTAAGGATGTGAAAAGTCCTACGGGATGTGAACATGTACAGGCCCCACTCCCTTAGCCACGGAACACGTTCTCCCAGCCCGTCCAGGACGTGCTCGTCTGTGGGAGAGGGTGGGCACCCAGGGTCCAGCGTGTGGGCACCCGGGTTCTGGCCTCAGCCTCCCGCCCTGTACTCACTGGCGTGGCATCTGCAGCTTCGTCGTGAGTTTCAGGGCCTCCAAGCAAAAGGCCTTGGCTTCGCTCACGCTGCCCAGCTGGCCCAGGCGGGAGACCAGCGTCTCTGAGCAGCTCAGCACCTCGGTCAGAACCTGCCACTTCTGAACCAGATTTTCCCCTGTAGCGAAGGAGAGACGGGCCCACTGTCACTGGGCTGCAGCCCGGCTCCTGACGGCCGCTCGCACCCTCAGGCCCCGGCTCCCTGCCTCAGGCTCACCGGAGTCCAGGAACGGGGTCTCCACAGCTGCCTTCTGCGTCGAGAGCACGTCGCTGCCCATAAGCAGGAGGATGATGCTTCGGAGGAGCTTATGCGAGTCGATGAGTGCAATCTCGGGTGTCTGCCAGCCTGTGCGGGACAGGGACAGGAGATGCGGCAGCCACGACTGCTACCACCTGCTAAGGCTCGCGGCCGCTCCTCCTGTGCCCAGAGCCCTTTCCCTCTGGCCGCACGGGGCCTCAGGTCCCCCGTCAGAAGAGCATTCTAGCCAAGAGATGCTCACACGCCGCCCCGGGCCTACACTGGCCCCGGCTGTGTGGACAAAGGCTCGGGACGAGCCTGGAGAGACTAACCACGCGATCTGACCACGAAGGCCCAGGCCAGCGCCCACCCTGCCTCGTCACCTTGGGTGCAGAGCTGCTCCCGCAGGGGGGCCGGCAGGCTGTGTGACGAGAGGCCGAGGTAGCAGGCCACCAGCTGCAGGGCCTGGACACGCAGCAGATACCAGGCCTTGGACGGCCGCTGGAGGGCGGGGTCCCGCAGCACGGACAGCAGCAGAGCGGCGCCCTCGGGCACCTGGGGGGCGGGAGGGAGCAAAGTGCCATCAGCCACGGAGAGCCTGGGACGCCCCGGGGACCCTCCGGCCTGGGCCTCGCTTTCGAGAACGATAACGACCGCGGAGAAGACTAGTCTGACGGGGCTCGTGCGGTCAGCCAGTCCCACCGCGGGGTCCTGGGGAGCCTCGGGGCTTCCACACCCCACCTGATTCCCACCCTAGGCTCCAGCGCCTGCCCAAGACCGCGGTCATCCCAGTTTCTAGTCATGGGGCCAGACGGTGCGACTGAGGAAACCGGGAGAGAAGGGGCAGGCGACGCGTCTCCTAGAGGAGCGCGGGGGACACTCCATGGCAGGGGTGGGGTGCCAAGGCTGGGAAACAGCGGCCTCTCAGGGTCAGGGGTCCTCGCCGAGCTCCAGGGCAATCTCAGAAGCCGTACAAGAATCACGAAAACCCTGGAACCCTCCCATTACCTGGGAACACTGGGGATTGAGAAAGTGAGATATACCTTCTGGTGAACACAGTAGAGGTGACTTCGAAGCAGGTCACAGGTCAGCGAAAGGAGCAAGTACGTGTCAGTGGTGTGATCCAGAAGCTTCAGGCTGGCGTCTGCCTTTTCCAGGTGCAGCTAAGGAATAACCGCGGGGTGTGTGAGCACGCTGGCGAGGAGAGGCCACCGGACTTCACATTTAAGTGGAGTAAAGCACTTGCAAGTGAGATGCAGACACATACAACCGAATAGGATTTCAAATATTATAACCTATACGAGAGTTATTCATTCACTCGCTAAAACGTTCAGTTAGCATTTTCCCGTTAACCCCTACGCTAGAAACACAAGCTGAGGAAGAAGCAAGCAGGAGGGATCCCTGGGGGGCTCAGCAGTTGAGCGTCTGCCTTGGGCTCAGGGCGTGATCCTGGGGTCCCGGGATCAAATCCTGCGTCGGGCTCCCTGCATGGAGCCTGCTTCTCCCTCTGCCTGTGTCTTTTTTTTTTTTTTATCTGCCTGTGTTTCTGCCTCTCTCTTTCTCTCTGTGTCTCATGAATAAATAAATAATATCTTTAAAAAAAAAAAAAAAAAAAAGGAAGCAAGAAGCAGGACCTAGGGTGCCTGGCTGGCTCAGTCAGGGGAGTGTGGGACTCCTGATCTGTGGCTTATGAGTTCCAGCCCCACACTGGGTGTGGAGATTACTTTAAAATATTAAAGGGGCACCTGGGTGGCTCAGTCAATTAAGCGTCTTGATTTTGGCTCAGGTCATGATCTCAAGGTCTTGAGATCGAGCCCCACATTGGGCTCCACACTGGGTTTGGAGCCTGCTTAAGATTCTATTCTATTCTCTCCCTCTGTCCCTCCTCCCACCCAAAAAATATATATTTAAAAAAAAATATATATATATATATTTTTTTAATTAAGAAAAAAAGCAAGACTTTCCATCCAATAGCTTGCAGTGCCATGGGATGCAGGCACACTGTGTGATCAAGATACGTGGGGACCCAGGGAAAGTAGAGGATTTTGCCCTTGAAGAAGACGATGTATAAAGTACTTCATGAAGGAAGGGCGATCGAGCTAGGCCTTGAAAAGAAAGAAGTCGGCTGGATGAACAATGAGGGTGGGGAGGTGCATTCAGGGTGGAGGAGCTGACACAACCACAGAGGGAGGCACATACAAGGTTGTACAGTAACTGGTGCGGATGGACGTCCGTCCCACGGGGGGTGGGGGAGCAAGGGAAAGTGAGCCAGGTGTGCAACACCGAGCAAAGAGTGTAGACAGCATCCTTCAGGTAATGAAGAAACCAATGAAATCCCATCAGCAGGAAGAAAGACAAGACCAGATCTGTGCCTAAGAAGATCATGTCAGCAGCAGTTAGAAGACCAAGTGCAGGAGGGAGAAGCTGGGGGCAGGGAGCCCAGCTAGGTGGTGGCAGCACAGTCCTACACGAGCAGAGAGCGACCAGGGCAAGCGGCGGGGAAATACAGGATTAGCGGCCTATTCCTGGGGCAGGATCTGTAAGACTTAGTGAACAATGCTTTGGCGGTGAGAAGGAAAGACACTTCCTCTTCCCACAGCTGCCTCCCAACCACTCCACGCTTTACGATCTTCCAGCAGGAAGTGGTGGTCGAAGGCAGGGAAGATGGCCCTTCAGTATCTTATCTTCTCAGGGAAAAAATGGGTTCCTAAAGCTGGATCCCGCCTGCAGCTCCAGGCTTGGCTGGCTGGGTGCTCACCTGGGCATAGCTGGGACAGCCGAGCGTCAGGAGCAGCTGGGTAGTGTGGCAGGAGGAGCCAGCTGCCTTTGCGTGATCTTCCAACCTCTGGGAGACGATCCGAACAAGCTGGAGGACCTCCAGGGCCTGCAGGGGCTGGTCGGCCAGAAGTGGGAAGTTTACCTGGTTCCTGCTCAAACCTCCATGTTTACCCTCAGCTCCCCAACCCTTTGAGACCTTGATCCAACCTCAGAGCCTGGATGGAGTGTGGCTACACACATAGTAACCCTCCGCCACCCTCAAGGAGCCTGAGATGAGAGCTTACCACCAATTACCCTCCTGTTTGAAAGCTTAGGTGCCAGTCAGCATCAACAGCTGGGATTTACTGAGAGCTTATTATGGACCAGAACCGTGCTAAGAGGTTTCCATGACGGTGGGGGCATGGGCAACATCGGAGAAGGGGATCCAGACGCACAAACTTCCAGTTATAAAATAGATTTAAGTCACAGGGATGGGACGCCTGGGTGGGTCAGCGGTTGAACGTCTGCCTTTGGCTCAGGTCAAGATCCCAGGTCCGGGGATTGAGCCTCACATTGGGCTCTCCGCGTGGAGCCTGCTTCTCCCTCTGCCTGTGTCTCTGCCTCTCTCTCTCTCTGTCTCTCATGAATAAATAAAATCTTTTTTTTTAATATTTTATTTATTTAATCATGAGAGACACACACAGAGAGAGGGGCAGAGGAAGAAGCAGGCTCCATGCTGGGAGCCTGATGTAGGACTTGATCCTGGGACTCCAGGATCACACCCTGGACCAAAGGCAGGTGCTAAACCACTGAACCACCCAGGCGTCCCAAATAAAATCTTTAAAAAAAAAAAAAGTCACAGGGATGAAAAGTACGGCATAGGGAATATAGTTAATAATATTGTGATAATGTTGCATGGTGACCACACCCATGGTGTTGAGCACTGAGTAATATATGAAATTGCCAAATCACTATGTTGTACACCTGAAAAGAATATAATGTATGTCATTTATATTTCAATTAAAAAAAATTTGAAGGAGTAACTGGCTGGCTCAGTTGGAAGAACATGGGGCTCTTGATCTTGACTTGAGGTCATGAGCTGGAGCCCCACGTTGGGTGTGGAGAGTGCTTAAAAAAAAAAAAAAAACTTGAAATGAAACTTCAAAAGTCTCATAATAGGGATGCCTGAGTGGCTGGGCAGTTGAGCGTCTGAGGGTGTGATCCTGGAGACCTGGGATCGCGTCCCACATCCGGCCCCCTGCAGGGAGCCTGCTTCTCCCTCTGCCTGTGTCTCTGCCTCTCTCTGTCTCTCATGAATAAATAAAATCTTAAAAAAAAAAAGTCTCATAATAAAAATATCAGATTGTCAAAAAAAAAAAAAAAAAAAAAAGAGGTTCATGTGCATCAACCCACTCAATCTTCACAATGCCTCTAACCTAACCTGAACTGTATAGAGGACTATAGCCTAAAAGATTACGAATGACATGAGTTCAGCAACTTGTCCAAGTTCACAGCACAGGTGTGGGGTAGAGCCAAGACTCGGGTCCAGGGCTGAGGCAGCTTCCCACAGTCCTCAAGCTAGAAATATGGCCTGATAATGGCCACAGTAACAAAGGTCCTTGACGTGCAATGTTCTTTTTTTGGAGGTTCCGAATGTGGCGTCCAGGGAAGAGCTTCAGGGAGTCTGTGAAACGGCCTGACACTGCATGTAAAAGTGTAACACTGGGCCTCTAAGTATCTCTGTATGTTTGAGTACAGGGGCCTCAAACTATCTAAGCATTAATAAAGTTATTGCTGACATTTGAATATTGCACTTAGGCACAACATGGGTTATCTCGCTGAGTGCTGACGACACGGTCCTCGCAGTACTATTGTACTATTCCTGTCCTCATTTTAGAGAGATAAGGACTCTGGGCTTAGGAAGTTAAGTCACGTGCCAAGGCGAGTTACTCATAAAGGATGGAGCTTGGATTTCAACTCAGGGAGGCTGGTGGGAGAGCCCAATTGGGTTACATGGTTTCTCAGCAGCTACCAGGCCAAAGAAGGGGAAAGAAAGAGCTGGGCTTCTAGGCCGTATTAGCACCCTGCCCCGTTACCTTTGCCGCCAGCTGATAGAGGGCTGCTAGGGTCTGCAGAGAGGCCAGTGTCTGCTGGAGACAACGGACAGCAGGCGCCTGTGCCTTCGTAAGCACCTCCTTCCACAGGGCCAGGGCTTGGTCCAGGCATTTGGACTGAGCTAGGAGTCAGAAGACAGAGACCAGCCATTCTCTCAGAGTGGGCTAGCTGGGGAGAGCGCAGCCTTCTTCCTCTGCCCTCTGTGCCCACCCCCAACCCTCCGGGCCCACCTCTCCCCTCCCCAGGGTCCCCATTTTGCTCGCAGGAAGCCACAGAGGAGCCCGTATCCCACCACACCACATTCACAGCCCTCACCAGCATCTGCAGCGAGGTTGAAGGCGATGTTACTGTACAGGAAGCGGTCTTCCTGCAGTTTATCTTCATAGTTCAGGTCATTGACTTCAAATTCCTCCAGGTTATTAGGGGCCTGGGCTCTCCGATCCCGCTCGATACCCTGGATGGGGAGATTACGATGAAAAACAGGGCTGGCACCAGCTTACCGTGGCCCTGGGGAGAACAGGCCCTGTACCCAGTTCTGTGCAGAGCCACACTTGCCTCCTGCATCTTGGCCTCCAGAGTGCAGATGTAGAGCCACAGCAGGGCCTGTGCTTTATCATCTAGAAGCTGATCCTGGGCCTGGGTCTCGGGCCTCACAGACTCTAGAAGCTGCAGGGCTTCCTGGATAGCATCCAGGGCAGAGCTGTAGGGAGAGGGGGCACTGAAGCCGGGCCCACGACACGTACCTGCCACAGCATCCTGGGAAGGGCCTTCCGCAGAACAGCCGGCCCCACCCTGTGAATGAGCTCCTGTGGCCACAGGAGTGACCACAGCAGATGCTCAGGGACACGGAGAGGGCAACAGCCATTGAAGAGGGCAAGAGGACCTAGGGCAAGAAGCAAGGGTGGCATCCCCAGCCATGCCTCCTCACCAGTTGGTCTGCTGGGCAAAGTCGTGGTAGCAGAGCACCTGAGCCAGTTCCACCAGGTGGGTGGCTCGAGCCCAGGCCCCAGCCGGTGTCTCCTCAGGGCTCAGTTCCAACAGGTCACAGATGACGTTGAACCGCTCCTGCCCCGTGTCCGCTCGCACAGCCTTATAGGCCTGCAGCTCTTCCCTCAGCAGGAAGACCAGGGTCTCCGGGTCCCAGGCACTCAGGCTGTCTCGCAGGGTCCTGAGAGAAGGCAGGCCCAGCCCCAGGTCAGGGAGCCCGCGAACCATGAAGCCTGCGCCCCGTGCCAAGGAGTCCCAGCCTTGGGTTGCTGTGAGCTTGCAAAGTTTCCAGTCATGGAAGCAAGAGCACTGCCTGTGGCCCCTGTTCCCCCCCAGCACCCAGCACAGCAGCTGGCAAACAGTAGGCGCTTGACGAATAACAGTGAATATCAGTGCCTTTGCCAGACGGAAGGATGAACAGGACCGTGAATCCCAAATGCCAGCCCGAGCCAGCGAGCAAACAGGGTTGTCCCTCTCCCCGCCTCACCTCAGCTGTAGCTCCTTGTCTCCTGCTCTGGCTGCATCCATCTTGACCCGAACCCAGAAGGTGACTGGCTCAGCCATGTGCTGGGGGCCACAGGGCCGCAGGGCCGCCAGCCACAAAGTCACCATCGTGCAGCCCTCGGCCTGCTTACCCAGTTTCTTCAAACTCTCTCCGTGCAGCCGGAAGCATCTGTGCAACTGACCGGAGAAAACAGACCAAACTGCAAGGAGGAACCAATGAGGCTGCAACAATGGGTGGGCGGGCAGGGGCCTGCACAGGGGCCACCACAAGGCGGGCCTCCGCCCCAAGCCACCCCAAGCCAGTGGAGGCAGAAGAGGCCTTCCACTAAATACCCCAGGGCTGCAACCTGAGGCTTCAAGCCCAGCCCACCCCCATACTTATGTTCATGCCCCTGAACACCTGCTCCTCCTCCTGCAACCCCTCTCCCCAGGTCGGCGCCTTCTCAGTCGGAAATGCCAGGCCCTCCTGGACTGTTCTCCCTTCCTCACAGCCCCTCACTCGCCAGATTAATCCTGGAATCCTCACACCTCTCTCCCGCCGAGGCCACCAGAGCGGTGCAGGTGCCCAGTGTTGTCCTTGCACCCCGTTCATTCGCCCCCACAATGCCAGAGAAACCCCAAATGCCAATCCGATATCACGCCTTCCCTTGAATCCTTGAGCACCTCATCGACCTCACTCACGATGAAACCCCAGGCCCTCCACCACCCATCGCGCCTGCCAATCTAGCCAACCCGTCCCTTCACAGGTATCCTGGGGGTGGCTGTCACTCTGGTTACTTAAAGGACCTCCTAGGGGAACTTTGAAGATATCCAGATGCCTGGGTTCTAGCACCAGAGATTCTGCTGCAATCAGCTTGAGGCTAATTCAGGTGATTCTCATGTGCAACCACCCAGGTTGAGAACCACCAACTTGGGACATGGTTTAATATAAAAAGTGAGACAATTAAAAAAACATTAGAAACAGTACAAGTGAGGCATGGAACACACTGCCCCCCAGTACTGGTGCCAACACATGGCTCCTAACACCCTACTCCAAGGCTGAGCTCTGGCCGGGCTCTTTCATGCTGCTCAGGACACCCACAGAACCTCCCTTCCTGCCCTCCTACCTTCTCAGGAGGCAACTCAGGATAGGTGCCCAGCTTCGCCAAGCCCAGGTGCTGACAGAGGGGCTCAGAGATGGCACAGGCCTCGGCGTACAGCTTGTGACTATAGAAGCTGTAGGCCAAGTTACTGGTGTAGGAGGCTGCAGGTGAGAGAGAGCAGTTGTCAGGAGGACACTTCCCCCTGCTCCTCCTGTTGGAGAGGCGGTAGGGGGCAGCTCAACCTTGGTGGGCTCAGCAGCCGCCAGGTCAGACAGGAACCCCTACTGCTGGGGGGCAGCTCTCCCCTTCCTGCTGCAAGTCACTCCATGACCTCATTCCAGTAAAGCAAACCCACACCTGCCAGCCCCTCGGCCTGTGTCTTTAAGAGCTGAGTCCTCATTCCCACATAGGGTTCATCTCACCTCGCAGGCCAATTTTTGTTTTCATCTTGCTCTAAAGGGCAGCATTTTTGGGGACACACGCTGGCCTGTCCCTTACCTCCTTCTGCCCTCACTCCTCGGAAGCCACACTAGTAGTCTCCTTACTATTCCTTGAACACACCAGACCAGTTCCTGCTCAGGGCTTTGGCCTGACATCCTCCAGGGATGGTGTCCTTTTCCGGGTGTCTACATGGTCAACTTCATCCCAACCTCCAAGTTTTGCTCATGTCACCCTCTCAATGCGGCCTACGCTGACCACCCTACCTTAAACAGGAACTTGCCCCTTCATCCACCCTGAACTCCTAACGCCCGTTCTTATCCTGCTCTACTATTCCTTTCCTGCCATATCTGATCACTTGCTAACATATTGATAATTATTCTATTGCTTATCATCATTCTCCCCCAACTGGAATGTGGCTCCGTGAAGGCAGGGACCTTTTGTTTGCTGATATACCCAAGTACTCAGGACAGTGCTTAGCACATGGTAGGTACTCAATAGGTATTTGTTGGATGAATAAAATTTTCCTAAATTTTAGTTTATACAGCTTCCTGGCTATTAACGTAGATGGTTGGGGAAAAATTCAGTCTTCGATATTCTGGGAAGAATTCTCATGCTAGTAATTTTTGTGACTCCTGATCATATTTTCATCTCAATGGGAAGGTTCAACCACTGACTATATGAATATGAAAAGTTCTCCGAAACCTTCCAATGATTGAACTCATTGGGTTTGTAGAATTTAAACTAATGAGCCACGCTTTTTATAAAATGAGGGGGAAATGTATTATAAAATATTAAAATAGACAAAACCAAACTATGCTGTAGGGAGAATGGTTGCTGTTGGGGTGGGGGGAGATCTCAAAAAGTGAGGCAGAAGGACGGATTTCCTAGGGTCTAAGTCATGCTCTTACTTGACCTAGATGTTGGTTACAAAGTATGTTCACTTTGTAAAAAAAATCCATCAAGCCATACATTTATGATCTTAGCACTTTTCTGTCTGTTCATGTCAACTAAAAGTGTGGGGAGAAGTACATATGCTTGGCTTATATATACACAGTCTATCTCTAGTAGAACCATACCTAAAAAATGGTTAATAATTGCCTCTGCAGAGGGGAACCTGTTGACTAGGACTATGAGTGGGAGGGTGACTTTGGATTTTGAGTCCTTTTGTGCAGTTTGATTTTTAAAGCATTTTCACGTTTGTTTTTTAAGTTATAAATGTTCTTTAAAACTTAAACACAGGGCAGCCCTGGTGGCTCAGCGGTTTAGTGCTGCCTTCAGCCCAGGGTGTGATCCTGGAGATCCGGGATCCAGTCCCACGTCGGGCCCCTTGCATGGAGCCTGCTTCTCCCTCTGCCTGTGTCCCTGCCTCTCTCTCTGTGTCTCTCATGAATAAATAAATAAAATCTTTAAACAAAAAAAACCAAACTTAAACATATAAGGGGCACCTGGGTGCCTCAATGGGTTAAGCGTCTGCCTTTGGCTCCGGTTATGATCCCAGGGTCTTGGGATCCCTGCATTGGGCTCCTTGCTCAGTGGGGAGTCTGCTCCTCCCTCTCCTTTTGCCCTATCTCTGCTTCCTGCTGGTGCTCTCTCTCGCAGATAAATAAAATCTTGAAAAAAAATTTAAACATCTAGAAAGGTCATAAAGTCACATATCAAGTATAAACCTTTTTTCTTTCCTTCTTTTTCTTTCTTTCTTTCTTTCTTTCTCTCTCTCTCTCTCCTTTCTTTTTCTTTCTCTCTCTCTCTTTCTTCTCTCTCTCTCTTTCTTTCTTTCTCTCTTTCCTTCCTTCCTTCCTTCCTTCCTTCCTCTTTTTGTCTCTTTCTTTCTTTCTTTTTAAAGATTTCATTTGGGCAGCCCGGGTGTCTCAGCGGTTTACAGCCACCTTCAGCCCAGGGCATGATCCTGGAGACCTGGGATCAAGTCCCATGTCAGGCTCCCTGCATGGAGCCTGTTCCTCCCTCTGCCTATGTCTATGCCTCTCTCTCTCTCACTGTGTCTCTCATGAAAAATAAATAAAAATTTTTTAAAATGTCATGCTTAAAATCAAAATAAAAAAAATAAAGATTTCATTTATTTATTCATGAGAGACACAGAGAGAGGCAGAGACACAGGAAGAGGGAGAAGCAGGCTCTATGCAGGGAGCCCGACATGGGACTCACCCCGGGACTCCAGGATCAGGCCCTGGGCCAAAAGCAGGCGCTAAACTGCTGAGCTACCCAGGGATCCCTGGGTACAAACCTTTTCATGAAAGCAACACCAAATCATATTACAAAGTCAATGGGGAAAACCTTGTATCTGCTATTATAAGTTAACCTCATTACTTCTCTACTGCTGTTAAATGTAGGGTCACTCGGACTTCTAATCATTTTTTTTCCACTGCCTCCTCAAGCCACAAGGAGCCCCCTCGGTAGTCAGAACCATCCAGCAAATGCTATTTGTCTACCTAGTGAGCGACGAGCCTCCCCCGCGCATCTGGGCCCCAGGACACTAACCAGTCATGCCCAGGTAGTCAGTCAGCTCTTGGCCTGACAGGCTCTGTAAGACCTCCAGCATCCAGGCCACAGTAGATTTGCAACTTTCCACTAGCTGGGCCAGGTCAGCCACTTGAGCTACCTGAAGAAGTAACAAGGGCTTGAGGGTGAGAGGTGACATCAACCCCACCCCGAAGCCAAAGCCAAAGCCACCCCAAAGCTCTACAAGGGCAGCTGAGCAACCCCGGGCCCCAGGACCCGTGCAGGTTTTTTGACTCCCAGACTGTACCTGACAGCCTTGCGCAAAGTCATAAACCACTACAGTGTAGAGATGAAGTCCCTGAAACTGCATCTGGATTAAAGACTGCCGCTGCTTGGAGGAGTCCCCACCGACCTGAGGAAGGAAAGGGTTGGTTTGAGGGGCAGAGACAAAGCATGAGCTCCAAGCTGAAGACCGGCCCAGAGTCCTGGAAAGCTGACTCGGCCCAAAAAAATAGGAAGAACATTAGAAGGGACGCCTGGGGGGCTCAGTGGTTGAGCGTCTGCCTTTGGCTCAGGGCATGACCCCCGGGTCCTGGGATCGAGTCCCATATCAGATTCTCTGCATGGAGCCTGCTTCTCCCTCTGCGTGTCTCTCATGAATACATAAATAATATCTTTGTTTTAATTTATTTAAATAAAGGACATTAGGAGAGCCCATTGCCTTCTCAGGGTAGACTAGGCTACTGGCCTGCAGGCTAGGCATATCCAGAGAATGGCTTACCAAGGAGGGAGCCAAGGCGTTCAGATCTTACCAAAGACCCTAGCCTGACAGTCTACAGAACCACATTCCCAACCCACCTCAAGGGTCTTTAACTTACACTGTCCTGCAGCTGCCGGATGAGAGAATAGTAGCCCCTGAGAAAAGCAAAGAGGCCCAGAACAGCATCAGGTCCATAGCGCCTCTTGATGCCTCGCTCCAGGGCTGAGAGGAAGAACTGGCAGCTGTCACACAATGCCCGCAGAGGGGGTGATGGGGCCTCCACGCTGTTGTTCAGGATAGTTGATGCCGTGATCAGAAGCTTGGCCAGAGCCTGAGGTTCTCCCTCCCCGGTCTGTAGCAGTTCAACCACAAGCTGGCATAACTGGAGGCTGGGGGCCAAATCGGTGTCCCTTAGGTATTCGTGGGCCTTCTCCACTACCCTGGTAGCCTTGGCATGGTGGCAGCTCCAGCAGAGGCGACGGCAGTGTTCCAGGGTGAGTTCCAAGAGACAGAGGGCCCTCTGGGGAGAGAGAGGACCAGGAGGACCCCCTCCCTCACCCACCAAGGCTTTGATCACATGCCTGGAGAGCAGGTCATCTAGGAAATCAGCATCTGCTTCATTCAGATCATGCCCAGTGGCATCAAATAGCTGATGGGCAACTGCCACTCGATAGGCTGTTGGAGAAGCAAAGTAGGGAACCTCACAAGGGGTACTTTCATCCTCCAAGAGCACCAGAAAACTCAAGGCCTTCAGCCGAGCCGAGAATGCAGCCCGCTGATCCTCCAGGCCTTCTGCCGCCTTCCAAAGCAGAGAAAAGCTGCCGCGGGCCACAGCCTCATAGTCCTGGGGAGCAGCTTGGCGAGAGCACTGCACCAAACAGGCATGGAGGGGCTGCGCGAATCGAAGTGTGGCCTCTGGGATTCCCTGTGTGGCAATGTTCCGAAGAAAGATGAAGAGAATTCGTTCCAGGTAGAGGGGTGAGCGCTGGGGGGTGAACACCACGTAGCCATCGCAAGCCAGCTCTGCCAGGTCCAGCAGACTCTCCAGGTGCCTAGGGCAAGCCAGCCTGGCTGTCAGCTGCTGGTTGCAAGCCCTCAAGATGGCATCACATGCTCGTCTCCTCTCGGCATCAGATCGGCAGCTGGGTGAACCAGCTGGAAGCTTGGACAGGAACTCCTAAGAGGAGAGGAACGTGTGATTGGGATATCGAGGTAGGGAAAGAGAACTAGCCATGGGGTTGCTCAGGAGGGGATCTCCGATTAACCTGTTTCTTAAGACAAAAACAAAACAGCTCATCTTGAAAAGCCAGGTGTACCCAGAACCAGAAAGCAGCCCTACCTTCAAGTCAGGCAGCAATTCTTCAGCCTCCTTTGGGTTGCTTAGCAAGGTCCCGAAGTCGATTCCTTTGAAGCTTCTCATGGCGTGGGAGGGCTAGGGGAAAGGAGAAGGATTAGAGGAGGCGGAGAAGATTCAGAATGGAGCTAAAGGAAGGCCAGGAGAAGGGCGTGAAGGCTGCGGAAGGCGGGGGAAGGCAAAGAATCCCATCAGAAATCCTGTCTGAGGGGCGCCTGACTGTGAGAGTTGGTGGAACATGATTCTTGATCTGCGGGTCGTGAGTTCGAGCCCCACGATAGGTGTAGAGTTTACCTTTTGAAAAAAAAAAAAAAAAAAAGGAAAGAAATCCCATCGTGGGGAAAAGCCCATGCCAGGACAGTGGGCTCCGCTATAAACCGACGCTTCCGCTTTCCTCCTCCGGTGGCTCCCGAGCCTCCCGCCGCAGCCCATCACCCCAAGCCCCATGCCCGAGGCCTGCACCGAGCTCCGCGCCCGCCGGGACGCCCCGAGGTCCACCCGACCTTCCCCCGCGGGGCCGCCCCGCCTCTCCCTCCAGCCAGCTCCGCGGACCCCACCTCACCGGGGCGCGAACACACGCCCACGAGTAGCTCCAGGCCTCACTGCCCCACAGGTCGCCTCCTTCCCAGGCCCAGGACTCGCTCGCCGGGGCGAGCGCTCAGCAAGAATCCCAGGACGCAACCTTCGTTTTCCGCGCCAGCCCCTCCTTTCAAATATCCCCACTGACCAATCAGCGAGAGGCTTTGCGACGCCGGCGTGCCGCGCGGCGCGATGGGAGTTGTAGTTTACCCGCTGCGCTGCGCCGGCACGTGACGCCGGCCGCGGGGCCGTGCTGCTGTGGGCGTTAAGGCCTCTTGGGGGCGCGGGTTTCCCCACTTTTTCGGGCCGAGGCCGCGGGTCTTCACCTGCAGGTCGCTTAGTGGCTATCGGGAGCGCCAGCTCTCTGCTCCTTCTCTTTATCTTCAGAGCTCAGAAAGAGTTTAAATTTCAAGAGAGAGAAATAGGCTAGACAACAAAAAGAACTTACTTGGAAATTCATGCGGTTTGGGTTACTGGGAAAATAGGGCGTAGCCCTTCCTGGAATTCTGTAGAATCTTCCGAGGGCACTGACAGGAGTTCCAGGGCTCCAACAAGCACCTGAGAACATGCTCCCCATCACCGGCCATCAGGGAAATACAAATCCAAACCCCCATGAGATCCCACCTCGCCCCAGTGAGAATGGGGAAAATTAACAAGATGGGAAACCACACATGCTGGGGAGGATGTGGAGAAAGGGGAAGGCTCTTGCACTGTTGGTGGGAATGTGACCTGGTGCAGCCACTCTGGAAAACTGGAGGTTCCTCAAAGAGTTAAAAATAGACCTGCCCTATGACCCAGCAATTGCACTGCTGGGGATTTACCCCAAAGATCCAGATGCAGTGAAACGCTGGGACACCTGCACCCCGATGTTTCTAGCAGCAATGTCCACAATAGCCAAACTGTGGAAGGAGCCTCGGTGTCCATCCAAAGATGGATAAAGAAGATGCGGCCTATGTGTACAATGGAATATTCCTCAGCCATTAGAAACGACAAATACCCATTTGCTGGGATTATGCTGAGTGACATAAGTCAATCGGAGAAGGACAAACATTATATGGTCTCATTCATTTGGGGAATATAAAAATTAGTGAAAGGGAATAAAGGGAAATGAGAGAAAATGAGTGAAAATATCAGTGAGGGAGACAGCACATGAGAGCCACCTAACTCTGGGAAATGAACAAGGGGTGGTGGAAAGGGAGGAGGGCGGGGGGTGGGGGTGACGGGCACTGAGGGGGGGCACTTGGTGGGATGAGCACTGGGTGTTATGCTATATGCTGGCAAATTGAACTCCAATTAAAAAGAAAAAAAGAAAAAAAAAAAAAGGAGTTCCAGGGCTGCTTCCAGCTCTCTGCCTTCCGGCCTTGCTCTTTTACATCAATTCCAGCAGATGGATTGTGTGAGGATCCAGCGCTCCTTGGTGGGGGAGGGAGGGGGGAGGGTTAAGGGAAAACGTATTCACTGGAGTATTTCACCGTCTTTAATAGCTCACGTTTGTTAAGTACTACTTCTCCGCCAAAGAACTCATTTCTAAACTCTGGTCTTCCAATTCACTTTTTCCTGATGGCCTCTACTGAATAACTCGTCCTTATCTATCATCATCAGGCTTGCTTGCTTGCTTGAAAGTTTTATTTAAGTGATCTCTACACCCAAGGTGAGGCTTGAACCCAGGACCCCGAGATCAAGATTGGCATGCTCTTCTCACTGAGCCAGCCGTGCCCCCCAATCATCGTCTTGATTCATCATCATCTTCGTCATAATCAACCTCTTTTAGGAGCTCGGAATCTAGCAGAGAAGACTATTCTAAAAAGCAAAGACAAGGACATCACCAAAGAATCTCAGTGTTGACTAATAATACTAATGTTGGTGCAAAATTACATTATAGGCATTACATACCTATCTCCACAGGGTGAGGGACCCAATAGAGGTCTTGTCTTCCTAAATGACCAGTGAATACATCAATTCTCACACTACTCATTTCTTCTTAGCAATCAGTGCCTATTTACATGTGTGTAGGGAGTGTTCTAGGCCTTTCTTCCTATGTATTTATTACATCTACTTGATTCTACACTCCTTGAGGGAGGGCAGAGAATTTATCCTTTTTTATTCCTCTTCTTCTTAAAGACGTAGGAAGTTCCTTAAGTATTAAGATATTGATACTTATATTTTTTAAAGATTTTATTTATTTATTCATGATAGACTCACACACACAGAGGCAGAGACACAGGCAGAGGGAGAAGCAGGCTTCATGCAGGGAGCCCGACGTGGGACTCAATCCCAGGACCCCAGGATCACGCCCCAAGCCAAAGGCAGATGGTCAACTGCTGAGCCACCCAGGTGTCCCTGATAAATATCTTAGATAAATATCTCAAGATATTGATAAATATCTGTGATAAATACTGACCAGTATAAACATGAGTCACAAAATTCAATCCCTCACCTGAAGCCCTAGCCTCTAGAGACAGCACAGGATGATGGAAAGAAGTTAGAATTTGAGTCTGGAGAGCGGAGGGGGATTCTAGTCCCAGTTCCATTTTATGTGTCTGGGAAATGGGGATAGTAACATTACTACTTCCCAGGGCTTCTGCTGGCCTCCAATAGAATAGCCTGGAAATGCTTTCCACAGGCTGTAACAATGTTTTGCAGCCACTAAAGAAGTATGTCTTGCATGTACTGACAAAAGATGTCAGGTGCATGAATGACTCTATTGTCTTCCCGAGGATTTTAATTGTTTTAACAGAAAAACGAGATACATTGTTATGTAAAAAAGTTGCAGATGAGCATGATTCAACACTTTGATCAATTTTTTTTTAAGACTTTATTTATTCATTCATAGAGATACAGATTGAGGGAGAGAGAGGCAGAGGGAGAAGCAGGCTCCACACAGGGACCCCAACGTGGGACTCGATCTCGGGTCTCCAGGATCACACCCCAGGCTGCAGGCGGCGCCAAACCGCTGCGCCACGGGGGCTGCCCCTTTGATTCAATTTTTAAAAAAGATTTATTTTAGAGAGAGAGAAAGAGCACGCGCGGGAGCACATGAGCACATGAGAGCACAAGGGGAGCACACGGGAGCACGTGGCAGAGAGGGGCAGAAGGAGAGGGTCTTAAGCAGAGTCTGCGCTAAGCGTGGAGGCCAATATGGGGCTTGATCTCAGGACCCTGAGATCACAACCTGAGCTGAAACCAAGAGTCAGACACTTAACTGATTGTGCCACCCAGGTGCCCCTGATTCAATTTTTATTAAAAACAGAAACAGGGACGCCTGGGGGGCTCAGTGGTTGAGCGTCTGCCTTCAGTTCAGGGCATGACCCTGGAGGCCCGGGATCGAGTCCCGCATCGGGCTCCCTGCATGGGGCCTGCTTCTCCCTCTGCCTGTGTCTCTCATGAATAAATAATAAAATAAAATCTTAAAAAACAAACCAACTGGCACACCTGGCTGGTTCAATCAGTAGAGCACGGGACTCTTGATCTTGGGGTCATGAGTTTGAGCCCTATGTTGGGTATAGAGTTTACTAAAAAAAAACAAAAAAACAAAAACTAATATTAAATCTGTGAATTAGACTCCAAACATTTATTTTTTTAAAGATTTATTTTTATTTATTTATGATAGACATAGAGAGAGAGAGGCAGAGACACAGGCAGAGGGAGAAGCAGGCTCCATGCAGGGAGCCCGACGTGGGACTCAATCCCGGGACTCCAGGATAACGCCCTGGGCCAAAGGCAGATGCAAAACTATGGAGCCACCCAGGGATCCCTGACTCCAAACATTTAATAGTGGTATGTAGAGTGAGATTAAGGGAGCCTGTTGTTTTTTTACATTTTTTATATAAATTGTATAATTTTTTTTAAGATTTTATTTATTTATCCATGAGAGACACGGAGAGAGAGGCAAATACACAGGAAGAGGGAGAAGCAGGCTCCACGCAGGGAGCCCAATGTGGGACTTGATCCCGGGACTCTAGGATCATGCCCTGGGCCGAAGGCAGGCACTAAACCGCTGAGCCACACAGGGATCCCTATTCTTTAAACATATATTTCTGTATTTCATTTGATCATTTTACAATGAGTTCATATAACTTTATTGTAAAAAAAAACTGTAAAGCAAATGTGAAGTATTTTTATGGCATTAGATCTAATCCCAAGCATGACAAATTTTTGTTTTATAATTCTATTCTGTGCTTCTGTGAGGAACCGGTGGCAAAAAATAATAATAAAAGGAACAGAGAACCACAGGGTTGGGGTGGGAGGAACAGTGATGGGGAGTAGAACCTCGACCTAGCCAAAGGGCTATGGCCATTAGTGGGGCAAAGCCCCTCCTCTTCCTGAGCAGGGACTAAATTTCCAGGAAGAGATAGTCCTCCAGGTCTCAGAACCCAGCACCATCCTCATGACCCAACCCTCCTTCCTTCTTGTCCGCTGGCTCCTGGTTCCTTGGGATGTTTCTGCTCTCCTCAGGATCTCTTAAAAGTTCCAAATCAAATAATCATGCATCCAGCTGGATGGGAAGTCAGAGAATCAGGAGCCTCTTAGTGAAAGATGGTGGTGTGTATCAAGTCTGACACCACGCTGACCTTCCCACTTGAGGAAGAGGAAATGAGTTCAAGTGGAACATACTGACACCCTACTCAGCTGCTCACATACCCTGGAGTCGAAGGCCTCAAATAGCTTGAGACTTCTATCTGGGCCAGGACCAAGGATAAACACTTCTGGGAATCACCCCACCACCAGGATGTGTTGGAAAGTTCTATACCCCATGACAGCCTCATCCATTCACTCTCGTATTCTGATCTAGTTAGGCTCAGCTGGACTGAAAAAGTTTTATTTATTTTTTTTGAAAAAGTTTTAAAATAAAATATAAAAGCAAACACTTATGTGGTGCTTACACTGTGGGCCAAGTGGTGTTCTGAGCACTTAAATACAATAATGCTTTTAGTCCTCAACAGAGCCCTATGAGGTAGAGACTATATTATCATCCTTACTTCACAGATGAGGAAACTAAGGCACAAATTTGAACCCAGGTAGTCAGGCTCTGGTTCCCTGCTCTTAACCGGTTGCCGATACTGCCTCTTGGCAGAGCATCATAAGCGGTGTTTTGCAGGCAGTGTGCTCCCGGTGAATCAATCTCACCTTTGACCCATATGGGCAGATACGAAAATGTGGACCAGATGGCTGAGGCCAAACACTCCTGGTCTCTTGCCCTTGTGCCAGGACAGGGCTTGGGATGAGGGAGCAAGGCTAGAGGGGAAAAGGCAGGTCAGCAAAGACCCAGGGGACACAGGCAGTACATGTCATAGAAGGAGCACTAGGTAGGCAGCAAGGAGCCCAGTTTAGCTTTGGCTTTGCCATTCACTTGCTTCATGCTCTTTATTAAAAAAAAAAACAAATATATATATATATATATATATATATATATATATATATATATATATATATATATCAGCACCTACTAGTACACTGCATGGCAAACAGTAAGTGCTTAATAAAAATATATTTAAGACTGAATGGACAATGCGCAAGATGCCTTGGAGCTCCTAACACCCTGTGCATCTGACAGGAGAGAGCCTTCCCCACTCTTTATCTGCCACCAGCCCCTTTGGGGAAAGGTCAGCGGGGACAAAACTAAAGGAACGCCATTGGTCTGTCTCTTCTTCCTATTTCATTATCACTTAGAAATGTGGGGCCCCCTCACGCTTCCATCAGTAAGTAATCACTGTCATCCCAAAAAACAAATCACTAACTAGGCTCTGGACTCTAGTCAAAAGACTCCCCAGATAGGCAGCTCTTGAAAAGCCAGGTGTGAGCTCACCCCTCTCCTTCCAGGTATTTACTGAGCACAGCCACGGGCAAAGCACCCACTACGGGTATATATCGGGGACACAGAGGCAGGAAGACAGCACTGGCTCCTGCCCTCAGACCACACTATAGAGAGAGATGGAAAGTCTACAAATAACTCTAAAATATGACTCGACCAAAAAAAAAAAAAAAAATATGACTCGGTCCAGCTCAATGGGGCAGAAAAAGGAAGTGGAGTTTTGAAAGAGCCTCTCAGTCTCAAGATGGGGGGGGAAGGAAAAGGTATCTGTTTTTCTGTACTTAACCTCAACTTCTATTCCCTTCAGTCTGGGTGGGGGAACTTTTTTTTTTTTCCTTTCTTCACTGAATAGGGACTTGAGCCCCCCGCCCATTCCTCCTCCTCCTCTGCCTCCCTGTCAGAACCGCATCCACGCTGCATTCCTGCAGCACCAGCTGATATTATCTCTCTGCACATGTTGAAACTCGCAGATTCCGGTACATCTTGCATCTTCCTGTCTGGAAGGTAGACTGGGACCTGGGGAAATAGTGTCAATCCCTTTCCAAAACGGGTGGATCCTCCATGCCAGCTCAAGCACATTCTGGGACATACCCTTGAGCCTACCCTCCCTTCATCCCCACCTTTCTTAAGACTGGCTCTCCTTCTACCGAGAAGCCTGGGTTTTGGTGGGAGGAGGAAAGGGAGATAAAATCAGGTGAGGCAGGGAGGGGCCCACAGAACTGGTGTTCCCACTGGTACTGTTTCCTGCCCTGATGGCTTCCTCACCCTCATTCAGGCTGGGTGGGGAAGAATCAGGTCCAGACAAAGTGTCCCAGTCCCTCAGCCATTCACTGTTCTTTCCCCTTGGTAGTCCTTCACTTAGGTTTCATGGAAGGATACAGGACACAGGACCTGGTGGGAGCACGTGGTGCGGGACAAACAGTCCCTTCTGCCACAGAGACAGAAGGCAGGTAGCATATGTGTGCTGAGGTGCAAGCTTGTTTCTGCAGGAAGGTTTCAGATTTGCCCCAAGGGGTGGTCACAGAGGCAACTCAAGCCCCTGGAATCTCTGTTCACACCACCTGCTCCAGAGACTGTCTCACCCTGATTGTGGAGCAAGGGTCTTGCTGGGCAACTGGAGAGGGTACCTGTCCCCAGGGCAACAAGATATAGAAGACCCAGGAGCCTCAGGCAGTCCCCACCCATTTCAGCAAAGGGGCAATGCCACAGCTCTCGGTTTAAACTGGAGACAGTCTTGGAGACTAGAACTACAAATGCCTTTTGCTAATAAGCCCACCTTCAGCCTCAAACTCTCCGGCTGCCCACACACCAGAAACTACTGAGGTGGGTGCAGGTGAGGATGAGCAAATCCAATCAATGACCAGTTAAAAGTGTTTATTTTTAAATGGAAAGGGGAGAGGGAGTAACACAGAGGCAACTTGTGGCATCTTCTTTCCAGGCCATCACCCCCATGTACTCTCCAACCCAAAGCACTGGCAGGAGGGGCCCCAGGACAGGCTGAGGCCCAGACAGTTGCAAAGTCTGTCACGGAGAGATCTGTATACCACCCCGGAGAGGTGGGATTCGAGAGTCCTTCCCAGTCCCCCTTGTCCTGGAACCGGGCTAGAGCTCAGGGGCATAGGGCTCCCCGGTGGGTGAGGGTACCCGCAGCTCAGCATTGTGCCTGACCACGGTGAAGAGTCCCACCACTGCCAGCAGAGCCATCACCATGACGGCAGAGCAGATGCTGAACATGTTCCGAGTGCCCGTTTTGTGATCACTGTCATGGAGAACTAGGAGCCCCAGGCAGGCCAGCAAGTGCAGGGGCACCCGGAACCAGTTGAGTACACCAGCTTGCTCTGTCTCGGGGATCACCTTTCTCCGCAGGAAGCTCATGCTGGGAAAGTACAGCCCACAGGCCAATTCGATAAGGAGAAAGGCTATGAAGGACTCCACTGGACTCTCCTGGCCTGGGCTGGTGGAGAAAGTCAACATGAAAAGGGAGAAGACAACGATGAGGACAGCAAGGGAGAGTAGGTGCATGGGCTGAAGGTGGTACCTCTTGGAGGTAGCAATGCGGTACAGCGAAGAGCCAAGCAGGCTGGCTGCCATGAAGCTGGAGAAGACAATGCCCAGCGGAGCCCCATGTGGGTCCAGCACAGGCGTCCAGAGGAAGACAAAAATGAAGATGACGCTCTCAAACAGGGCTTGTATGGTGCCTAGCAGCAGCACGCGGCGGTCCGACAGGAGGCAGCGCAGGCCTCCAGCACAAGTCCTTGAGAAGGCACGCTGCCGATCATAGTTCTCTCCCCAGTTATGAAGGGCCAAGGCCCCAGCCAGAGCCAAGAGAGGGATGGCAGCCACAAAGGGCGCCACGGGCCCCAGCCCCATCCAGCAGGCCACCGCTTCAGCTGCCACACCTGCCGCTACAGCCAGCACATGGTTCCAGAAGGCAGCTCGGGCAAAGGTAGCTGGGATCCACTCAGCAGGGAAGTCATGACGCTCCACGTGTTCATGGACGTACCAGGCCTCGAAGGCGGAGAAGAGCAGCGCTGTGGACAGCCCTCCGAGGGCTCGGCCCATCAGCAGCACAAAGTAATCCCAAGAGAGTTTCGTTAGGCAGCAGAGAGAGTAAGTGAGGGAGAAGAGGACACAGGACTTCTTGCGACCCAGCCAATCCACAAGGGAGGAGGCCACCAGTCCAAAAAGGACTGTGGAGGCAAGGCCACAGACATAGAGGATGGCAATCTGCCCCTCCAGGAAGTGGTAATGCTGATAGAGTTTGTAGAGGTAGGGGGCCTGGAGCCAGTCAGCCGCCAGGGCCAGGAAGTAGACCTGATAGAAGTCCAGTTGAAACCGGAGGAAGGAGGGGTTGCTGCAGGCCCTTCCAGGGGGCTTAGCCCGGCATCTTGACAGCTCCAACCCCAGGCAGGAGGCCAGGAGGACCACAAAAGCAAGATAGGCAGTCACCAGCATGGCGGGCCCCCGGACGACCTAGGTAGGGGAGGAAGGGGGGGTGGGAGTTACATCCATTGCCCGGGCAGCACTGCCAAGGGGCGGGTGTCCACGCAGAAGCAGCTGCACCCACCCCCCACCCGACCCCACCCCCGCCACCTGCACTTCCCCGCCGCTCAGCTCCACTCCCCCGGAGCTCGGACCGGAGGGACCAGTTGGGTGGGTGGGAGGAGCGGCCCGCCAGGCCGGGTCTCCCGGGACACTGCGGGGCAGGGCGGGGCGAGGGGAGAAGGAGCATCCGCCCCACCCTCGCCCGGCGCAGCAAAGAGGGGGTCCCCTCGACACGGCGACGGCGGCCGCGCGGGTGGAGGGGCTGCTGCCCTCGCCCAGCTCGGCCTCCGCAGGCGCGTCACCCCCACGCTCTCCGGGCCGCTGCACTGGGCCCCCGAGCGTCCCGCCCGCGCCGGCCTCCAGGGCCGCTCCAGGGTCCCGCGCGCGCACCCCGGGCCCGGGCCCCCCCGCCGCGCCCCCGAGCCCCAGCCCGGCGCCCCCGCGCCGCCACGCCTGCTCGCGCCTCGCCCCAACCGCGGCTCACCTGCTGCCCCGGGCTGCGGGGACGCCGCGGACGCGTCCGGCTCCAGGCCGCCCCGCCGCCCAGCCCGCTCGACGTCCGGCTCCGGCTCGGGCTCGGGTTCCAGCAGCGCGCCCGCCCCTCACAGCCCGCTTCCGGGAGCCGGGGAGGCCTCTGGCCGCCGCCATGATGGCCCCGTCACGTGACGGGGTGAGGCGCCCAGGCCCCGCCCCCGGCCCGCCCAGGCCCCGCCCCCGCGCTCCAGGCCCCGCCCCCGGCTCCCGGAGGCCGCCGAGCAGGGCGGTGGCGGCGGCGGCAGCTGGCCCTCCCCGCGGCCTTCCCGTGACAGCCGCTCCTCCGACTCCCGGGTACCTGCGGCGCCGCCTCCACATAAAGACCCACTTCCTCTCTCTCCTCCGTCGCAGGGCAGTGCCGCAGTCCTGCCGACGCGCGGGCTGCCCTCCGCGGGCCGGTCCCGCGGTAGCGCCCTGGGCCCCGACGTGGTGCGGCGCAGACACCTGAGGGAGGCGGTGTGGGTCAAGGGCCTGGGGACTGGGGACGCAGCCGGCCGAGGCCCCAACCCCAGATCCGTCACTTAGTGTCCCAATTTCTTTGCCTGCTGTCAGGGGGGAGCAGTGCCCGAGGAAAAAGGGCGAAGGGTCAGCCCACCTCTCGCCCCTTACCAGCCGTGCTCCCCTGGAAAGGTTCTTTCCCTTGTGCTCCAGATTTAAGAGTGGCTCGACGGCTTCTCACCTCACTGAGCATGGAAGCCCAGGCCTTCGTGATGACCTAGAAACCCTCTGTGTCGGGTTCCTCTGCCACTTCTCTGACTTTATCTACAATTCTCCCTCCAGACTCTTTTTTTTTTTTTTAAAGATTTATTTATTTATTCATGAGAGACACAGACTGAGAGAGAGGCAGAGACACAGGCAGAGGGAGAAGCAGGCTCCATGCAGGGAGCCCAACATGGGACCCAATCCTGGATCCCGGGATCATGGCCTGAGCCAAAGGCAGGCGCCCAACCACTGAGCAACCCAGGCATCCCTCTCTCCAGACTCTTCCTACTCCATCTGTATTGGGGACCTCCAGGGCCTTTGCACACTGTGCCCTGCAAGGTTCTTCTCCCAAAGACCCACATGATTCCCTCCTTCAGCCCCTCGGGTTTCCTGTTCCAAGGCTGCCTTATCAGAGAGGCCTTCCCGGGCCATCCTGTTGAAAACAGCAACACGGCCACCTCCACTAGAGATCTACCTGCTGTCCTTCCAGCCTCATTCCCCTTTGCTGTCTTTTCTCCATAGCACTTAACACCATCTGGCACATTATGTATTTTATTTATTTATTATCTCTTCTCCCTAAAGGTTTTTATCTATTTGTTCACTTGTGTTTCCAGTACTTAAAACAGTTACTGGGGTGGGGAGTGGGGTCTGGGGAGGCACCTTGCTGGCTCAGTCAGAAAAGCATTTGCCTCTTGGTCTTGGGGGTGGGGTGGAAGTGGGAGTTCTAACCCCATGTTGGGTGTAGACATCACTAAAAAAAAGAAATGAAGTTGAAGAAAAAACCCCAACAGTTATTGGTAAGTAAAAAGCATTCAATAAACATTTGATGAAGAAATGAATAAATTAATCTAGATAAATTAGTCTAAAAAGTGCTGGCCCCTATTAGCTGGTAACTCTCATCAGTCATCTATATGCATCTAAGCTCTGTTTTAAGAATTCCTGGGCTAGGGCAGCCCCAGTGGCTCAGCAGTTTAGCACTGCCTTCAGCCCGGGCGTGATCCTGGAGACCCAAGATCGAGGCCCAGGACCAAGTCCCATATCGGGCTCCGTGCATGGAGCCTGCTTCTCCCTCTGCCTGTGTCTCTGCCTCTCTCTCTCTGTGTGTCTCTCATGAATAAATAAATAAAATCTTAAAAAAAAAAAAAAAGAATTCCTAGGCTATCTGCTATAGACCAATTAACTGTCACAACAACCCATAAGATAGGTACTATTATTATCCTTGAGAGTTGGAAAGGTTATATAATATGCCCAGAGTCTCATGGTAAGAGGTAGAATTAGAACTGGGACCCAGATCTTTCCAGTTCCACTCTCATGTGGTTTCTGAGAAGATTAAATGAGTTTACTCATTTGCACAGGCGATTAGTAAATGTTGGTTTCCTTTATGCTAAAGCTTGGAAGGCAGAGGGATTACATCTTGAGAATACTTTTTTTTTTTTTTTTAAGTAAGCTCCACGCTGGGCGTGGAGCTTAACACAGGGCTTGAACTCACCACCCTGAGATCAAGGCCTGAGTTGAGTAAGATCAAGAGTCTGATGCTGGGATCCCTGGGTGGCGCAGTGGTTTGGCACCTGCCTTTGGCCCAGTGTGCAATCCTGAAGACCCGGGATCGAATCCCACGTTGGGCTCCCGGTGCATGGAGCCTGCTTCTCCCTCTGCCTCTCTCTCTCTCTCTGTGACTATCATAAATAAATAAAAATTTTAAAAAAATTAAAAAAAAAGAGTCTGATGCTTAATTGACTGAGCCACCCAGACACTTGGAGGAATACTTTCTTGTAATAAACAACCAAGATAACCTACAAGTTCCAGAGTTTATTCCCAACTGGCAAACTCCTACAGAGTAGGAAGGGGTAATGGTTCCATGGTTCCCATGCATTCATATAGAAACACAAAGATTAAAAACCATGTTTTCCCCAAGGTAATTCAGTGAATGAGAGGATAAGTAACCCAAATACTCTCCATCCTAGTCCTGGACTAAAGCTTCTTCGAACTCATGACACCTGTTTCTTTTGGAGAGGAGGTCATCCTGAATGAAGGCAAGAGTGGGGCAGGATGGCCTTACATTCCTGGCCTCTTTTCCAGGAGGGAGGCCAATTTTCTCCCATTGTTGAGCTGCATTTTGCTCAGAAGCACTTGGCAAAGAGAGACTTACAGCAAGATTACATTATTTTGGATTTTTTTTTTTGTCTTTGGCCTATTGTGGGACCTATTAAAAATGTGTTTAGTCTTAAGTCTCCCCTGTCCCCTACAGAACTGTGAAGCACAGCTGGGAAACATCCTAACATGGGAAATGTGCCAGCAGAGGACTGGAAAGGATAAAAGGCAGCCTGTGAGCACAACCCATCTCTAGGACATGCTTCTAGTAGAGGGCAAGGAGGGCTGAGGTCTGTGTATTGGAGAGCCACAGGGGAAGTCCTGTTTTCAGGGAAGGTGGGAGAGTGCTCTGGGGATAACTAGGAACCCTGCTCACCAGAGGAGCATCATTTAAAACTGGTATTATGAAAGTGTTCAAACATACACAAGGGTAGAGAGTGTAATTCTACAAACCCCTATATAAATGTAATAATATTAATTTTGTCACTTTGTTCCTTCTACTCCTTTCAGTCCCTTTTTATTTGCCAAAATTTTTTAAAGTAAGTATGTCACTTCACTCCATACTTTGACCTACGTCTCTAGGAAATAAGGCCCTTTTCTTACACAACCCCAAAGCCATTTTACATCTAACAAAATCAATACTGATTTCTTGGCATTGTAAATAACCAGTCCATAATTAAAAGGCTCTAAAATGCTCTTTTTTACAATTGGGTTGTCCAAATCAGGAACCAAACAAGATCCACATGCTCCATATAATAGTTGTCCTTTAATTATTCTTTATTATTATTCCCCACCTCCCCCAGCCATTGACTAGTTGAAGAAGTTGGGTCAGATTTCCTTGAAAAGTTTCCACATTCTGAATGTGTCTTCCTACTTTCTTACTGTGTCATTTAAATTGTTCCTCCATCCCTGAGATTTCCTTTTAAATGGAAGTTAGTTCTAGAAGTTTGATTTGAATCACATTCAGGTTTTTTTGTGTGTTTATTCCTTATTGTTTGGCAAGAGTCTTTCTTGGTGGTGCTGAGTGCTTCAGATTAGATCACATCAGGATGTACGAAGTGGGTGGTTGTGCCCCTTTCAGTGGTGGTAAGATTCATCAGTGGGGTCAGGTGGTGACAGCTTGATTCCTCCATTGTAAAGTTCCCCATCAACCATCATCTTTGGTTTCCTCCATTCATGATTCTCCCTTTGATTAATTATTTCACTAAGAGTTGCAAAATGGTTTTTCTAATTCCATATTACTTCCACATTAGCTGGAATTCTGCCGTAAATGAGAAGTTCTCTCCACCACTTAGAGCTATTTGGCTACCCTGGAATATAGTTTATATAGGACAAGCAGCATAAATACTTAATTCTTTTTTTTTCCCCAAAGATCATTTTTTTTTTAAGTAATCTCTACACCCAGTGTGGGGCTTGAACCTACAAGCCCAAGACCAAGACTTGCATGCTCCACTGACTGAGCCAGCCAGATGCCCCAATTCTTTTGCTTTTTAATTGCTAATATTCAGAATAAGAAGTTGAAAGAAGGGCAGCCCGGGTGGCTCAGCAGTTTAGCGCCACCTTCAGCCCAGGGCCTGATCCTGGAGTCCCGGGATCGAGTGCCATGTCGGGCTCCCGGTACATGGAGCCTGCTTCTCCCTCTGCCTGTGTCTCTGCCTCTCTCTGTGTGTGACTATCATAAATAAATAAACATTTTTAAAAAAATAAATAAAAAAAAATAAAACCTTAAAAAAAAAAGAAGAAGTTGGAAGAAGCACCATTTTTAAAACGTTTGAGCTGGGCAGCCCCTGTGGTGCAGCGGTTTAGTGCCGCCTGTGGCCTGGGGTGTGAACCTGGAGGCCCAGAATCGAGTCCCACGTCGGGCTCCCTGCATGGAGCCTGCTTCTCCCTCTGCCTGTGTCTCTGCCTCTCTCTCTCTTTCTCTCTCTCTCTCTCTCTCTGTGTGTGTCTCTATGAATAAATAAATAAAAATCTTTAAAAATAAAAATAAAAAAATAAAACGTTTGAGCTTAGACCTGAGTAGGGATGGAGGGCCTGGATCATGGAAGGGGAAAGGAAGGTAGCTGTGTCCAGCCCTTGCTCACATCAGTGCTTGGGGCATGTGGGAACAGACAGACATTGGAGGACTCACTGTCCTGAATCTCATGTAGCAGTGAGATGGGCATGACACAGGCATGGTGTGCGGGTACCTCTAGGACCCCCAGAGAGAGAGAGAAAGCCAGATATGGGGAGGCAAGAGAGAGATGAGAAGTGAAAGAAAAGCAGATAGATGCAGAAGACAGGGGGACAAGGACAAAAAGGAAAATAGAAATGAAAGGGATCGGGCAGCCCGATGGCCCAGCGGTTTGGCGCCACCTTCGGCCCAGGGCGTGATCCTGGGGTCCCCGGGTCGAGTTCCGCGCCCCGCAGGGAGCCTGCTTCTCCCTCTGCCCCTCTCTTTCTGTGTCTCATGAATAAATAAATAAAATCTTAAGAAAAGAAAATCTTTAGGGCAGCCCGGGGGGCTCAGCGGTTTGGCACTGCCTTCAGCCCAGGGCGTGATCCTGGAGTCCCGGGATCGAGTCCAGCGTCGGCCTCCCCGCATGGAGCCTGCTTCTCCCTCTGCCTGTGTCTCTGTGTCTCTCATGAATAAATAAGTAGGTAGAATCTTTAAAAAACAAAATTAAATTAAAAATAAGTCAGATGGGGAAATGGAGGGAGAAATAGAGAGAGAAGAGGGAAAACTGACATAGAAACAAAGTTAGCTGAAGGCAGAATGTCCCAGGGACGCAAGGAGAAAGTAGGAATGGAGAGAGATTTGTAGGAAGACAGAGGAAGGGTAGAGAGAAGGCTACCCAGGGGTAGAAAGGAAAGAACAAGGGGCCCCAGAGGAGGAGGCTGAGGAAGAGAACACTGGAACAGACTAGTATCTGAGGACTTGAGGAATGTGGGGGGGCACTTGGGGGCTCTCGGCTTAGGGTTCAGTCCTGGGCAGCTTCCCCTGGTGGCTTCTCCAAACCCTCAGCCCCACCCCTAGGGACAGGGATTCTGAGCAGCCAAGTGGATGGGATCACTGGGAGCCTGAGTCTAGGGTTCCTAACCGCCCTTGTCCCTGTACCGGAGGAGCATGGGTGTCACAGGTGGGGTTATTGCTGGAAGGCTGAAGTCATGAAAGACAAGACATCCAAAAAAAAAAAAAAGAAAGAAAGAAAAGAAAGACAAGGTATCCAGGCAGAGAACACCAGGTTCCTAGTAGCAAAGGACCACGAAGGGTGTCATAATATCCGGGGGGGCAAGAGCCAGGAACCCCCTGCTCACCTTCTCTTCTGGTCCAAGAGCCACTGACCGTCTTGGTCTGACTGAAGATGAGAGGTAAGGGGTCCAGGGCCTCTTGGTCAGCCAGGGACATGGGTGGAGGTCCACGGGGCAAAATGTGGCCTCTGGACCAGAATCCCCTCCTGCCGGTAGAGGAGGAAGGCACCTTGTCCACGCACACTAGACGGGAGCCAAGAAGGCCCTCCTCCGGCAGACGCCGGCTGGGGAAGAAGCTGTCCAACGTGCTCACCTTCGGCGGCCGCGAGGGAGACTCTGAGAAGCGCTTTCTGTTCCAGAAGTCGCGGAAGAGGAGGCCCTGGAGCCGGCGGGACCAGAAGCAGAAGCAGAGAGGAACACCAAAGCTCATGGCCTGCTCTCAGGGCTGAGGGGGAGCCCCCGCCTCTACCTGTCCGGCCTCTCGTCCCTTCAGAGCTTCTGCGTCCCCAGGAAGCAGGTGGCAGGAGAGCTGGGGAGACGGACCACCTCTCGGGGGCCCAGAGCCCCCTAGACTATCAGACAGTGCCTCTGGGTGCTGCGCTGTCCCCTGAAGCGGGCGGCTGGGCCCTCGGAGCAGGGGTGGATGGGGCGGGGGCCCTGGCAGGTCGCTGGGCCCTCGGAGCACGGGTAGGGGGGGCAGGGGCCTGTGGAGCAGGGGTAAGGGGGGCAGGGGCCCTGGCAGGCCGCTGGGCCCTCAGAGCAGTAGGGGGGGCAGGGGCCCTGGCAGGCCGCTGGGCCCTTGGAGCAGGGGTAGGGGGGGCAGGGGCCTATGGAGCAGGGGTAGGGGGTGCAGGGGCCCTGGCAGGCCGCTGGGCCCTTGGAGCAGGGGTAGACCGGGCAGGGCGAGGCGCGGCAGCAGCTCAAGTGCGGACCAGAGCCCGGGACGCAGGAGCTGTGGGGACAAGTCCAGGGAGGACAGGCGGGGCAGGGGGGGCAGGAGCAGGTACAGGGGGGTCCGGGGAGGCCGGGACAGGAGGGGCAGGTAGCTGCATAGGAGGGATAAGCCGGGCAGGAGCAGGCGGGAGGAGGACAGCCAGGGCAGGGGCAAACACAGGCGGAGGGCGGCCCGGGCGGCCAGGGCGGGGCAGCTGGGGGGCCGTGCCTGGGGGGGCTCGGCGGCCGTGGGTGGGTGGCCCTCTGGTTCCGAGGCCCCAGGCGCAGGCCCAGGGAGAAGTCCATTCCCCTGCGGAGCGGCCGGCTGGGGCTCGGGGGAAGGGCAGGGGTGAAGTAGGCGGGGCGGGCGAGCGAGGCAGGGGTGGGGGCAGGATTAGACCTAAGACCCTGCTGAGCCTCTGCGGATCCTGCCGGGAGCTCGGGAGCTCGGACCTCCCCGGCCAGCCCTCCCCCTCCGGCGGCCCAGAGCAGAACCCTCCCCCCAGGCCTCCAGCCCTTTCTTCCCACTGTTCTTCTGCTGGGCTCCGGATGCTCTTTTTCTTTTCCCTGCCTGGTGACGGTCTCTCATCCCTGAAGTCTTCCCCTTTATTCAGTCAAAAGGTTTCTCTTGAGTGCCAGGCACCTGACACCTGCCTGGGTGAGGCCCCCTGCCCGGATGCTCCTCCGGCCCCGACGGCCAGAAAGGCTGCCTCCAGCTCCAGGATAGCCACCCCCTAGGGATTTAGGGGGGCAGCGGGGGCAGCAGCAGAGCTGTCTGAGACCCTGAGCCAGGGATGTTGGCGAGAGCGGACGGTGAAAGGAGGATGCCTAGGTTCTGGGGATTTCCAGACAGGGCAAATCCCAGGTGTTTGCGGGGGGTGGGGTGGGGTGGGGGGAGCAATGCCCGGCTGTCTCTGGAAGACTGACAACCAGCCTGGACAATTATTATTTGAGGACTTATCAAGTATCAGGTAGTGAATAAGGCAGCTAAGTTTCCTCTTTTATAGAGCTCCCATAAAAGCGAGGGGTGGGGCAGGGTGGAGACCAAAATGAAACAGGTAAACAAACAAATACGTGAGCTTATTTCAGAGCGTGAGAATGGCTGTGAGAAATGCGGGGCAAACCTGATGAAAGGTGGCTCCCACAGGTAGGTCCAGCAGGGGTGGCTAGCGGGCCCCCAGGCAGTCAGGTATGACAACGCTTAAAGGTTCGGTGGGAAATAGCAGTCTGTCAAGGCCCAGCAGACCAGGGGAGAGCTGCCTGAGGCTGAATGGATCCCTGGTGGCTGGGCTGTGGAGAAAAACAAGACGGGGAGGGATAAGGAATGTGGCAGGTTGCAATCTAATATTTGGTGGTCAGGGAAGGTGTCACCACGGAGAGGGGAAATGTTAGCAAAGACCTGAAGGAAATGAGGGAGAGAGCCCTGGATAGACCTAGTGGGAGGGCATTCAGCGGAAGGTTGAGCGAGGGAGCAGAAGGGGCAACCCTGGACCCTGGGGGACGGGGGGGCAAGGGGGAGAGTCCTAAGGCACAGGTGGAAAGCAAGGCAGGGGCCCCTCACGCCAGGCCCCGGCTGGGGTTTGGATCTTACTCCAATAAAAGGGAAAATAGGGGAGGGTCTTAAGCAAGAAAGTCTATTGATCTTCTTGGTCTCCCGCCTGCCCCTGGTTAGAAGGTTCTGCTTCCCTTGTAATTGGTGTAACCACTTTGGGAAACAGTCGGGCATTATCTGATAAATTGAGATGGCCCTTAGGAACACTTTGACTCTTAGGTTTTGTCTTTGAAGTAAGCTTTATGCCCAATGTGAGGCTTGAACTCATGAACCGCAAGATCAAGAGTTGCATGCTTTCGGGACTGAGCCAGCCAGGCCCGCCCCCCCTCCCCTGACTCTCAGTTTTACAGCCTGGAAGATCTCTTGCACATATGTCCTGGGAAATGTGTACGAGAATGTTCTTAGCATTGTTTATGACAGGCATACTGAAAACAACTCAAACATCTACCAACAGGAGGATGAAAACATAAATTGTGATATATGCTTTTTTTATTTTATTAAAAATTTTATTTATTCATTCATGAGAGACACAGAGAGAGAGAGAGAGGCAGAGACACGGGCAGAAGGAGAAGCAGGCTCCATGCCAGGAGCCCGATGCTGGACTCGATCCTGTGACCCCGGGATCACACCCTGAGCTGAAGGCAGATGCTCAACCACTGAGCCACCTGGGTGTCCCTAAAAATCTTTAAAAAACAAATAAAAATTTAAAAATTTAAAAAATAGAGAAAAATAATTATCACAAAAGTCAGGATGGTGGTTACTTCTTAGGGGAGGGAAGGCATTATGGAAAGAACACATGGGAGCTTCTGGAGTGCAGGAAACACTATTTCTTGACTTGGATGGCAGTTAAGTAGGCACTTGATTTATCTCAATTTATCTGTACCCTATTCATAATGTATTTATATATTGTGTACAGAAAGAAGATAAAGTACCATTTTATTTTCTCTGGTCCATGCCACCTTGTTCAGATCATGACATTGAAGTCAGATACTTCCTGGTCCACACCTATCTTTCCCACCAGATCTCAAGGAGAGGCAGCAACCTTCCCTTTATTTCTGATACCTATCAGTGCCTGGCATGAGGCGGATAATAAATGTTTGAATTGCACTGCATTGACGTTCCCGTCTCTCGTCCCATGGAGAGAGGGGCCGCTGCAGAAGAGGAGGCCTGCTGCAGTGAAGAGCGCCAAGACCTGGGTTCCCAGCTTAGCTTTGCCACTTCCTAGCTGTGTGATTTGGGCAAGCTGCTTAACCTCTCTGGTTCTTGGCTCCCTCTTTGGTGAAATAACTGCTCCCTTCCCAGCCTGCTGTGTGGATTAAGGTACATGCTGAGCACAGTGCTTGGAACACAGTAGGTGCTCAACAACGGACAGCTTCTAGACCCCCTGGCCCTAGCTCCGCATCTTTTCTTCAAAGGAATCTGCTAGAAGGGGGCACCAGCCAGACATCAAAGATGGCCCCAGAGAGAGGGGCAACACCTTTGGGGGTGGCCCCTGGGGCCAAGGTGGAGCTGTTGTCTGGAAGAGTTGGCAGACTGGGGAGAGCCAGCTGAAGCTAAACTGATCCCAGGCAGTCGATGGGAGTTGGCAGAGGAGATAGGACACCAGGGTTCTGGGAGTTTCCATCCAGGGGAAGTCCCAGGTGTGGGTGCGGGGGTGCCAGGCTGGCCCCACCCAACACCCTGGCTCCAGGGTATGTGGGCCTGGGGAGGAAAGTGGGTCAGAGCAGGGCTGGAATTTAACCCCATTGGTCCCATGACCTCTTTGCCAGCTCCAGGGACGGCGCAGCCACAAAGAAGCCTGTTCCCTCCTCCAAAGGGCCTTCATTCCTTTTCCCTAGAAAGGAAGAATCTTGGCACCTCGGTGTCTGGGCAAGAGGCACTGGAAGCCCCCCCGCCCGCCCCGTGGATGGAGGACAGCTAACCCTGGAACCCCTGGATTGAGGCTCTGTACAAAACACTGCTACACCCACAGCCACCCACGACGGGCAGACCCCTGCAGCTCTCACCTCACGCCTCGCCTCACCATACTCCAGGCAACTGAACATGCTCGGGGTTCCAGGGAGGGGGCCGGTCAAGGCCAGACCCCGAGGGGGAAGGGTGCAAGGCAGAGCAGCTTGGAGGAGGAGGCTTTTCTGCCTGGTGAGGCTGCGGCTAGGCAAGCACAGGAATCCCTCACTCTGGGGGATTTGCCAACGGCGTGGGGCCTTGTTTTCTGTGTATAATCTGAGGCCTAAGCCTGTGGTTTCCTCTTCCCTATCTGTGCCTCTATTTCCCTTTCCGGAGGAGGAAATGAAGGAGTGGGTGGAATCACTCCAGGGTGGGGTCACCAGGTGTCCCGCACCCCGCCCTTTGGCCATTAGGAGGTGCTTATCGTCTGTCCCTTGAAGCATCTCCAAATCTGGGTGAGGAACAGGAATGGAGGGGCCCTCTTCTTTCCCGGGGAGGGGGCAGGGTGACTGGGAGCAGGGACCCTGTCCCAGGGCCTTTGCATATGTTCTTTTGCTGCTTTCCTTTCTCTCCACTCTCTTCCTCAGTTTTGCCCAGAAGCCCCTCCTGATCTCCTTGGCTGGGGGAGAAATCTGTCTATTATTCACTCCCATCGTACCTTATCCCTCTGCACGCTGGTTTATCACCTGCAGTTTTGTGGATTTTTTGGTTGACATCTGACTCCTCCACCAGAATATGAGCCCACGGCAGCCAGAACCATACCTGGGTACTCCCAAGGTCTAGTACAGTACTTGGCATGCGGTGGATACTCAAGAGAAAAAAAAAAAAGTTGTTGAATTAATGAAGGGCGCATGCTCAAGGAAGAAATCGCTAGAGTTGTTAGGCCAGTCCCCAGATCCTGTGTTTCAGACTCAAAGCCTTATTCTGTGTGGGGATCTGGGTGGCACTGAGGATGGTAAGGGCCTTCCACCCACAGATTCATTCACCAAGAAAGCCAAAAACTGGCCAGCGGGAGAAGAGGCCTGGCCAAAGGGAGGACATTGGGCAAGCACCTGGGGCAACGCCGGCCCCAGCCTCAGGCTGGCGGAGCGGGAGGAGGTGGGAAGGGAGGGCAGGAAGGGAAAAGAGAAGACACGTGTTGTACAAAACATGTTTTCATCACACCCTCCCTGGGTGCCCTGGCCTCCAAGCTCCGATGGCACTTCCATGCCTTAATGATGTCCCTGGGGGCTGTAGCGTAGCTCCCCCACCGCCCACAGACATCTGCCAGCCACCTCTGAGCCTGGCACAGGACGGCCCCCCCAGCACCAGAGTAGGCATATGGGATGCTTACCCATTCAACAGTCCTCTGTCTGGTGGGGAGAGGGGAGGGTGCTACTTGGGGGTCGTGAGGCAAAGAAGCACAGTCAGGACAGGTGGGTCAGGTGTCCTGTCCTCACAGTGTCCCCTTCTGGTCTTTGTGATGAGGGAAGCAAAGGAAGCCTGGTCCTGCGGCCCCCAAGACATCATTTCTCCAAGTTGCCAGGGTGACCCAGTGGAACAACCACAAACAGAGCACAGGCTAGAAATAGGGATGACAGAAGGGAAGAAGAAATGAGGGGAGTTCTCTCCACGGCCTCCAGCGTAGGAGGCCCCCTTCCCAAGTCTCACCCCGGAATCCCTGGGCAGAACACCGGTTGCCTTTGCCTCGCAAGAGGGACAGAGGAGGAAGTTTGACCCCCTCACAATGCCCCACTTCCCAGATCCCCAGTCTGCTGGCTTTTTGTTTTGACTTCGGAACAGACCCCAGTCACTGGGTCCCGGGGAGGGCGGGGGCGGAGGCGCGGCGATCCCGAGGGGAGGGACCGGCTCAGGGCGGGTCTTCCTGGGCATCGCCCCCTGGCCGGCGTCCTTGGCTGGGGACGGAGCAGGCCACCAGAAGGGAGGAGCCAGTTACCAAAGACGGATGGATGGACAAACACCCACCAGAGACAAAGACAGAGGCAGACAGACAGACAAACCAAAACAAAGAGAAGGGCAGACACAGATGGAATTTTGGAGCTGCTGACCCTTTCCAGCCCCCCACAAGTGTTCAGCCCCCCCCCCCTTTAGCTTCCCTGTCTCCATCTGCTGCCCCAGCTGCACAGTCCTAGAGCTCTAGCTCTTGACCTCGACCAGCCCCTGAGCCCCTTTAAGAAGGAGAGGGGGAAAGTGCAGGGAGAGGAGATACCCAGCGGGAAGAGTGTCGGGGGTGGTGCCTGGGTGTGTGTCAGGATGCCCGGCCCAGGGCCAGGGAGGGAGTGGTGCCCTCGCCCGGTCATGAGGACAGGAGACTCATTCACTGTAAACCAAGTACAGATGTGCTGGGACGGGGAGGGGGAATTAGGGCCACATTCGCAGACCGCAGTTGGGCTGGCCCTCCTCCCGCCAGCCACCAGGGCAGGAGGGGTTAACTTTGCAGCCTCCTGGCAAGATCCCTGCCACACAGGCGGGCGCCATCCCACCCCAGCCTGGATGCCTGGGTCCAACTCCCCGACACTTGCCCCTCCCACGCTGCTGAGTGCTGCTCCCAGGGTAACCAAGCAAAGTCAACAGCAGCCAGGCCACCTGGGGACGGGACCCTGGAGTACCTATTCCCAGCTCTTTCCACCCCTGGAGTGAAAAGGAGGGCCTTGTCTGCACCCCCATTGACGTCTCCTGTTCTCCTGAGATGGCCGCAGCACGCCCCTTCTTTCCCCCTCTCCATCACCTGACTCTGGCTACCAAAGGCGGCCTTTCCTAGGGGGGCGGACACCTGGCCCCCAGGGTGGTGGTGAGGACAGAGCAGAGTAATTTCGGTACGGAAAATGTGATGACGTGATCAGGAGCCCACGTCCCCAGTGCTGGCCACCCTGGGAGTGTTACTGGGGAAAGGTCCTTGGGGTGCGTCTCTCCGGCCCAGCTGGGCCCCCTTTACTGCTCTCCTTCTCTCCTTTCTCACCCCCACCTTCGATCCCCGTGGGAGTGTTTGGGGTCCACTCACAGAGCGTGGACTTCAGACCCCTCCTTTCCCCTCACTCTGTGTGCGGTAGAACGGAGACAAACCCCTGGGTTCCCAGGGGCCGGCTGAGAGTCTTGGTGGTCGGCGTCCCCGTGTCCCACACTGACGCTGACCCTGGGCAAGCTCGCTCACGCACACCCCGGGTCAACAACACTCGTGGCGCATCTACCAGGCAAGCAGGCGCTGGTTGAGGCCGACACACACCCTCAGCTCGGGCTTTCTCCCTCACACCCAGCCCAAGGCTCCTCCCACCCGCAGCCACAGTTCCTCCTGCCCTCCTCACCAGCCTCTCCCTCTCCAGATCCAAGCCCCAAGGTGGAGACGACACTGGCAGCCAGGGACCCCGGCCCCCTCAGCGGGTGAGAGGAGGAGGTCCCGGCCCGGAGCCTCAGCACCCGCACCCCCCATCCCACTAGTTAAAGCAGTTTGCTCCTGGCACCGAGGACCACCTGGGACAGGCCGGCGGAAGTGGAGCCCCCCAGGGCCTGCGGGGAGGCTAAGCGAAGGGTAAAGACGGTGGCACCGGGGTCATGCCCTGGGGCATCACTGCTGCGCCTTGGCCTCCCCTCGGCAGGCAGCAGAGCCCGGCCTCGCTCAACCACGCAGCCGCGGACAACCCGGCCGGTCCCCTCGATGGCAGGAAGGGGAGAGGTGCCAGGGCAGGGTGGCATCCCGGGCCACGCCGAGCGCTTGGGCCAGCCTGGCCCGGCCCGGCCTCCGGGGGGGTGGGGGGGCGAGCCGGGAGGGCAGGGACCCAGGCGTCCCGGGCCGCCCCGCCCCGCCCCCGGCCCCGGGGCACCGAGGAGGGAGCCGGGCAGGGGCAGGCGGCAGGGGAGGGAGGAGCGAGGGCGGGAGGGGGAGGAGGGAGGGGGGGGTGGGGAGGGAGAAAAAGAAAGAAAATATTTTCCGTGTCCCCGCCTGCAGAGTCAGTGTGCGGTTTGGGAGAAAATGTGTCGGATATTTTGGGGCGGTCACGTGGGCGGGCGGGCTCCGAGAGGCCCCGGGACTGTCCCAGCCTAGAGCCCGCGCCCCCCCGGCCCCCGCCGCCGCGGCCCCGGCCCCGGCCCCCGCCGCATCCCGGGGCGCCCGACGCGACCGGGCCCGGGCTCGCCCCCGCCTCCCGTGCAGGTGAGCCGGGCGGGGAGCAGGCCGGGGCGGCGGGCGGCGGGCGGCGGGGTCGGGCCCACGCGGGAGCTGCCGGGCGTGGAAGGGCCGCCCCCGCCGTCCGCGGGGTCCCGGAGCCCGAGCGGCCCCAGCGCCTCCTCCCGGCCGGGCCGTCGGAAGGGCCGGAGCCCGCCAGGCCCGGGGCGCCGCGGCTCGGAGGCCGGCGGACTGGGGGGGGCTGGGGGCCCCCAAGGCGCGGCTCTGCATCCCGCCCACTTGGCCCCCTCCGGCCGGGAGGGGGGTCCTGGGAGTCCTCGCCCTCCCGGGGAGCCCAAAGCAAAGGGGGGAAGAGCAGGAGGGCGGCGGCGACCTGGGCGCCCCCCTGACCGGCCTCTGTCTTCACCAGTGACAGCCCAGGTCCCTCGGCCTGACCCAGAATGTAGGAGGGCATCTCTGCAGGTGGCCGGAGGGTAAGAGAACCGACGCCTGGTTGGGGGGGACAGGGCAGCTCCAGGAGGAGGAGGGGTCTCCAGGGCAAGAAGCTGAGATGACCGTGAGTCCAGGGGGGTGCAGTCCCTCAGGTCTGAGGCTCCTGCCCTTGCTGTCACTCCTCAGATGCTGAGTTGGAGTTGAGGACCACAGGAAGTGTCCCGTATCCTTGAGGCAAGGAGAGAAAGGAACGGGCTGGGGGGCAGGGGGCAGTGTGTGCAGGGTGCCTGGAGCTTGGGTATCCCAAATAGACACACACACACACACACACACACATGCACATACACACACACAGGCATATGCATGCTGCAGCTTAAAGCCTGGTAGGAGTACAGGGCACACACCCCCGCCCCGGCACACCCCCACCCCTGGCTCAGAAAGCCACCTAACTGGCACCTCCAGTTCCCCCCTCGGCCCCACCCTGCCCGTGCCCTCCATTGCCCACACACATTCCACTGGCATTGCCTGCCTGCCTGCCTCCTGGGCACTGCCCCTCCCTGGGGCCAGTGGGGTGGAGGGAGGGCACCTGGGGATGAGAGGTGGAGACTCAAGGGTCTGGACTCCCCCAAGGGTGGCACAAGGCCAGGGAAACCCAGGCCACCGCTGCCTCCTGGGGAGCAGGCTGGGGGCCCAGGCTAGAGCAGAGGATGCCTGGGTTCTCCGCCCAGGCTGGGGATGGGGTCATGGAAAAAGGTGGTCGTGTTTATACAGAGGGGAGGGGGGCAGCGGGTGGAGAGCAGCCGACAAGAGCAGCTTTGTTCCGGGCTCTAGAGCGGGCAGGGCGGCCGGGAGACGCGCGCCCCCCCCGCCCCCATCCGGCAGCCCCCTTCATCCATGCCCTCCCTCAGCTCCACCTCAGCCCTAAGAGAAGCAGCTTTGTAAGGGCCCCTTTTCCCTAGTCAGCCCCACCTCCATCTGAGGTGGCATCTCTTCCTTCCACAGGTTCCCCAAAGAGCCAAGGCATCTGGGGCCCTAACGTAGGATTCCCTTTTACTCTGTACCACTGTCTTCCATCCCTTGGTCCCTTCCTCCACCCTGGACCTAAGACCTTTCCTTCCCCTCCCAGCCAGGGCAGGGGAGCCCGGGCTCAGAAACGGAGGACTCTGTCTCCTTCCCCTCTCCATCAACACTCAGGTCCCTTCTCTGAGGCAAAAGAGAAGCAAGCCCAGGGAGAGCTGGGCTGGCCTTTACTCGTTGCAGCTTCACTCCTCAGTAAGGACCAGGAAGGAGACTGAGCATCCCTCTCTGGGACCCCGAGGTCCTCTTGCCCCACACTCAGGTCTCTGCTTCCCACCTGGAAGTGAGAAGCAAAGACGCTGGGTGCCGGAACCAGAGCCCGGGGGCCTAGTCGAAGGCAGTCTGAAGAAGATGGGGGGGCTCCAGTAGCTTCTCATCCTTGGCATTGGAGGGGTTAATCTACCTGGAATGTGGCCCAGCCTGTTGAGCTATGGCCCAGGGGCCTCTGGGGCCGGGACTCCTGGCTCCACCTGGGCTTAACTAGGGATGAGGACTTGAGGGACCAGGGGAAGGAAAAGGAGAAGGACCCTGGGGGCGTGGGACTCAGCCTTTTAAGCCTGGGGAGACACCGGGCTGAGGAATTTGAGGGTACCAGGGGTATGCGTGATGCCTCGTGAGGAGCAGGGGTTGCTTCACCCATCAGGCCTGAGTGAAGGGCGGTGATGTTGGGGTCTGAGTTTCTGTAACCTCCACGACAGCCTACCTTCAGTAGTTTGAAGGCCAAGGTAGATGAGAGATAGGAAAGAAAAAAAGGAAGGAAGGGAGGAAGGCAGGCAGACAGGCGAGCTGAGGTACAAAGATGGAGAGATACGGATCCTGGAAGCAAAGACGGATGGAAAGAGATGCAGAAATGCCTGCCCTACCGCTGGGCCTGCCCACCCCACGGTCTATATCTGTTTCACTCCCAGTCCTCTGTCCCTCTGTCCCTCAATCCATGATGGTTCTGGCTGCTAGAGGAGGTGTCTAGGCTGGGGTGACTCCTTCCAACTCCCCTAGAGTGGGTGGTTCTGGGCCTCCTGGGAAAGTCAAACTTTCCCTTGTCCGAGGAGCATCGGGAGAGAAAGCACCTGCCCAGCCTTGGTGCTTTCCCCTTTCCTCTCTCCCTCCTTCGTCTCTCCCTTCTCTGGCCTCCGGTTAAAAATCTCCTGGGGCAGGCTACCCTTGAGGAAGGGGAGACTGTCTGGGAGGGCTTCCTGGAAGCAGAGGGTTCAGAGAAGACGGAGAAAAGGAGATGGGGAAGTTAAGTAAGGTGAGGACCAGGAGAGGAGCTGCTCCCTGGCATCACACCTGGCACACAGCGGGGCCTCCATTCATACCTGTGGGTTTGAAGGAGAGTATGCAAGGCAGGTTAGGATGTGAGGGACACCTGGAGACAGAGATAGAACTGGGAGGGGAAACTGGAAGAGGGGCTATCGAGGAAGACGGAGCCAGAAGGAAACGGGGATTACAAGAGAGCTATGGAGGAAGAGAAGGTACAGAGAGAAATAACACGAGACACACGTAGCATTTAATATGTGCCCTATATTATTTTAAACACCTTACATATGTGAAATCATTAAATCCTCACAACCACCTTATGCAGCAGGCCCTATTATTCCCAACTGACTAATGAGGAAACTCAACTCAAAGGGAGATTAAGTAACACGCCCAACGTCCAGCTAGGGAGTGGTGGGGGTCGATTCAGGTAGCCCGGCCTGAGTCCATGATCCTCATCACTGGACCACAACTCCTCTCCAGAGACACGCAGGGCCTCAAAGTTACTTCAGAGATATGTTAGCTTTCCCCAGAGTGGTAGGGAGTTTATTTTTATTTATTTTTATTTTTTCAAAGTTGTTTTTTTTTTAAAGATTTATTTTTCTTTATTTACGATAGACGAGAGAGAGAGAGAGAGAGAGAGAGAGAGAGAGGCAGAGACACAGGCAGAGGGAAAAACAGGCTCCATGCCAGGAGCCTGACGCGGGACTCGATCCCGGGACTCCAGGATCATGCCCTGGGCCAAAGGCAGGCGCAAAACCGCTGAGCCACCCAGGGATCCCGGTAGGGAGTTTAAATAGCCTTCTCTTTCTTTCTTTCTTTCTTTCTTTCTTTCTTTCTTTCTTTCTTTCTTTCTTTCTTTCTTTCTTTCTTTCTTTTCTTTCTTTCTTTTAATTAAGTAAGCTCTACGCCCAACATGGGGTTTGAACTCCCAACCCCAAGATCAAGAGTTTCATGCTCTACCGATTGAACCAGCCAGGCTTGCCGAGAGTTTGAATCCTGGCTTCACCACTTAGGGCCTCGTGACCTTGAGCCAGTCACTCAACTTCAGTTTCCTCCTCTGTGAAATGGGAATCATAATTCCTACTTCACATTTCACAGGATTGACGTGAAGGTTAAGCCGAGTGTCTAGCACTGTTGTGTTCAACGGTCCCTTCTCAGCTTAGGGGTCCTCTTCCCCCCCCCCCCCCCCCCCCCCCCCCCCCGCCGGAGTCCTAAGACCTGAGCTAGTTTCCCCTTCCCTGGAGAGTTTTTCTCAACCTGCCTAAGCTCCTTCCCCTTCCTGCCATGTGGTGGAGGCCCCTGGGCCAGGGCAGCACAGATCTTAGAAGCCTGGAGGGAAAAGGCTCCAAGGGGGAGAGGGCCGGGGCTCGGGGCCTTAGGGTGACCGCTCTCTTATCCCTCCCTTTCGTCTCTTTCTCCCTAGGACTCTTGGAGGCCCAGTGGGCAGGCCAGGAAGGACGGGCACGGAGCCTCCCAGGCTGGGGCAGTGGGCATGGGCGGGGGCTGCGGCTGAAGACCTCCCCCGCCCGCTGCAGACCCCCGGGGATTCGGCCTCCCTCACCGCAGCTGCCATGGCCACCAATAAGGAGCGACTCTTTGCGGCTGGTGCCCTGGGGCCTGGATCTGGCTACCCAGGGGCTGGCTTCCCCTTTGCCTTCCCAGGGGCTCTCAGGGGGTCTCCACCTTTCGAGATGCTGAGTCCCAGCTTCCGGGGCCTGGGCCAGCCTGACCTCCCCAAGGAGATGGCCTCTCTGTGTGAGTCTCCGGGTCCTTGGGGGATGAGGGCAGGTGGAAACAGTAGGCCATTGTAGAGGGTGGATGCTATAGAAAAGTTGGTGGTACCCGGTTAGCACGGCTGGCGGGGTCGGGGGTCTGATCTAACGGAGTAGGTGACAGGAGTTGCAGGAGGCGGTTTGGACTGGTTTGCAAATGAGAGTTCTCCTGCCCAACGTGCCTACAGTGTCGTGGCCACAGTGGCCTCCTGAGTCAACGGCAGGGGGAAGGCTTTGTATGGGCAGCCAAGGGTGGGCCTGGTGAAGTCTGAGGCTGCGTGCCGCCGTGGGTCTGGGGAAGCAGCTGGGGCAGTGGAGGAGTCTGGGAGGTCAGTCAGCCGCCTGACATCCAGAGGTGAAATTGTTCTGAGTTAGAGACAGGCAGCACAAGAAGCAAATGAAATAGTGCCAGGTGCCCAAAGACGTGTGGGGTCAGGGAACCCTCCTGCTGGTGCCGGGGAGGGTGGACGGGGCTGCAGAGAAGGTAGTAGCTCTTGCACCAGAAGTAGTCTGGGGGAGGTGCAGGGGGTGTTCCAGAAGCATCCTCTCCTCCAGCAATGTGGGTTTTCGACTCCTCCCCTCCCTCTGGGTCTGGCATGGTGCCCACGTGCTGTGCAGATCCCTACTTGTTCCTCAGGCCTGCCCTCTCCGGGTTAAGCCTTTGAGTGCTGACAGCAGACAAGCCTTAGGCCTCTCCTCTTCCCTCTGGATCCCCTTTCCTCCTACTTCGTAGTTGGTCTTCCTGACCCAGCCATTCCAGGCCTGGGTGCCCATGACCTAGAGGGCCAGGCCGCTGGGTCCTGCGGGGCAAAGGGGCAGCATGTGAGCAGGTGTAGAGAGTCCTCACCTGGAAAGAAGGGGAGGTGATAAAAGGAGAGGCACAGAGAAGGGCAGAAAACCAGAGGCGTAGAGACAGGGAGATAAAAAGACAGACATCCTTTAGAGCTCCAGGAGCTCAGGGAGAAAGAGGTGGGAGAAAGGGGGCCGTGCCTTTGGGGGGGGCACTCAGGGGGCTGTGTGGGTGTGTGAGGGGGTGACCAGATGGGGCTGGCCGTTCTGCTGGAAAGAGTGTGCTCGTCTGGAGAAGGTGTGTGTGCGCGCCCGTGTGTGCAGACCACGTGCAGTTGCGTACGTCCAGCATGTCCTCGAGACTCTCCCCGCACGCACGGAATTCCAGTGCGCGCAACAAAGAGTCAGTGTGAGGAGGCGACATTTAATAGGGCTGCTGACGGTGTGTCTGGTGCTCGGTGAGACCGGCCCGTGGCGTGTCTGTAGACCAACAGGGGATATCTGGGTGGCACGCAGGTGAACAAGAGAGCACAAAGCCCTCCTTTCTGGAAACCTCAGCCCAGTCGGGCTTCCCCTACCTCATTTACACCCCATGAATCTGTCCCTGAGCCTGAGGAGGTAGGAAGAAACCACCCTCCCCCGTGGAAGTACTGCTTGCAGAGAACCATTCAACTTGGTCCCTTGGGACTTGGTTTTCCCAGGTTTGGGAGCAAGGAGGGAGAGGAGGAAAAGGATGGTGGTGGGGGAATGCTGACAGCCAGCAGCCAAGTCCCCAGGGAAGTTCTCCTCTGCCCTGGACACACTGGATCAAGGTCAGGGATGGAAGTAGTAAGGTCAAGGCAGGGGAAGGGGTCACCCTGGGCTCTATCCCCTGGAGGCCACCCTGAAGGAGGGGGACTGAAAGGAGAGATCCAAGGGAGGAGCCAGAACGGGGCAGGTAGCTGGGGAGGGTGCGGCTGCTGGCAGCGGGGACAGGCCTGGGCAAAGAGGTGCTGGTGGGGTGGGGAGAAGGGGAAGGCTTGGGTCCAGACAGCCTGCATGGGAGTGGGGCATGCAGCACCCAGTGGTAAATGAGAGGGAGGAAGAGGGGAAAGGAGGGGATCCCAGAGGCTGGGAGACCTCCCACAGCGGGAGAGCCGCTGAGGGGTGAGAGTGTAGTCTCTCATTTCTCTGACCCCGCTGTCCCTCTGTGCCTGGGGCCACCCAATGGAGAGGGCTTGGAGGCCTGTCTGATGCCAAAGCCGCACTCACCTTGAGTCTGTGTCTCTCTCTTCACCCCCCCTCCCTTAGTCTATGGGAGGGAGGGTGGTCCATGAAGGAGTCTGGAACTTCTCCCTGAGGCTGCCTCCTGGATCCTACTGCTGGGTCCCTAGCACCTTGGAGACATCCACGTTGAGAAGGGAAAGCTTGCTTCACCTCTTGGGGTTCTCCAGGGGCCTGAGTGGGTAAGGCAGGCATCTCAGAACCGTGTGGTGGGAGGGGAGGGGGACGGGGAGGGGGGCATGTGCTGTGGGGGCAAGCGCAGGCCTGTTTGCACGGGAAAGCAGAGGGGGGTGTGTGTGTGTGCACGTGTGCCGCTGGGTGTACGAGCTCACACGTGTCCGCGAAAGCCCCGAGTCTGTGTCTCTCTGCGTCTCTGTGTTTAGGAACACTGGTGTGCTCTGTTTGCTTTGTCAAGACTGCAGGGAACAGAGTGGGATGGGAGGGAAGGGAAGCCTGGCCCTCTTCCCCGTCTTAAGGAGGCTGTCTGTGGTACTGAGGACCTAGCCCTGTTCATCCTCTGAGCTTGGTGGTGACAGTGTCCCTGGGGCAAGGAGCCCAGGCTGCACCAGGCTAAGTCACATGGAGAAACTGAGGGCAGGCTGGCACAGGAAGAAAAAGAGTTCTACTTGAAAGAAACTGAAAAAGACAGACTCCGAGACCTAAAGGAGGTGACAGAGAACTACCCAGGCGGTCGGTCGGTCGGTCGGCACAGCCAACAGAGGGAACCCAGACGCTGGGAGAGGAGGCGGCAGAAGGAGCAGGCCAGGGTAAGGGTGGCGAGCGGGCGGCAGCGAGGCCTCCTCCAGGAAAAAACCCCAGCCGACCGCCTCCTTCCCCTCCCCTCCGGTCTCGCTGGGCTCGGGCTCCAGCTCCAGGCCTACACAAACGGGGCTTTGATTGCAACAGGAAACCTCTCCGGCGGGGGGAGCCGGGCAAGCCGCCGCGGCTGGGGCCCAGGCTGCACCCCCCTCTGCCGGCCCCCTACCCAGTCCCAGCCCCCATCCTGCCCAGCGATGCCTGCACCCCTGCTTTGGGCCCCGTCCCTCATTCACACCTCCCTTCTCTCTTTGGCAGCCCCTTCCTCCAGAGACCCCTCCCCGCTGCCCTTCAGGTGGGACTCTGAGTTAGGACTTACCCTTGGGGTGGGGCTTCTTGCTTTGACAAGCCCCCTCTTCACCTTTCTGAGGGAAGGTTTTGGAAGGAAAGGAGAATTTAGCATGAGGAATTCAGAGCCAGTGATCCTCCACCCCATCCAGAAGGTGGCAGGAGGGGGGCGGGGGGGGGGCGGAGGGGTTAGCTGTTCCTCCCTCCACAGCCCCTCGTTGGCCAAACTCATCCTTTGCCAGGGTGGTCGAGGCTCTGAGGGGTGACCTGCAGGACTCTGGGCGCTAAGGGCCTTGTTAGAGGGGGAGGGGTGCGCTTCTCTTTGCCTCTGGGGTCTTGCCTTTGTGGGGCTCTGGCTGGGAGGGGTGAACCGTGGTGGTGGGGATCACAGATTGGGGGGGTGAGTCAGGCAGCAGCCCCCCCTCATACTCCCACCAGGCTGGTGGAGAACATCTGGTTCCCATGAAATGCTAGAAGGCTAATGGGTCTAATTGCTGCAATAAGGGCTGGGGGGACTTTGGGGATAAGAGGGGGCACTAGGTTCCCCCATCCCCTTACCTTCTCCTCAAGGCTGTACTAAGACCGGCTAGAATGGGGGGGTTGGGGTTGTCGGGAAGGGCGGGCCTGGCACTGTCCTGCCTCCTCCCTTCTAAGGCCCCCTCTCCCTGCAGTGCCTGGGAAACACACAGATGGGGTGACGAGGAGTGGGGTGCATCTGGTGAAGAGAAAGGGGGGCTACTGAAGACTCATGACTTCCTGGAGCCCTCCAGCCCCCCCTCCTGTGCCCCATTCCCAACCCCCCTCTCTGTGGCCTGGCCACTTCTGGTTCTAATTACCAACCAGGCAGGCCTGACTTAATTGGGACCTTTCAGATTTCGGAGGAGGAAGGGGGTGGTGGTGGTGGGGGGGGGCTTGAGAGCCTGGAGTTGACTAATCAGAGCTCTTTCCCCCTGGTTTTGGGGGTACTTCCCATTTTATAGTTAATTTTTTTTTTTTTTAACGCTGCCCAGATTCTGATTCAGAAATCTATCCTCGCCCTCCCTTTTTTGGTGTGTGGGGGTGCTGGACTCAGAAACTGGGCATTCGAGGAGGCAGGGAAGCTCTCGCTGGGTCAGAAGGAACAGCCCTTCCCACCTGGGCCGCACTTCGCCCCCCCACCCCGGTCGGCCCTGCCCCCACTCCGCCCCTCCCTCCCCTCCCTCCCCTCCCCTCCCCGCGCCCGCCTGCCCCTCCCTGCCCGCTCTGGCACCCCTTCCTGCTCTTTATTCTTCCAAACTGGCGCCCCCCGCCCGCGGCACCCCCGTGCGCCCCCCTCCCGGTACAGGAGATTCTTAGAAGAGCGCGCCCCGCCCTGGCGCAGCCGCGGGGGGGGGGGGGGGGGTCGGGCGCCGCTCCCGCTCCCGCTGCCCCTCCCCGCCGCTCCCGCTCCCCGCCGCTCCCCCTCCCCGCTCCCGGGCGCTCCCCGGGGGAGCCGCGCTGACCGGGCCGGGCCGGGCGGGGGCGCGGGGCGGGGGCGCGGGGAGGGGGCGGTTTCCGGGAGTCGCGGCCGCGGGCGCTGTCCCGGGGCCAGGGTCCCCGACTCGGCCGGCGGCGAGGGCGAGCTCTTGACGTGGCCCGGCCCCCGCCCCCCTCACCCCTTCTCCGCCGGGCGAGGGCGCTCAGTGCCCGGAAGGGGCCACCGAGGGGAGGGCACCGCGGCCGCGGGGGGTGCAGTGGCCCCGGGACCCGGGCGGCCGACCCGCAGTTGCGGCCGAGAGGGGCCCCGGCGCCCGGGGGCAGCGGGCACGGAGGACGGGCTGGGGAGGGCGCGCTCGCCGGGGCAGGCCCGCGGGGGCACCGTGGGGGCGGCCGGGGGCTTCGTGCTCCCGAAGCGCCGCGGGCTCGAGGAAGGGGACCCGCGGGGAGGCGGCCCGGGACGCGGCCGGGAGGGAGACTCGGCGGCGCAGGAGGGGGCGGGGGACGCGGCGGCGGCGCTGGCGACGGCCTGGGCGGGGCGGGGCGGGGCCGGGTCAGGGGGAGGTGAGCGCGCCCGGCCCCCCGCCCCGAGGGGGGTTCCCGGAGAGTTCACGGCGGGAGCGCGCCCCGGCCCCGCGACCGGGGGCGGGGAGGACGGGAAGGAAGGAGGCGGCGGCGCGCGCCGAGCCGCAGGAATGTACGCTGCGGCCCCGGAGCGCGCGCGGAGGGCAGCGGAGCGGAGGGAGGGAGGGAGGGGAGGGAGGAGCCAGGCCTGGGAATGAGGGGGCGGAGGCGGTGCAGGTCCCCGAGCTCCGGAGCGCGGCGCGCGGGGAACCTCCATGTTGCCCTCTCCGCCGTCTCCCCTGACACCCCTGCCTGCACCGACTTGTGTGCAAAGAGTGGAGTGCGGGGGGGGGGGGCGGCGGGCGGGGGGAGAAAACGCAAAAGGAAATGCGTGTGCTCGGTTCCTCCACTGCTTCCCCCCCATTCCCGACCAGGGCACGCGCCCAAGTGCAAATGCGTGCAAAGCCCCGGGGCTGTGGAGACGGAACGCCTGCTAGCATTCCCCCGAGCTGGATGTGCCTGCACAAGCGTTTGTGCATCTGTGGCTCCACGCGCGTGCAGCTGCAAGCACGCGCACTGTTGCATATTTGCAAATTCGTGGTGCCTGCCTCGATCAATGCATGCACGGGTGTGTGTCTCGGCCGGCGCGCGCGCCGGGCGCGAGTGTGTGTAAGTGTGCGCTCCACTCCCAGCTCTGCTCCTCTCGGTGCCCGGCCCCCTTCGCGCTCCAAGCCCCACCCCCCACCCCTCCGGGCTTCGCTTTTACAAAAGGTCTCCCCAGCGTTCGCCGCCGAGGCGCCCAGAGTGAGCCGGACCGCGGCCGCTGCGGCAGCCCTGGCTTTGCGCCCCGCCCAGTCCCTTTCCCCTGCTGGGGATCCCCCTCTTCCCCGCCCACCCCTTACCCCCCATGCAGCCTGGCGCCCTATGCTAGCCCTCCCCCTCCCCCCCTCCAGGAGCGGGGCGCCGCCGGGGGAGGAGGGGGAATCGGCTGCGGGTCCGCGGTGTTCCTAGCACCCAGCTCCTCTCCAAGCCGGGTCGCGATGTACGACTGCATGGAAGCGTTCGCCCCGGGCCCGCGCCGGCTGTACGGGGCGTCGGGGCCCGGGGCCGGCTTGCTGCGCAGAGCCGCGGGCAGCTCCTGCTTCGCGGGACTGGAGTCCTTGGGCTGGCCTCAACCCGCCAGCCTGCAGTGTAGGTACCGGAGCTCCGGGGCGGGGTGCGGGCTGCAGGGGAGGCCGCGGCTCGCTCTTTGCGTGTGTAAACGCTGGAAGTGGGGTGCGAGCGGAGACTCCCCCTGTCTCTGCGAGCGGCGGGTGTGCAGCAGAGGTGCTGGCCCTTTAAACGTGGGGACCTCAGCGACTCCTTTGGGTGTGTGCAGTAGTGTTTGGAGCGCGTGTGGCTCTTGGGGTGGGTGCCTACCCGGAGCTGCGGTTGATGCCGCCCCAGGATTTCTGAGGATGGGGAGGGAGCGGGGTGCTCCTGCAGCTCGCGCCCGGGGGGATACGGCACCCAAGGCCGTGGGTGGCGTTTGTAGGCTCCATGTGGGAAGTTGGGAGCGTGAAAAACACTTGCAGAGCGTGTGAACCCCTGAAGGGTGCAGCCCTTACGTGGGCGGTGTGGGTGTGGGCGTCGGGGTGTCTCGCCCGTGGGCCCCGACGGCGTTGGCAGGTCCGCGCGGGGGGCGCGAGGCCGGGGAGGCGTGTGCGCTGCGCGGCCTGGGGGTCGGCGGGGTCGGGGAGCGCCGCGCACGAGGAGCATCCCGGGTGCGCCCCGCGGGCGGAGGGCCGGGCCCTGGCGCCCCTCCCCCGCCCCGAGGAGCCGCGCAGGGCGCTGCGTGCGGGGCCGGGAGCCGGGGGGGGGGGGGCCGGGGGGGGCTCGCCCCAGGGCCACGACCTCCAGCTGCGCTCGGAAAAGCGAAAAGTTGAAGGCAAAGTCGGCTTCTGGGGCGGGGGAGGGGGGTGGCGCGGAGGAGGCAGCGGCAGGGAGAGTGGGAGCCCTGGTCCCCGAATATCCATCCTCCCCTCCCTGTGAAATGGGAGATGCCAGGCCTGGGGCCCTGGAACCCCTGTGCAGGGCGGTAATAAAAAGCTGGGGACTGAGAGGCAGTAAAAATGAAGTCCAGATGAGAGGCGGCTTTGAAGCCTGGGCCCGAGCGCCTGGCGGGGGTGGGTGCGGGGAGGAGCCGGGAGGGGCGCCGGGAACACCCCCGAATCCACCGGGGCTGGGAGCGCGCCGGGAGCCCGGGGCGGGCGGGGCGGGCGCCGGGGGAGGGCGCGCGCGGGGTCACCGGGCCGCCAACGCGCCGCTCGCTGGCTCCCGGCTGCGCTGTTTACGACAGTGCTCGGCGGCCTTTTTTTTTTTTTTTTTTTGGCTTTTTCTCCCTTTTTTTTTTTTTTTTCCCTCTTCTGATCTTTTTTTTCTTTCTCGGTTCTTTGCTTTCTGCTTTTCCTTTCTTTTCTTTCTTTTTTTGGTCTTCTGGTTCCAGGGCAGAGCTGCTCAGATTGATTAACAGCTCAGCCCGGAGACTAGAGGAGGGAGGTTGCAACCCGGAGACCGCACTTTGGGGTGGGGTGCGGCAAGAATTAAAAGTGTGGCGTTTATAGGGTGGAGAAAGCATGGGACTGTTATTACTTTGCATCAAATCCTGGTGAATGCTTAACTTTCCTTTCAGTGCCCAATAGGAAGGGGAGTTGGGGGTATGTCGGGAGGGGTGCTGAGCGGGAGAGACTTGCCCGGAAGGGGGCTTTATGGGGCCTGGGGCCTCTATTCAGGAGCCTGGCGGTCCCTGGGACTTGGCTGGCAGTGTGTTTTTGCATTTCAATTTGGACCAGTCATTTTGGCCTCTAGGGTCTTGGTGGGCTTCAGGCCTGCTCCCCACAGTTTGAGGGAGAAAGCAGCTTAGACCCGTGTCTAAGTCAGGGAGGGAACGAGCTCCCTCGTGGAGGGGGCCACACGCTGTGTTCGTGGGTGTTTGCGGGTGTCCTGGTGCTGCGCTCGCAGGCCGGGTGTTGGTGTGGTCGCTGAGCTGCGCTCCTGCAAGCGCGAGCTGGATGTTGTGTGGCAGCTTTAGGACTTGTGCGCCCACGTCCACGGAGTGGCTGGGGCGGGCGTGCTTTTCTGCCCGCCTGTGTGTTCCGCGGTGCCAGGGGCCGCTTGGGGTAAAGGAGCCCATCGGTAGCGCGTCTGCTCCTGGGCCTCGCGTGCTTGTTGATGTGTGAGAGCGTCTCCGAAGAGGTGTGTCAGATTGTGAGTCTGGGCTTCTCAGCCCTGTGCCTCGCAGCTGGGAGCGTTTACAGCCGGTTATAAAGAGTTTGTTTGAAGCTCCGCTCAGCCTGGCCAGGAATTTCCTCAATTTCAGCAATTTGGGCTTTAAAAGGAGAAAAACCTAGAGCCCACCCCCCTCCTCCCCAGCAGGGGCCCCTGCCTAGCCTGGGAGCAGCCTCCCGACGGTGGGGACGGTGGGGTCTCGGCCCAGGGCTGAGAAGGGAATCTGAGCAGGCTTGACCAGATTAGCCTTCTCGTGCGCTTCACCCCCAGATTGACTGCCCTGGGGGGCTCAGGGGGCAGAGCGGTGCCCAGAAGGGGTGACGGCACCGCGGGGACAGGAAGGGCCGTCCGGGGCCTGCTCCCTGCGGCCCCCAGGCCGTAATTGCCCGGCTTTGCCCCAGCCGTCGGGCCGCACCCAGGCCCTTTCGCAAGAGAGGAAATGAGGCAGCGCTCTGCGGGCAGGGCGGGCGGCAGCGCCGGGTGAGCACCCCCCTCCGGCTGCGGGCAGCACCCGTGCCCTGCTCGGCCCCCAGGAGGGCTCCCCAGGCCTGGCCCCGCTCCCGCCCCCCGCCCCGCCCGTCGCGGGGAATCTCACTCCGGCAGGATTCTTATGCTAATGGCGAGAGGGCTCCCCTCCTGGGGGGGGTGGAGCTGGCCCGACCCCGGCCTCCGGGGCTGCCTCCGGCCTGTGGCGGCAGGGGGCGGACGTCGGACCAGGTGGGCTGAGGCCGGTTAGGAGGAACCAGGTGCTCCCAGGTGGGTGCGTGGGCTGCTCCCCATGGAGGGTCTTAGCGCTTTCTCGCCTTGACATGGGCCCCCTAGGTTTGGGCGCCAGGTCCGACAGGTTGAGTAGTTCCTAGATCTTTCCAGCCTCTGAAGATCAGCTACGGACCCGAAGCCCCGAGTCAGGAAGGGCCCCCTGAGCAGCCCCGGGACCCCTCTGAGCTGCGATTGGGAGTCTGGGGGGCACGTTTCGGGGCGAAGTTTGGAGGCTCAGAGTCCAGCGCCAGCTCCCCTCCCCCACGGGCCGTTTACCCACCGGCACCTGACTTTCCTGCTTTGCTACACCCCCAACCGCGCTACACCCCCAGCAGCTCTGGACCTGAGACTCTAAGCAGATACCTCCGTCTCGCCTTCCCCAGCTTCTCCGAGTCGCCGCCCGGCGCCTCGATCTGGTCAGGGGACCCGAGAGCCTGGGCTCCGCCATCAGCTGGCAGGGTGGCACCGGGCTGGCCACTGCCCTCTCCTGGCCTCCGTCCCTTCAGGTGTAAAATGAGGATGTTGGATATCCTCTAACCTGCTTTCCTGTGTCCCGTGTGCTCCACTGCCTCAGTGGTTTCTGGGGAAAAGGACCCTGGCAGCTATTTGGGGAGTGGCTGGAGAGGGAAGAGCAGGGGGATTATCTACCCCGTATTACTTGGGAGAAAACAAGGTCCCCTGGGGCCCACTGAGTACCCCAGCAGGTCTCTTAGCCAAGCGCTAGCTACAGGTGGCCGGTACTTGGCCCAGATCTGTTGCCTCATAAGGAGGATGGTGGGGGCTAGACTACTGGGTGGACCGGCGGGACAGGCAGTGATAAAGAGTGCAGAGCCACAGCCCATGACCCTTCCAGCTGCCCACTTTATAGCTGGGGAATCTGAGGCCGGGGACATTACCATCCAGGGTGGCCTTGGCCTGGAATTTGGGGAACTGAGCAGGATCATGAGGGCTCAGGCTGGCACTGTGGTGCAGGGAGATGGCCAGGCTGCAGGAGGTGCACTGATGGCTTGGGGCTTTCTGGAAGTATTTACTCTAGGGCTGTACGAGGACTTGAAGTCACTGGTGGGGATGGTGTTGTCAACTCTGAGCCAGAGGGAGAAGTAGGGATGGGGTGTGTGCTGTGAGGATGCCTGGAGATCGGAGGGGTCCCGACCCTCACGTCACTGCTTCCCCCCCAGCGGTGGAGACTCAGAGCACTAGCTCAGAGGAGATGGTGCCCAGCTCGCCCTCGCCGCCTCCACCTCCTCGGGTCTACAAGCCGTGCTTCGTGTGCAATGACAAGTCCTCTGGCTACCACTATGGGGTCAGCTCCTGTGAAGGCTGCAAGGTGTGTGAGTAGTGGGGGTGGGAGCATCGGGCCTCTGTCCAGGTTGTGGGGGGAGAGACTCCCGAGTGAGCAGCTGTTCCTGTGGGGTGGGAGGGGCTGCTGCCCACGGAGGTGGCTCCTACACTAGCTCGGGCGGGGGCAACCCTGCAGGCCTGTGAGAGGCTGGTACTCCCAGCAGCCTGCCTCACTGCCCACCCCCACCCCCAACTCCAGGGCTTCTTCCGCCGCAGCATCCAGAAGAACATGGTGTACACGTGTCACCGCGACAAAAACTGCATCATCAACAAGGTGACCCGGAATCGCTGTCAGTACTGCCGGCTACAGAAGTGCTTCGAAGTGGGCATGTCCAAAGAAGGTGGGCCCCGGGCCTGAGCCCTGAGCGGGAGCCTCCTGTCCTTGCGGGTCATGGCTGCCTTCTCCCCACTGACCTCTGAGACCTGGCCTGCCCTGGGGTGCTGCCTCCACCCTGGCCAGGCCTGTGTGGTCAGTGCCATTCACCCGGGAGGCCCCACCCCTTGGGTTCTCCCTCTCAGAGCTTAATCCTTCCTGTGAATGAGTGAAGGGGGGTCGCTGGCTCACTTGGCCCTCTTTCATATGGGGAGGTTGGGGGGGGGCTTGCCGGTCCCTCCCCTGCTCCCAAGACTGAGCCTGAGGTGGTTCTGGGGCGCCCCCCCCCCTGCGCCATTGTGCTGCCAAGGCTATAAGTGGATATCCTGCCGCCTGCATATCCTGCCCCCCCCCTCCCCAGCTCCTGCAGGGTGACAGGAAGGGCAGGATGGAGCCAAAGGGCTTGGGGAGGGAGCAGGGGCTGCAGGCCCTGGGTGGGGCTGGAGAGAGCCAGCCTGGGAATGGGAGCTAATGTACCAGCTAAGGAAACTGAGGCAGTGATAAGGAGTGGACACGTGACAATTGGGGTGAGGGGGGTACCAGAGGGAGGTTCTGAGGGTCCTGACCCTCTCCTTGCGCCTTCACCTTCAAGCTGTGCGGAATGACAGGAATAAGAAGAAGAAGGAGGTGAAGGAAGAGGGGTCGCTTGACAGCTACGAGCTGAGCCCGCAGTTAGAAGAGCTCATCACCAAGGTCAGCAAGGCCCATCAGGAGACCTTCCCCTCACTCTGCCAGCTGGGCAAATACACCACGGTGAGTCCGGTGAGGGCTTTGGGGACGAGGTCGGGGTTGTAGGGGGGTCACAGTCCGGTGTCGAGGACGAGGAAGGGCAGCAGTGCAGAGGGCAGAGCCTGGGGTCTGGGCAGAAGGAGGCCTCAGCTTGCCTTCCGACCTGCCCTCCCTAGAACTCCAGCGCAGACCACCGGGTCCAGCTGGACCTGGGGCTCTGGGACAAGTTCAGCGAGCTGGCCACCAAGTGCATCATCAAGATCGTGGAGTTTGCCAAGCGGCTGCCTGGCTTCACGGGGCTCAGCATTGCGGACCAGATCACTCTGCTCAAGGCTGCCTGCCTGGACATCCTGGTGAGTGGGGGCCTGTCTCCCGCCACGCCTGACTCCGGGGGAGCCCAAGGAGTTGTCCGCACAAAGATTTCAGTGTCTTTCCCACCCCTGTCTGGTCTGGGCCTCCCCAGATCCCCTCTAAACCTGAGGTGGGTTCTTTGGGTCTTACCCCCACCCCAAGACCTGCTCCTGTGCTCCTGGACGCCCTGCGTCCTTCCGACTTCTCTTCCCTCCCCAGCTTCGGATCCTCCACCCCCGCCGCCCTCCCCGCGCGTCCTGCAGGTTGCCCTCCTTCGGGCCTCCCCACCCGGTAGGTGCTCCTGCCCAGACGCAGCACCCACTCCTCCCCGTGCCCACCTCTAGATGCTGCGGATCTGCACGAGGTACACCCCAGAACAGGACACCATGACCTTCTCCGACGGGCTCACTCTGAACCGGACCCAGATGCACAATGCAGGCTTCGGGCCCCTCACAGACCTCGTCTTTGCCTTCGCTGGGCAGCTCCTGCCGCTGGAGATGGATGACACGGAGACAGGGCTGCTCAGCGCCATCTGCCTCATCTGCGGAGGTGCAGGGGCGCCCCCTGGCGGTTACTCGGGCTCCTCCCCCCACACCCCACCCCGGCCCTCTGACCAGGCTGACCTCGCCCCTGCCCTGTCCACAGGCCTCTCAGGCGCACCCCTGAGCATGACGCGGACGGGGGGGCAGAGCAGAGGGAGAGCAGAGGAGACCCCATGTAACTGGTGCACCTGCACCAGATAAGAGGGGTCCGGGCAGGAGCGGTTTGCCAGAGGGGAGAAGGTGCAGGGCTCGGGGCAGGGGAGGTGGCCTGGGTAGGCTCCCGAACGACAGGCAGAGGGCTGATGGGACAGATTGGGGGCCCGGGGGAGCCCTGGGGCAGGGTCTGGGACTCGGCAGCCTGTCACCATCTCCTTCCCACCCCTTCCTCTCTCACTGCGCTGTGCTTGTCCCTGTAGACCGCATGGACCTGGAGGAACCAGAAAAAGTAGACAAGCTGCAGGAGCCGCTGCTAGAAGCCCTGAGGCTCTACGCCCGCCGGCGGCGGCCCAGCCAGCCCTACATGTTCCCAAGGATGCTCATGAAGATCACGGACCTCCGGGGCATCAGCACCAAGGGTTAGTCACGAGGGAACCTCTCCTCTCTCCTTCGGGACCTGCTGGTCTCTCAGGTCAGGCAGCGGGTAAGCAGAGACCAGAACAGAGAATCAGGCGGTCTACGCTGGAACCCTAGGCCTGCCGCATGCTCGTGGGGAGACTTCGGGCAAATTCCGTCACTTACTGAACCTTGTTTTCCTGTTTGTAAGCGGGGCTATACGTAGACTGACCCCCTCAGTTACTGTGAGGGCGGAGGGAGCTAACACCACACACACGGAATTAAAAATGCAATTCCTCCGGGCGCCTGGGTGGCTCAGGCAGTGAAGCGCCGCCTTCCACTCAGGTCATGATCCCAGGGTCTGGGGATCGGCCCCGCGTTGGGCTCCGTGCTCGATGCGCAGCCTGCTTCTCCCTCTTCACTGCTTATGCTCTCGTGCTCTCTCTCTCTCTTAAATAAATGGGTGAAATCTTAAAAAAAAAAAAAAAAAAAAGGCAGTCCGTCGGTTGCTGTAGCCGCATTTCAGGTGCTCAGTGGCTAGTGAGGATTGTATTTTACGAAGCAGATAGTTCCATCATCACAGAAATTTCTGTCGGACCGTGATGGTTCAGAAGGATGCTTGGCAGGTAGGGGCTCGGTACATGTCAGCTGTGATTATAAAGATGAGTAAGAACAGGCCTGGGAACCACCGGCCGGCCGTGGACATGGAAGGTGGAGTGGGGTGCGCGGGGGTTGCACTGGCAGCGGGCCCGGTGTGACCCTTGAGGAGACCACCTAAAGGATGGGATGGGTGGGCAGCAGACTGGCCGAGGAGGCAGGCAGGGTGGCCTCCGGGACCCCTGGAGTCAGGAGACGGTGACCTGGGACAGTGGTGGCGGGCTTGTGCCGGGAGCCCCCTGGGGAAGAGGTTGGGGAGGTGGCCTCAAGGGGGCCTGGGCTTCTGCTCCCCTGAACCTCTTTGTCGCTCTGTCACAGGAGCAGAAAGGGCCATTACCCTGAAGATGGAGATTCCGGGCCCGATGCCTCCCCTAATCCGAGAGATGCTGGAGAACCCCGAAATGTTTGAGGACGACTCCTCGCAGCCTGGCCCCCACCCCAAGGCCTCTAGCGAGGATGAGGTTCCCCGGGGCCAGGGCAAACGGGGCTGCAGCCCCCCGCCTGACCAGGGCCCCTGACTTCCCCTGCCGTGGGGGTTGGGGCTCTAGGCAGCAGACTGACCATCTCCCAGACACCGCCAGTGCCCGGGGGAGGACCTGCTCTGCCCTCTCCACCCCTTCCAGTGAGCTCCTTGTTTTTGCCAAAGTTTCCAGGGGTGCCTCTGTGTTCATCCCCTTCCTGCTCCAACTGGCTCCCTCTCCAGTCTCGGGGGCCTGCCCTGTTCCCGCTGGGAGAGAGGGCGGAGGGGTGAGCCTCAGTGTGGACTCCCAGATCTCAGCACTGCCCCTCAGACCCCAGGGTCCTGGGCTCCCCGGGGCAGGAGGACGACCCTGCCGGTTCTACAGCCCCCTCCTTTGCCAGGTGCTTAGGCCTCTGGGAGCCAACAGGAACACTAGAGACCAAAAAGGGGATGTAGGGGGAGGGCTGAGCCCACCCTCTTGTCCCAGGCCTTGGTGCCTCACGCACCTGCCGGATGCACGCTGCCCTCTGTGCCCCGTCGTCGCACCAGGTCGCACCAGGTCGGGTTGGGGCAGGCTGGGCCCTGCATTTCTCTGGGGGCCAGAGGGTGAAAGGGACAGATGCAGGTCCACTGGGCACGGTTTGCTTGGGCCCACAGTTGACCTTGTGGCCTCCGTTACGAGCCCCTCCCCCAGCCCTGTCATGTGCCTTGGGCTTCCCCTGCCTCCCATCTCAGCCACCGGGGCAGGGACCCTCCTACACTACAGAGGGGCCCGGGGACCCCCTCTCCCCCCTAGTGCCTTCCCCCCCTTGATCTCCAGAGCAGCTTGGCCCAGGGAGGGGGGTGTGGGCGCTGCTTAGCTGATCCTTCCCTGACCCAGAGGAAACCTCTATTTATTTATTAGCTTTTGTTTACACCCTGGACTTGACCCCTTCCTCCAGGGGTCTTGGGAGGGGGAGCCCAGGGCCCTTGTGACCCCTCCCTCCTTCCTCCAATCCCCAGTTTGTATTTAGCTGCCAAATAAGATCCCCACTGGCTCCCCTTTTTCTCTGGGGGGTCAGGGTGCTGTCTCCTCCCCTCTGTTTACATCTCCCCTCCACCCCGCTGTATCGCATATTGCTGAGTTTTCTATTTTTGCAAAATAAAGTGATGGAAACTCACGACATGTCGCTCCCTCTGGGAAGTGGTAGGGGCAGTGACCCGGCGAGGAAGGTGAGCTCCTGGATTTTGCAGCTTTCCTAGGGAAACCAGAGAAATGGGGATGAAATGTGCCTGGGTGAGGATGGAAGGAGGGTGGGGAAAAGGAAGCCCACAGGGGCCTTCCTGGGTGTCTGGGCCTCCCACAGCCACCAGGTGTGGTTCTCAGATTGGACCCTATGGACCTCTGGGATGGTGTGAATGGGCCCAGAGGTCTTTAAGCTGCCCCACACCCCCGGTTGTGTGTATGTGCGCCTCTGCCTTCTGGGGAGGGGGTTCATTGAGGCTGCACTTGGTTCTCGTGAGGGTCTCTGGGCCCAGAGGAGAAGAAGCACAGCTTGCATCTGAGTTAGTGCTTCTGTTTTACACCAACCCTTTCCCATTCTAGGACCCCACTATCGCCTTGGAAGTCCCTCCCTCTGTCCCTTCTAACCCTTCACCCCATGACCCCACTGTTACCTTCTGTCCCAGTATCTCTCCTTGCCCCTGCGTGCCTTACCTCTGCAACGCCCCATCCTCCGCGCACTGCCTGTGGCCTCTACCCCTGTGCCCCTCGCCCTCTGCGACTCCCCCTCCACACCCCCCCACCTTCTTCCCTGGGGCAGCGCCCTGCCTACCTTGTGCCTGGCTTTCTTCACCGATGATCTGTGCGTGCGAATGGGAGAGGGAGCTTGAGGATGTGGGAGTAGGAGAGAAGAGTGGGGAAAAGCAGAAGAAGAAAGTGAAAGAGGCTCTGGAGGAAACCACAGGGCCTGCTCAGGGCCTGCGGGGAAGGAGGGGTCATCGCCATGGTAACCCCTCCTGGTGGGGGAAGGAAGGATACGAGGTAGAGGTAGAGGTCTGGTGGGCTGAGGCCGGCTGAAGAAGCCCCCCAAGCCCCAAGGGCTCCCCTGGCCCGGCCACTCCTCCAATCCGCCTGCCGCTCACTCCCACCCGCCGACAGGTGGGCACTGGCCTAGGGGCCGTGGCTTCTCGGTCCCTGCTGCGCCCAGGGGCCTCCTGGCAGCCGAGGGCCACCTGTGGACACAGATCTGCGGGCCCGGTGCTGCTCCAAGCTCCCTGTGGCCAAGCGTGAGGCGGGTGGAGGGGGGGGTGCCCTGTCCCCGGCCTCTCCCCTTCTCTGCTCCGTCCCCGCCTGCGCCGGCCTCGCCCGTCCCCAGCTTCCCAGCTCCCGCACCCGGACTTTCTCAGCCTCTCGCTGCTCCCCATCTTTCTCAGCCCCCGAGGCCTGGAGCCTCTTCCCAGGCCTCGGGTGGGCCGGGTCCTCTGGGGAGCCACTGACGCGCGTCACCTCCTTCAGTTCTCCGCAGCGCTCGGTTCCCCCGGAGCCGGGAGACGAAGGCGCAGGAAGGTCAAGCGGCTCGGGATGGGCTCGGGGACCGGGCCAGGGGCCGGGATGGGCCGGGGATGGGCCCGGGATGGGCTCGGGCGCTCCGGCTCCACGGCCCGCGGGTCCAGCACCCACTGGTACCCCGGGCATCGGCTTTTCAAAATTAGTGCGCATGATCCCTCATCCCCCCACCCCTACCGTCTGCCTCCCTGTCCCGCCCCTGTAGGAGGAAGTGGAGACGGCACAGCCTCTTGGGGAGCGGGCAGCCCTGGATCGAAGCCCCCCCAGTAGCCAATGGATGGCTCTGTGGCCTTGGGCAAAGACTTGTATTTCTTGCCTCTGGGCCTCAACATCTCCCTTTCCTCTTAGCCTCTACATCTGTAAAACTGGGGGGCTGTGTCCTGGGAAAGGTACAGCATGGTGATGTGCCCAGTGAGTGATAGGCGCTCAGAAGGCAGCCGAGCTTCCTGCCTTCCTTCCAGATCCCTCATCGTCATCGTCAACCCCCTTGGCTCAGTTCCACCCCCTTGGGCTCCACCTTCTCCTAGGTCAGTTACCCCACCACCCCGAAATCTCCTCCACCCCACCCCAGGGCGTGTCACTTCCTCCTCTGCAGCCTCCCAGATCAGTACACAAAGGCCACCGCTGCCGGAGGAAGGGCTGCTCTGCACGCACCTGTGAGTACCAGGGCACAGCCCTCCAGCCTCCTCTCCTCACTGGCCCAACCCCCACCTGCTCCCCAACTTCCATGAAAGAGGGTTCCAGGGGGCTCTGACCTGAGGATGGACACCCAGGATCTGGCTGAGACTTGAGAAAGACTCTGAACTCTTTTCTGCATTCCTAAGATCCTCATCCTAGTTCCCTCCTCTAGTTTCTCAAGCTCTCCCTCCATCCATCTCTCCTGCATGGGTTTCCCAAAAGTGGGGCCGGAGGGAGGCAAAGAAGGTAGGGGAAGCTGCTATCATGTGAGTGCCCCCCACGTGCCAAGGATTATGTCAAGGTAGGGCTCTCCCAACATGACTCCCCAGCTCTACCCCTGCTGCCTGGTGGCTGGTGCTCAGCTCAGATCTGCCAGTGGCACGTTGGTATGGATACCACAGTCCTGGGAGACCGTGGCCCAGGGGCTCAGTTCTCTTCCCTCCCCGTGCTGCTGAGTGGGCAGCAGAGGATTCCACTTGGTTTGGGAGATCTGGTGGTTGGAGAAATGCTCTGTTTCTCAGGTGCTGAGGGGATGTTAGGGTGTATGTTGGAGTCAGGATTGAGGCCAGGAAAATGAAAATCATGGAGGGAAAGAAGGGAAGACTGAAGAAGACCCCTGTCCCGTCCCGCCCCAGAGTGGAGCCCACTGGAGCCGGTGGCGAGAAGGCACAGCTTTTGATGATGATGGTGCCTGGGTTGGAAGGGAGGGAAGTGGCAAACTGAGCCTCACCTGTCTTGGTCCCTGTTCGCTGTGTGACCATGGTGGGCAAGTCACTTGCCGCTCTGGGGTTCAGGGTTCCATTTGTAAAAAGAGGGGGATGAAGTAGACAATCCTGCTGCTCTATGGTCAGGATATGAGGGAAAAGGAAGTAAAACAAAGAGCTGTAAAGAAGTGGAGAAGAGAAAAGCAACAGAAAGATGTCATCAAATTTTTGAATGGGTGGGGGTGGCGGGGAAGGGGAGGGAGAGAGAGATGAGCAGAAAGAAGCAGCAGTTCATGTGTCCCCAAGTAAGGAAGGAGGAGGAAAACTGGGAGTAGGAGGAAAATTGGGGAGTCCTGTGCAGGGAGCCCCAGGGGGCTCCCTTTAGGGGAAATGAGAGGGTTTGAGATCTCTGCGTTTGTCTAATCCTGGGGGCCCCACCTGTGACAGATGAGTCAAAACTGGGTTTTGTGCTGTAGCATCTCCAACCTCCTCGACCACAGGCGTGCAGAACAAGCGGGGCTGAGGTTACAGAGGCTGAGCCCTGGGCCGGCCTCGCACAGACGTGTGGCTCAGTGACATATATACGCTGCACCTGAGGTCTCAAGTGGTGGCAAGCGGGGGAGGAGGATAGCTGAGGTAACAACGTGGCACCCCACCCCTTCCCCACACTGTGTAGAACATCAGTCTGAACCTAGGCCCAGGCTGAGGGGGATGCGGATGCTCCAGGCCAGAGTTAGCCGCCCTCTCTCACACACCACTGGCGGGAATATACCTGGCCTAGCTGCCAGAGAGGCTATGTCAGGAATACTCGCCAACATTACAAAGGATACCTATTTCTTGGCCCTACAAATCCTCTTCCAGGGATTTATCCTACAGATTCACTTGCACACATGTGAAATCTTCATGGCAGCTTTAGTGTTTTGTTTTGTCTTTTTAGGATTTTATTTATTTGAGAAAAAGAGAGAGAACAGAGGGAGAAGCAGACTCCTCGCTGAGCAGGGAGCCTGATGCGGAGCTTGATCCCAGGACCCCGGGAGGGTCCTGAAGGCAGATGCTTAGCTGACTGAGCCACCCAGGGGCCCCTGCAGCATTCGTTTTAACAATGAACAATTAGATAACAATTTAAATCCCCATGAGAGGGGGTCCCTGGGTGGCTCAGCGGTTCAGCGCCTGCCTTTGGCCCAGGGCATGATCCTGGAGTCCTGGGATCGAGTCCTGCATCGGGCTCCCTGCATGGAGCCTGCTTCTCCCTCTACCTGTGTCTCTGTCTCTCTCTCTTTCTCTCTCATGAATAAATAAATAAATAAACAAAATCTTTAAAAAAAATAATAAATCCCCGTGAGAGACTAACTGCCATGTAGTCCATCCATCTATGCAATGGAAACCTATACGGCTGTGAAAACAAAGAAGCAAGTTCTTTACTTTCTTGAGTAACAGGATCTCCAAGTAGTTAAAAGACAACGAAAAGGGCAAAATGGTGTGTACGGTAGAATTGTGATTGTAGGATTCCATCATTAGATTCTACCATTTGAGGAGTATATATACTCACATTGGTTTGTGTGCATGAACAATCCCTAGGACTGTACACAACAGGAGATCATGGAAAAAGATGGTCATTTAGTTGGAGTAAGGTGTGCAAATAAATGGGAGGATGGGGGATAGGAGTGGGAGATTCTCACTATCCTAATGTTTTGATTTTTTAAAAAAATTTTATTTATTCATGAGAGAGAGAGAGAAAGGCAGAGACCCAGGCAGAGGGAGAAGCAGGCTCCATGCAGGAAGCCCGATGTGGGACCCAATCCTGGGACTCCAGGATAACGCCCCGGTCCAAAGGCAGGCGCCAAACCACTGAGCCACCCTGGGATCCCTGATTAATGGAATTGAGCATCTTTCTTCTGCACTTGTTGGCCATTTGTCTATCTTCTTCAAAGAAATGCCTTCTTAAGTCCTTTGCTGTTTAAAAATGAGGTGGTTTGGGACACCTGGTTGGCTCAGCAGTTGAGTGCCTGCCTTTGGCTCAGGGCGTGATCCTGGAGTCCCAGGATCGAGTCCCACATCGGGCTCCCTGCATGGAGCCTGCTTCTCCCTCTGCCTGGGTCTCTGCCTCTCTCTCCGTGTGTCTCTCATGAATAGATAAATAAAAACATTAAAAAAAATGAGGTGGTTTGCCTTTTTGTTGTTGAGTTGTAAGGGTTCTTTATATATTTTGGATACTTACCAGATAGATGGTTTGCAAGTATTTCCTCCCTTTCTGTAGTCTGTCTTTTCATTCTCTCCATAGTGCTCTTTGATGCACAAAACTTTCCTATTTGCACATTTATATTTTCATGAAGTCCAGTTTATCTATTTTTTTAAGATTTATTTATTTATTCATGATAGACACAGAGAGGGAGAGAGAGAGAGAGAGAGAGAGAGAGAGAGAGAGGCAGAGACACAGGCAGAGGGAGAAGCAGGCTCCATGCAGGGAGCCCGACGCGAGACTCGATCCTGGGTCTCCAGGATCACACCCTGGGCTGCAGGCTGCTCTAAAGTGCTGCGCCACCGGGGCTGCCCATGTTGCTTGTGCTTTTGATGTCATGATGTCATAGCTATGAATCCATTGTCAAATCCAAGGTCATGAAGATTTACCCATTTTCTTCCAAGAGTTTATAGTTCAAGGACTTACATTTGGGTCTTTGATCCATTTTCAGTTAATTTTTGTATATGTTGTGAGGTAGGAGTCCAACTTCATTCTTTTACATGTGGATCGCCAGTCATCCCAACACCATTTGTTGAAGCTTGTTCTCTCCCCATTGAATAGTTTGGCACCCTTGTTGAAAATCATTTGGCCGTAAATGGATGGATTTATTACTGGACTCTCAATTTCATTCCATTGATCCATATGCCTACACTTATGCTAGCACCGCACTGCCTAGATTACTGTAGATTTCTAGGAATTTTGGAAGAAGTGAGAGTTCTTGCCAAGATTGTTTTGGCTGTTCAGGGTCCCATGCAATTCCGTAGGAAGTATAGGACCAATTTTTCCATCTCTGTAATTAAAGGCCATTGTGATTTATCTTTTTGATTTAAAAAAATATTTTATTTATTTATTCGAGAGAGAGAGAGAGAGAGGGAGGGGCGGGGGGCAGAGACACAGGCAGAAGGAGAAGCAGGCTCCATGCAGGGAGCCTGACGCTGACTGATCCTGGGACCCGATCCCGGGACCCCAGGACCACGCCCTGGGCCGAAGGCAGGCACTAAACCACCGAGCCACCCAGGGACCCCTATCTTTTTATTTATTTATTTATTTATTTATTTATTTATTTATTTATTTATGATAGTCACATAGAGAGAGAGAGAGGCAGAGACACGGGCAGAGGGAGAAGCAGGCTCCATGCACTGGGAGCCCGATGTGGGACTTGATCCTGGGTCTCCAGGATCGCGCCCTGGGCCAAAGGCAGGCGCCAAACCGCTGCGCCACCCAGGGATCCCTCTTTTTGATTTTTAAAAAAATATCTAGTTATTTATTTGAGAGAGAGTACGTGTGTGTGTGTGTGTGTGTGTGTGAGAGAGAGAGAGAGAGTAGTGGGGAGGGTCAGAGGGGGAGAGGGAGAGACAGGGAGAGAGAGAGAATGTGAGGCAGACACCCCACTGAGTGCAAAGCCAGATGTGGGGCTCAGTCCCACAATCCTGAGATCATGACCCGACCCTAGCTGAAACCAAGAGTCAGACATTGAATCCACTGAACCAGCCAGAAGCCCCTTAACTTTTTGATTTTTGAAGCATGGCTATGGCTTGCCTATTCGAATTTTTAATTAATACGTTTTTAAAAATCAGAAATTTGCTTCGTTTTCCCTAGAGGTCATGGGAGAAGCAGGCTCCATGCACCGGGAGCCTGATGTGGGATTCGATCCCGGGTCTCCAGGATCGCACCCTGGGCCAAAGGCAGGCGCCAAACCGCTGCGCCACCCAGGGATCCCCTAGAAAGTTTTCTTATGGCCTAATCTTTATGCCCCTCACTGCCTTCCCTGCCTCTTTCCAATACTCCCTCGTCAGCTCCAGCCTTCCTTCCTCTCGTTCCAATTTCCTGACTTTCCTCCCTTAAATTTAGCACCCTTGACCCTCTTCCTTCACTTAGAATCCAAGATTATGAAAGGTGCAAAGGCCATCCGATTACTTGTTCTCTGTCTCCTTACAGATGTGGAAGCCAAGGTCCAGGGAAACAGCCTGACCTGCCGTAAGCCAGTGAATGACCGAGGCAGGACCAGAATCCGCTGTTTCCTGTCTGGTTATTCCCGCTGTGGCTTGGAATCCTGGTGAATAGACCTGGGCGGGTGTAGGCTTGAGCGCTTCCAGGCCCAGTCCCCAGACCCTTGTTAGGCCATTTTGCCCACCTTGGCCTAGTGAAGTCTGCACACAGGAGGGACTTCTCCCAGGCTCCCACCCAGGTGTGGTACCTGCCTCTTCCTGACATTTTAAAGAAACTGCTGAATCCACAGGAAGGCTGTGAGGGGAGATAAAGAATTGGGATTTAAGGAAAAAAAAAAAAATTGGGGTCGTGGGCTCCCCGTCCCCCTTAAGTAAGCTCTATGCCCAAGGTGGGGCTTGAACTCACCACCCTGAGATCAGAGTCAGCTGCTCTACCGACTAAGCCAGCCAGGTGCCCCGGAGGTAGTTTTGAGAGTGACAACCACAGGCTAAGTTTAGAGGACTGAGACTTTGGAGGGCCTCCCTAAGGGCCCACGTGACCCCGATATTCCATTGCAGGCCATGGTGGCTTTGTTAACGGTCCTTGTTCTCCTGCTGGCCCTGAGGAGAGGGGAGAGTGAATTGGATGCCAAGATCTCCTCCGCAGAGAAGGCCACAGAATGGAGGGATCCTGACCTGTCCCTGCTGGGGTCCTGCCAGCCTGCCCCCTCCTGCCGGGAATGCATCCTCTCACACCCGAGTTGTGCGTGGTGCAAGCAACTGGTAAAGATGGGCCTGTGGCCTTTGAACCCGGTGTATGTGTTTGTGCAGAACAGAGATACGTGTGTGATTGTGTGAGCAAATGTGTGATTTTCTGGGTGCACTCTGCAGTCCCATGTGTGAGTTTGTGCACATGGGACTCCTGTGTGTGACTGTGTGTGTACACATGCATGCAAGGTTCTGTGTGTATAGGTTTATGCATCCGTGTATTTGTGTGTATATGGAGAAGAGTTGTGACCATAACTCTGGAGCTGGAACTCACGCTCGTGTGTAGGTAGAGGGAGCCGTGGTACATACACATGTGGGAAAGTGCATTTGTCAGCTGGGCTGTCATGACAGCATCCCACAGGCCGGGTGGCTTAAGCAACGGGCATCTGTTTCTCACAGTTCTGGGGCCTAGGCATCCGAGATCAAGACGCCAGCCCATTTGGTTCCTGGGGAGGGCCCTCTCCCTGGCCTGCACACAGGTGTAGACCAGCTCTTTGGTGCCTCTTCTGGTAAGGGCAGCAATCCCAGGGCGCGAGGGGTCTCCCTCCGTGCTCCCACCTAACCCTAATTTCTTCCCATTTTCAAATGCCGTCACATTGGGTGTTAGTCCCTAGCACAAAGTGGGTGACTGGGTTTCTGAGTTTGTGTTGGGGCGCGCGCATGAGGTTCCCAGGTATGGAGCCGCCTGTGGCTGGGAGAGCAGAGGGAGGAGCTGGGAGCCGGTGGGCTTTGGGGAGAGGCCGAAGCTGCCCCGGTGGGCGCTCGGGAGGTGTGTTTGCCCGGCTGGTCAGGGCTGCTCTCTGTGCCTCGGGACAGGGCCCAGGGTGGGGGGGGGGGGGGCGGCAGGTGCCAGGGCCTGGCGGCTGCCTGCACAACAGCCACCACAGGGTCCCAGGCAGAGGGAGAGCTGGGTGGGAGAGGGGACAGCCCCCTGAGACAGGCTCCCTGGGAGCCGGGTGGGCAGCAGGCAGAGCAGGAGGTGCCAGGCCTGGGCCTGGGGACACCAGGCATGTGTCTGCCTCCTTGGGTATCTGTACCTACCGGGGGCCTCAGGACCAGTGGAGCAGCCACTGTAGGCATTCCCTCCCTCCGGCGCCTCCCAGCCCCCAGGTACCGCGGGGGGGGGGGGGGGGGGGGGCGGGGTGAGGGAGGGGAGGAGGGCCTGAGCCTGCAGGCAGGTTGGACCTGGAGGCCAGGCTGCTCCTCCCCTGGAGGTAGTGAGTCCCCCCCCCGCCCCCCCCATAGCTGTAGGAAGTCTGTGGCCGGCCCTGCAGGGGGCCGGTGTAGGTGCTGGGGAGGGGGGCAGCGGTGGGTGCTCGAGGAAGTGGGCTGTGACAAGGACCTGTGTGAGACCGCAGGGCAGGAGGGGAGGCATGGGGGCTTGGGGAGCTGCCTGCGAGGTGAGGGCTGCTGGGGCTGCGGTGGGTGCTGGGGGGGTAGGTGCTGCTCGAGGGGGTGTAGGTGCTGGGGGGGTAGGTGCTCGAGGAGGGGGGCGGCGGTGGGTGCTCTAGGAAGTGGGCTGTGACTAGGCCCGGGGGCGGGGGGGGTGACCGCGGGACCGGGAGGGGAGGCCTGGGGTGACAAGGACGTGTGTGACCACCGCGGGGTCGGGGGCGGGGGCCCGGGTGGGGGGAGCTGCCCGCGAGCCGAGAGCCGCGGGGTCCCGACGCGCCTCCCTTGGCCCAGAACTTCACGGCGTCGGGGGAAGCGGAGGAGCGGCGCTGCGGCCCCGCCCAGGAGCTGCTGGCCCGCGGCTGCGCCCCGACGGCGCTGGAGGAGCCCCGCGGGCGGCAGGAGGTGCTGCAGGAGCGGCCGCTGGGCTCGGGCCTCCGCGGCGAGGGGGCCACGCAGCTGACGCCGCAGCGGGTCCGCGTGGCGCTGCGCCCCGGTGAGTGGGGGGATGGGGGGAGGATGGGGAGTATGGAAGGATGGGGGGAGGATGCGGGGTGGGGGGATGGAGGGATGGGGGAGGACGGGGGGGGTGGGGGGATGGAGGGATGGGGGATGGGAGGGGAGGATGGGGGAGGATGGGGAGTATGGAAGGATGGGGGGAGGATGCGGGGTGGGGGGATGGAGGGATGGGGGAGGACGGGGGGGTGGGGGGATGGAGGGATGGGGAGGACGAGGGGTGGGGGATGGGGAGGACGGGGGGTGGGGGATGGAGGGATGGGGGAGGACGGGGGGGTGGGGGGATGGAGGGATGGGGGATGGGAGGGGAGGATGGGGGTGGATGGGGGGTGGGGGACGAGGATGCCCCCCCCAGGGATCCCGCAGCTGAGCCCCCGCCCGCCGCAGGGGAGCCGCAGCGGCTGGCCGTGCGCTTCCGCCGGGCCGAGGGCTACCCGGTGGACCTGTACTACCTCATGGACCTGAGCTACTCCATGAAGGACGACCTGGAGCGCGTGCGCCAGCTCGGCCACGACCTGCTGGTGCGGCTGCGGGAGGTCACCCAGTCGGTGCGCATCGGTGAGCCCCCGCGCCCGGGCCGCCCGCCCCGCCCTGCCCCGCCCCGCCCCTCCCCTCCCGGGCGCGGCCTCGCGCTCCGCCGCCTCCTCCCAGAGCTGCCGAAGGGGCCCCGCAGGGACTCCGGAGGCTGCGGGCGCCACCCCCCTCGGCCCAGGGCCGCGCCCCAGCGACCCGCCCCCGCCCCCGCCAGCCTCAGCCCCGCGTCTCTCGCCGGGACCCAGTCGCCGCTGCACCCTCGACCCCCTGCTTTGCCGCCGGCTGCACCGTGCACCCTGCGCCCTGCTCCCTGCACCCTGCGCCCTGCGCCCTGTGCCCTGCGCCCTGCACCCTGCACCCTGCGCCCTGCACCCTGCACCCTGCTCTCCGCCTCGGGACACCCTGCGCGACCTCCACCTGGCCCGCTCGGGTCTCCGCCACCGCCCACCGCCCGAGCCCCTGAACAGCCCGGCCGCCCTGCCCTGACTGTCCCCGCGCCCCCCAGCTTTGTGCCTCCTGCGCCCCGCAGCGGCCTTCCACCTGCTGCCGGCCGGTGACCTCTGGCCCAGCCTTCACCATGCCCCCTCCCAGGCTTCGGCTCCTTCGTGGACAAGACGGTGCTGCCCTTCGTGAGCACGGTGCCCGCCAAGCTTCGCCACCCCTGCCCCACCCGGCTGGAGCGCTGCCAGCCGCCCTTCAGCTTCCGCCACGTGCTGTCCCTGACCGGCGATGCCACAGCCTTCGAGCGAGAGGTGGGCCGCCAGAGCGTGTCGGGCAACCTGGACTCGCCCGAAGGCGGCTTCGATGCCATTCTGCAGGCTGCGCTCTGCCAGGTGAGGCGCTGCCAAGGGACCGGAGGCCGAAGCCCCGTTTGGGGCCAAGACTGCCACCCCGGGTCTGGCCGGACCCAATCCTAGGGGAGCCCTCTGGACTACAGCCTCCGTGGTTGGCATATTTATTTTAACAATTTCCTGGTGGAGTAGAGTGAAAGATCGCGAGGGAGAGGCAGGTTTTCCTAATTCATGAGGAGGCCTCAACTAACCCAACCCCGCCTGGACGGCTGGGGAGCAGAGGCGCTGCCGGCCCGGGCACACGCAAGCTGACTCAGAACGGGGCTGGCCAACCTTTGGCTCCTAGAGCCCGGGTGCACAGCCTACCTCCACCCCACTCCCCCGGCCCCAGGAGAAGATCGGCTGGAGAAACGTGTCCCGGCTGCTGGTGTTCACTTCAGACGACACGTTCCACACAGCTGGGGATGGGAAGTTGGGTGGCATTTTCATGCCCAGCGATGGGCACTGCCACTTGGACAGCAACGGCCTCTACAGTCGCAGCCCAGAGTTTGTGAGTCCCTGCCCTGAGTCACAGCTCCTCTGCCCCGAGGACCCCCACCCCAGCCTTACCAGTGACCACCCCAGCAGCTCCTCCTCTCCATGTCCCCCCGCTGCTCGGTCACCCCCCGCCCCAGCTGCTCCCTCCTCCTGCTGAGCCTCCAGGGTCCCACTAGCTGGTGGAAGCCTGGTTCCTGGACTTCCTGCGCATTTCCTTGGATGGTGTTTGGGGGGACCTGCGGCGCTCACCTTGTCCCCTCTCCCGTGCCCAGGACTACCCCTCTGTGGGCCAGGTAGCCCAGGCCCTGTCCGCAGCAAACATCCAGCCCATCTTTGCCGTCACCAGTGCCACGCTGCCTGTCTACCAGGTGAGAGCCCGCTGAATGCCACAGCTTCCCACCTGGAGCCTTTCTCGGCTCCCTCAAAGACCCATGCTCCTCCTCCCCGAAAGCCCCCGCTGCAGACCCCCAGAAGCCCACCTCCCCCGAACTGCGACCCACCATTGCCCCGGACTCCTCAATAACCCAGGAGCTGAGCAAGCTGATTCCTAAGTCCGCAGTGGGGGAGCTGAGTGAGGACTCCAGCAACGTGGTACAGCTCATCATGGACGCGTACAATGTGAGGGGCTGGGGCTGGGCCTGGGCGAGCGCGGGGACGGGTCACCGGAGAGGGGTCTGCAGGCTCTCCGTCACAGGCCCCTCGCTCTGGCTCACATCTGGAGAGCTGAAGCGTCTGGCTTGCACAGAGCACGGAGCCCCGCTCGGGGCCAGGAAGGAAAGGAAGCTTCACTGAGCTGCTATTTCATGCCACGCGCTGTCCTAGCGCACTTGCCGTTTGCCATCTCGTTGACCCCCCTAAATCCCTGTTGGCTGACGATTATTGCCCCTATTTTATAGATGGGGATGCAGACACAGAGGGCTGAACGACTTGCCCAGGCTCATGCAGATAAGAGACCGAAGGGCTGGCACTGGCGCCCCTAAGTCCGCCTGGAGCCTGCCTTCACTAAGCTTACAAATAGTTCAGAGATTCTCTTCACGGGAACCATAGGATTTTACAGGTAGAAGGAACCGCAAAGATCCACCAGGGTTTCTTGGGCTGAGGTCTTATCCCTGTAACCATGCCACAGGCTTATGACGGGTCATGGCCTCAACCCACGGCGAGAAAATCTGCGGCAGGATCCAAGTGCTCAGGACAAACTCCCTCCGAAGACTGCCCTTGAGCCCCTCGTGGGCGTAGGCCATATATCCTGATCTGGGGTTTGAGAAGCGGCCGCTGCGCGTTGCCAGTGCCTGTGTCCCCGCCCCCGGCAGGGCCCTTGCGGCTGCACTGCCCCATGTGGTCCCTCCGAGCGCTCACACTTCTTCCTGCAGAGATGCCTCCCGCCTGGGCAGCCTGGTGGGGGCGAGGGGCCCCAAGGCGGCCGAGGGCAGGGTTAGGGTGAAGGTTGGAAGGGCTGGAGAAGGCACGAGGTGGGGCGGGAGTCCTGCCTTCACCTGGTTACTCACTGTCTCCCTTCCACAGAGCCTGTCATCCACTGTGACCCTCGAACACTCCGCGCTCCCTCCTGGGGTCCACATCTCCTATGAGTCTCTGTGTGGGGATCCTGAGAAGAGGGAGGCTGAGGCTGGGGACCGCGGCCAGTGCAGCCACGTCCCCATCAACCACACGGTGAGAGCCGGCCCGGACAGGCCCAAGGAAGGAAGTGGGGGCGGGGGAGGGAAGTTGAAGCCGCAGGAAGAGATGGGGCAGACACGGAGAACAATGCAGAGGCTTGGGGTAGTCCTCGTGTCCTCTGGAAAGGCCTTCAGGAGCGGCTTCCTCCAGGGGGGCTCTGCGAGATGAGCGTCAGCATGACCCTCTCCTTTAAATTCCGAAGGACCAAGGTTCTGGATGATGAATGGGTTTGGGGTGTGCGCGCGTGCACAGGATCTTGAGTCTGATTTCTGCCCACGCGTCCTCAGGTGAACTTTTTGGTTACTCTCCAAGCTACCCGCTGCCTCCCAGAGCCCCATCTTCTGAGGCTCCGAGCCCTTGGCTTCTCAGAAGAGCTGACTGTGGAGCTGCACACACTGTGTGACTGTAACTGCAGCGACACCCAGCCCCAGGCGCCCCACTGCAGTGACGGCCAGGGGCTCCTGCAGTGTGGGGTATGCAGGTGAGGCCGCCTGCTGCCTTCTCCCCACGTGGCTCCCAGCACACGCCCGAGCCGGTATTCCTCCTCCGTCTTCTGTCCCCCACTGGCGTCTCTAGACCTCTTGTTCAAGATGCCACCCTGACTTTCACCTAAAGCTTCCCGGACGCGCCGAGACCCTTCCCTCCACACTTCTGCTCCGCGGCGCTCAGCTACACATCGGCGTCCCTTCAGCCGCTCATCTCCCTCCAACTCTTTTGGGATCTTAGGCTTAGAGGATCCTGGGGACGATGGGTCAAGGGATGGTCAGACCCACCTCTCCTCCCCTGGTTGTGCTGACCCTGCCTCCTCCTCCCCTCCCAGCTGTGCCCCCGGCCGCCTGGGTAGGCTCTGTGAATGCTCGGAGGCTGAGCTGTCCTCCCCAGACCTGGAGTCTGGGTGCCGGGCCCCCAACGGGACAGGGCCCTTGTGCAGCGGGAAGGGACGGTGCCAGTGTGGACGCTGCAGCTGCAGTGGACAGAGCTCCGGGCCTCTGTGCGAGTGTGATGATGCCAGCTGTGAGCGACACGAGGGCATCCTCTGTGGAGGTACCTGTGGACTTTGGGAGAAGGGTGGGGTCAGAGTGGGTCCCAAGGGTATTTCGGCTCTGGAACTTCATGGCCCAAGGGAAAGTATCAAAGTTTCTGGTGTAGGAGCTGGAGGGGTCTGGCACACTCGAGAGGGAACTGGACGCACAGGAACAGCCCATGGTGGCGTGTGACACCCATGAGGAGTGAGGAGTATGGTTGTCACCCTGTGCGTGGCTCTCCCCAGGCTTTGGCCACTGCCAGTGTGGAAGGTGTCACTGCCACGCCAACCGCACCGGCTCAGCGTGCGAGTGCAGCATGGACACGGACAGCTGTCTCGGTCCAGAGGGGGAGGTCTGCAGCGGGCACGGGGACTGCAAGTGCAACCGCTGCCAGTGCCGGGACGGCTACTTCGGTGCCCTGTGTGAGCAGTGCTCAGGCTGCAAGACATCATGTGAGAGACACAGGTGAGGCCTTTGGTCTTGCAACTTGGGAGCAGGGGCCCGGGGGGGGTGCGGGGGTCGGGGTGTGCGGAGCCGCTCCCACCTGCCCCCTCCCTGCCCTGTGGTGCGAGCGACTGCTGCCCAGCTGGTAACCTATTGGTGTCCACCGGACAGGGACTGTGCTGAGTGTGGGGCCTTTGGGACTGGTCCCCTGGCCATCAACTGCAGCGTGGCTTGTGCCCATTACAACGTGACTCTGGCTTTGGTCCCTGTCCTGGATGACGGCTGGTGCAAAGAGAGGACCCTAGACAACCAGCTGCTGTTCTTCCTGGTGGAGGAGGAAGCCGGAGGCATGGTTGTGTTGACAGTGAGACCCCAAGAGAGTAAGTGGGCAGGGATGCTGTGGACACACCACGGGGAGCCCCGGAAATTCGAAGGGTAGGGCCTCAGAACTGGGGTTGGGGAGGTGACGAGGGGAGGAAACCAGGCCAGGAGCTGAAGTAGAGCAGGGAGTCCAGGCAAAAGTGGAGGCGATGGGCCAAGCGGACAAGGCTAAGGCCCTGGGCCCTGAGGAGAACCTTGCACCTTGCTGGGTCCCTTTGTTTTAATGGCAAGCGAGGCTGGGAGGCTGGACCCGCTACGGGCAACCGTCAGTCCCCGTGGCCGGGCCCCCGGAAGTCTGCGTGGTTTCCTCCCGCAGGAGGCGCGGATCACACCCAGGCCATCGTGCTGGGCTGTGTAGGGGGCATCGTGGCAGTGGGGCTGGGGCTGGTCCTGGCTTACCGGCTCTCTGTGGAAATCTACGACCGCCGAGAATTTAGCGGCTTTGAGAAGGAGCAGAAGCACCTCAACTGGAAGCAGGTGGGGGCTGCCTCCTACCCCCCCAGGCCTTCCCTGGTTAGGACCGCCTGGCTCGCCGCTTCCCGCCCCCCCCAGCCTCGACTCCTTTCACCTTGGCCCCCCCACTTTGGTCCGTGTCTGCTGTGCCCTATGCCCTGCTCTTAGGGCGCTGCTCGATTCCAGGGTGGCCCCTTGGGATCAGACAGGGGAGCAGCCCTGGGGCTTTTCCTCATCATTTCTGCCCTTCTTCCCCAGGAAAACAATCCTCTCTACAGAAGCGCCATCACGACCACGGTCAACCCCCAGTTTCAGGAGACAGGGAGTCTCCTTTCCTGAAGTGGGGGAGAACACTCAGGACTCCTGAGGAATGGTTGTCGCCTGCTTCATCCCCCGAGGGACACCGAGGGGCCTCCTGCTGCAGCCTGGCTTCCCTCCCTCACAAGGAGTGGGGCGTAGCCCCTGCTGCTCCCCGAACGCAAATAAAGTCTTCCCCCCAGAGCACAGCTGTCATCGTGCCTTACCCAAGGCCAGAGCAGGCTGTGGAGCCTGGGCCTCAGGAAAACCCAAGTGCATTCCTCCCCCTGCCACCTGAGGCCAGGGAGAGTCTACCTGACGTGCAGGAAACTCAGGTGGCTGCCGGGGTGGGGGCGCAGCAGGTGGAGGTGGGCTGCTCAATCCTCAGGTAGCGCTGACCTAGGCTACAGAGCCACGCTTCGAGCAGCTCGCTGGTACCCTAAACTCCCTCTGTTCTGGCGGGCAGGGCTTTGGGTTTTTCCCTACTCAGAAGGGATACCCTGTTTCTACTTTCCTTTGTTGCTCTTCTGTGGAGGAGTTTTAAACCGGTGGTTTCCAGGATGCTGGACGTTTAGGGTAGTTATGTTGGGGGGGGGGGACGGAAAACCACTTTGGCCCCAAGGTAAAAGCTTTCCCAAAAAAGAGATAGTATGTAGAAAAGCCCCATTTTCTTTTTATTTAAATATCCTAAATATATCACGAAGGAACATACACTGCACTTTAATGGTAAAAAGATACAAGTTTATAACATCTTATAAAAACTACCATTTAAAAGTGATCTTGTTCATTTGATATTCCCCTCCCCCAATAGCAAAATAAGTATATTAAAAAAAAAAAAAGAGAGAGAGAAAGAGAGAAGAGGACAGAGAGGAAGAGTAGGAGGGATTGTTAAGATAAAAGCCCCAGGACTGCAGCAGAGGCAAAGAGCATCTGGGGAGAGGGTTAGAAGTTGTGGCGGGACCCCACGTCTCATTTAACCCTCCAAGGTCAAGCCATAGGGCACAATCAGTAGCTAAGTGATGAAAGAGGCTGTTGGGGGCTGGACGGAGAAGAGTTGGGGTGCAGGGAAGGGCAGGGCTGGTAGGGCCCGGTCCAAGGGCCCACCCAGAAGTGGTGCTACTCTCCCAGACCCCCAAATCCCATGTCCTGGTCTCTGAGAGCCTGCCCTCCCTCCCTTTCCCTTCACTCCAAATGCACCTGAGGCATCTGTCCAGTGCTAGGCCCCGTGAGCTGAGGAGGGCGGGGGCCTTGGGCCCAGGTGCCTCTGCAGCGCTTAGTCTGTGGTTTCCCTGGGGTTGTGAGGGGGCTCCTGGGCCCCCTGGGAGGCTGAATCACTCCTTTCACCTCTTTGCTCCTCTCTCCTCACACATCCTTGGCCCCAGCAGCTCAGCACCTGGACGACTGAACTAACCACCTACTGCTCCTGAGTTTCCCCCACACCCAATCCTTGGCAGGGGTGCTTCTGGTATGGCTCTTTATACATCTGCTCACAAACTGCCTCTCCTCCGCCCACCCTGGCAGGAGGCTGGGGCCGTGGGGGTCCAGGGCGCACTGTGACCTAAGCACACATCCGCACACGTGGGGGCATAGGTCACTCATGGGATTTTCTCCACACACACCCCAACCCTCAACAGATTAGCTGCAAGTGGCAGGGAACGAAGCCTCCTATTTTCAAAAGTGCTCGTGGGAGAATAGTTTTGTAGATGGAGCTTCCTTCCAAGAATGTATTCCCAGAAGTGAAGGATCAGTTCCAGCCCCAGCCCCAGCACAGCCCTCACACACAGGAAGACCCCTGCCTGCGGGGACCACAGGGCAGCTGCGAGGACTGAGGTCTAGGTTCTGGACCGTATCAAATGGAAGTGCCAGCACAAAGCTGGAGAGCACAGGCAGCAAACACGCGCCCCGTGTCTCTCCCAAAGGATCTCAGGTGCCATTAGGGAAAGTCTGTAGGGTGCCACGCCTTTCTTTTTCCCTGAAATCCTCACATTTCAGAGGTATAGAGCCCCCCTCCCCCCGCCCTCCCAAATAGGTAGCAGCCGGGAGCTTTCTGCGGCTGTTCCCTACACTTTCCAGGAAATGAAGTCACACCGCCTGGAGCTGCCATCCTAGATCCCCACTGACAGCATGGTCAGGTTCACCAAGCCTCCATGATTACTCCCCTCTCCAGGTCAGGGCAGGTCACAGTGGGGGCCAACCAAACCCCAGAACCTTCCACAACAAGGTTTTTTTTTTTTTAATTTCACTTTAGAAAATTCATGTTTACAAGCTTTGGCTTGGGTTAAACACCCTAACCAGCCTGCTGAATCAATCCCAAACCCCCCTCCAAAACAAAGCCCTTCACTCCCCTAAATCGAGTTCCTCAGCTCCTTCTGGGACCTCAAGCACCCTTCAGGTTCCGTGGTGGTGGTGGTGGGGGGGCTGTTTCATGCTCATCCTCCCCTGAGCTGAGGGCCAGAGAAGGGTTTGGCTCAATAATATGCCATCTCCAAACGCAAGCACACATGTGAATGAACACACTCCTGCATGCACGCACACGCACGCTCTCACACGCACACACACACACACACACACCCCTGATCACTTTTTTGGGGATGGATAGGGTGGTGGTGTTGGGGCAGAGAGGAGCAAAGAACGTGATTAAGAACAAAACCTACAATAGGTTTCTTCCTCAGTCCTTTCTCTGCAGCACCCCTTTCCCCCCTAATTCTTGGTTGGGTAGGGATGGCCATTAAGAAGGAAGCGAAGATCTTATTCTTTGGAACCGAAGGCCACACCCTATCTCCTCTACCTGAATACAGTGATAGGACTTGGGCAGGGAGAGCAGCTCACGCTGCTCAACAGTCACATCAGGGGACACCAAACTCCTTTGTTTCTTGAACAGTTGCTGCTCAACTTGGGACTAGTCTCAGGTTGTTCCTAAGACGACACAAGGAGAGACAGCCCCACTTTGATATCCATGACTACGCGCTCAACACCTCTGTCTGGCTCAGGAGTCCATGGCAGCGAGGTAGCCACACACTATCTCCAAGATCGAGTGCCCAAGAGGGCATGGAAGGGCTCCGTGGGCCGTTCTCACCCAAGTTCCCTCCACAAGGCACTTGAGCTGACCCCATCAGGTACTGGGTGGCCTGGGCCATGGCAACAGCCGTGGGCATAGCTCTTGCTTGTCCCCGGAGGAAGTAAGAGGTACCTGCCCACTCTAGTTGGACCCAGCCCTTGTCTGCTCCTCCCGCCATTCTTCCTTCTGTCCCTACAGTGTATAAGGAGACCAATGCAAACTCAGCTGCCATCCCTGATACTACTCTCCTTCAAACAGAAGGTGAGGTGCAGGGCTGTGAACACTGAGGATCAACTGCAACCAAAAACTCAATTTTGGGGAGGGCTGGACCAGCCATAGTCCCTGCTTTGACCAGGGCTCTATGCCTCCATATTACCTGTATCCACAGTGTAGCTGCTAAAATTGCTTTTGGAAAAACAAAAACAAGAACAGAACAGAACAAACAAATCCCTCTCCCCAATCCTTTCCATGTCAGCTGCCAGCTGGAGTCCAAGGCTGTGGGAGCCACACCAGTCTTGGTCCTGTACCTTCAGTCCCCACCTATAACCTCAGCCAAGGGTCCAGGGACTAGCTTCCCTACCCAGGAATGCTGGAGGAACGTCCCAGAGATACTCATAGTCTCAGATTATTTACAGAGCTGAGGCTCTGAGGCCGCTGTCCCCTGATGCACTCTTCTGGTTTCCTGGGTCCACTCCTCCAGGAGGGGGACAGGTACAGACGGGGTGGTGGTGGCACCATCACACCAGAGAGGGTGCGCTCTTCGGTAAATTCTTCTGATCACTCCCACCACCCAGGGCCCCTTGCGCCTATAGAGAAAACTGCCCGTCGGAAGTCTTGGACTGGCACCCTTGGCACATCCGTTTGTGTCTGAGTAATCGATCTGTCCGAGAAAAACACTGAGAAGAAAGGAAGGATTAAGTGTTGAGAGGAGAACCTCAGCTACCTGCTGGCTAGCTCTGCCTTCCCCACACGGGGGCCGCATCCTGTTCCTCAAGCCCTCAACGAGTACGCAGATGGCAGGAGCACACAGTGGTTAAGAGCACAGGCTCTCAAGTCTGAGTCCTGGCTGTGCGCCCTTGGCCACGGTATCTAACAGCACTCAATCTGGACACTCATCTGTAACGAGGCTAAAAGTACCTTCACAGAAGGGCTACATCATTCATCCAATATTTATTGTCTGTCTCAAGGCAGGTACAGTTCTTGGGGCTGAGGATAGAGTGGAGAACCGGAGGGGCAAAAATCTCTGCCTCATGGAACTTCCATTCTAGCGTTTTGAGATTCAGTGTAAGAGAGTGGAGCAAAGCATCCAGGAAATGTTAGCTGTTATCATTTCTCATCTTTTGTTCGTGTCTTGTTTTGGTCCTCTCACATTCCCATCAGATCAGACACTGAACCCCCCCAGGGCAGAGAGCGTCTTTCTTCTTCCAGGTGCACCAGCTCTGAAGTCTGACTGAATCCTGCCTCTGCCCTCGATCTACTGTGTCCTTAGAAACTTAACTCTCAAAAAAAAAAAAAAAAAAAAAAAAAAAAAAAAAAAGAAACTTAACTCTCTTTGAATCTCAATTTCCCCCAAAGCCAAATGATGGCAACACAGCTACTTTACGGAGTTAACATGAGGATTAAAAAAATAACCTATTGCAAATATGCTCTCACAGTGCCTGGTGCAGAAGTACTCAAGAAATGCTGCTATTGTTGTGACCATGATTCCCACGGCCCCTCCCCCAAAACAGTTGCATAAGGCCGGAGAGATGCACCTCACCCCGAGGTAGTAAGTCTATGGTGGCCAGGAGTGTGAGGTGGCTTCCTATTGGGCAGAGGATGGCGGCTAGTCCTGGTTCTCGGTGAAGGAAATGTTTGCTGTGTGGGGCGGATGGATGACGTGAGCTTACCTGATGACAACGTTCGCACTGGTAGGGCTTTTCGCCACTGTGCACACGCTTGTGACGCTCCAGGTGGTACTTCTGGATGAAGCGCATATCACATATATCACACTCAAATGGCTTCTCACCTGGCCCAGGTGGAGAGAGAAGTTAGTATTAGGAGGTACACAAGGCAGGGACTTCATTCCAGCTATTTTCCCAGAAACGTTTAATTCTTAGTAATGTGCAGACACCTAATTGGGAAAGGTCCTCAAAGCTGCTGGTCTCAGTGACACTAGAAATCTCTCCAGCTAATTCACTTATCTTCTTCCTCTATTTCTCACGCTCAGCCTCTGAAACATTTTTTAGTATGTGTGCTGCTGAAGTGAGCACATCGGCCTCTAAAAACAAACCCAACAAGAGCTGCACACACACACTAAAAACTACAAACTACTGACTATGAGCAAAAGACTTACCAGTATGAATAAGGATGTGCCGCTTCAGGTGGTAACTGCTCCTAAAGGCTCCAAAGCAGTGTTCACAAATAAAATTTTTGGGAATCTTTACTTGAAAAGAGCCGTTTTGTTCCACTACCACCACCTAGGGGCAACAATCAGGCATGTCATAAGGCTATCCTCTCAGCCTCCTCTCGGCCCCCATCCTACTCTGAGTCAATTTCCAGTTGCTGGACAAAGTAATCTTTCTGATGTTGTCATCTCCCTCATCCCTAGAGTTAAGAGACCCTCTGAGGCAGGAGGTGGGCATGGGTAAGCTGTCTGCCCATCAAACCCAACACCTCCGAATATGACCTGAGGCTGGGGAGGCGGGGGACACTGCCTGCCCTTTGCCACAGGATCCCACACTTCCCTGGCTCCTGTTCCTTTACCAAGGATGTTCCAAAGAGTGCAGAGATCAAAGACCAACGCGGTCTATGGAGGAAATCAGTGACACACTCACTGGCTATGAGTGACCAAAACATCTAGGGAAAACTCCAGGTTGAACCACAGAGGAAAGAAAAGGAGGATTAACCCCATTACCAAATGGTACCAGACTGGGGATTACCCCATTACCTGCCTTTTTAACAGTCTTCTTTGAATGAGAGGACTCAGCCAAGCTGTCATCATCTTTGCGACTCCGGGACTTATCACTGTCTTTTCGGTGGCCCTTTTAAAACAAATCAAAGCTAAGCTCACAGTCTATCTCTGCACACAAGACAGGAAACCAAATGCTGCTTGCAGACTTCTAAATGAGAGTAACCACCTGCCCCAAAGGTTTAGAGACGGTATTCATCCATTTCCTAAGTGCTATGGTGTTAAGGGGTTAGAGATAAAGAAAAGTCCTTCCTTAGCTCTCTAATATACCCACATTCATTCATTCCCCAGCTGGATCCCTTTTTCCCACTTCCCTAAACAGAAGCGCTGAGAAATCAAAGCTTGGCATCTCCTGGCAGAGAGCTTGGGCCACCCGACCCCCAGGTGCCACGATGGACTCAAACGCTGTACCTGACTCGAGCACCTCAGCACATCAGGGCTACCTGCCCGCTCTCCATTCTCGGCCTGCTTGCTGGCAATCTGGCTCAGCATCATCTTCTTGCTGGCTGCAGTAGGAACCAAACTCACACCTGCTAGGCCTTCACAAGCCAGGAGACTTGCCTAAGTTGAAAGGAGATGAGGTGTCAGGTCACCTGGCAGGGCAGGGCAAAAACAGGCTGCCATCTTCCGTAGAACTACCTTACACACCCAGCCACAAACAAACTGCCTCCCTAAGGAGCATCCCTCTTCACTCTTCACGAAACTGCTTCCTTCAAGAGTCCTCCCTAACTCACCTCACCAGGAGTCAGTTGTTACTCATCAGCATTTAGATACACATCAAGTCAATAGCCAGGTATCATTGACACTTCGGTCATTAGCAATGTGGTAGGGACAGTGTGTCAACGTGTTACTAGGTACTTCTAGGCCCTGTGAATGGGCAGGAGGGTCGGCTAACCCTGCTGAGCCATGGAAATGGGAGAGCAAACCTTCCTCCTCTTTTTTTTTTTTAAGATTTTATTTATTTATTCATGAGACACACACACACACACACACACACACACACACACACACAGAGGCAGAGACCTAGAGAGAGAAGCAGGCTCCATGCAGAGAGCCCGACGTGGGACTCGATCCTGGCACTGGGATCAGGCCCTGGGCTGAAGGCAGATGCTCAACCGCTGAGCCACCCAGGGATCCCCATCCTTCCTCCTCTCAATAGCAGCTTCAGGGGCCACTTATGATGGGCGGACCTCACTGGTGCCAAATATATATTCTATCAGGTCCCATAAACATGCTTATCAGCAAAATTAGGTCAATTCTCCCCTTAGATTTTTATGTTTCCTAAGTGTCATCAATTATAACGGGTACAGAAATTAAATCACTTGGAAAGATTTTACCATTGAGTATCACTTTCTCTTGACCCCCAAGTCCATTTATCTGTGTGCAAATCCATATATGCTGTTTTCCATATATAATCCGTTATATCCATTTTCACATTCTCTACTCTATGTACACCTTAAAAATTACTGAAATAGGAACGATTAAAAAAATTTCTTTTCATGGCTATATTCTCCAAACTGACTTTGTTTAGACAGCACTAGAGAATGTACTTTTCTTACTTAGAAAAAAAATTTTTTTTTTTTTAAGAAACACTAAAGAAATAGTTGATCAGTAAACTTCCACAAGTGATTTTATTAAAAAAAAATTACTTTTGGGAAAAAAAAGTAATAAAAATTTAAAAAAATTTCTTTTAGAAATTCCTTTTAGTATATCCTGGGACCCCCTCTCTCTCCTTCAAGGACTTTGGACAGAAAGGTCTAGAGGTGGAAAGTTTAGTTCTGCTGTTTCACCATGTGAGCTTGGGCAAATTACTCCACCTCTTCAGATCTCATTTTCCTTAAATGCAAAATGTTTATGAGAGCATCTACTCTTGCAGGGTTGATGAGAATGAAAATAAGATACAAATGCCTAGCAGTACCCAGTACAAAGTTAGTGATCAGTGAAAGGCAGTCTTCTCAGAACAAGAGTGAACATGATGCCATGAAGTGGGTTGCAAACAAAGGAAGAAGAAAACGAAGGGCTCCTAATCGGCATGAAAAGGAGGAAGCTATGCATGTGGCTTGAAGAAAGCCAATTATACTATAATCAGGCTGTCATCCTGGTGAGACTAGTAAGGGAGGGTCCCTGGAAGAAAGCTGGGAGCAGCTCTGAGGATGCCTGCACATAGCTTTGCTATCCACACTTAAAACAACCTAACAGATCATCCTGTCTCTCCAATCCATCCTGTCCCCTCACAATGACAATTACCTTCTAGATGCACTGATCTGACATTACTCTTAACGTTCTTCAGAAAGCTCCCATTCTCTACAGAATAAAGTTGAATTCCTTAGCAAGGCATAAAAGGCCCTTGGGTTATACTTGTACTTCTCCAGGAAACAACTCCCTCATCCTAACTTTTCCCTTTATCACTAACTACCCTATCCCCATAACCCGTTTAAATTTTTTTTTAAAGATTTTATTTATTTATTCATGAGAGACACACAGAGAGGCAGAGAGAGAAGCAGGCTCCACGCAGGAAGCCTGATGTGGGACTGGATCCCGGGGCCCCGGGGTCACGCCCTGGACTGAAGGTGGCGCTAAACCACTGAGCCAACCAGGCCACCCCCCATAACCTGGGCCGCCCCCCCATAACCCGTTTAAATTCTTTCCTCCTTAATTAGCCAACTACCCGCAGTACTCCTAACCTCATCACATTCTCTTATGCCTCTAAGTCTCTGCCCATGCAGTTCTCCTTGTATGAATGCCCTGTTCTGCTTGTTTATCTAGCAAAATCCCATGCATTCTTCAAGCTTCATCTGCTTCTTTTCATCCAGGCAGAGGTACCCTTCTCTCCTCCGCAGTGTACATACCTTTATTATTGCACGTTTCTTCAATCAACAGATCCATTGATTTTTCTACTGCTAACCAACCAGTATGCAAGGTATTGTGAATATAAAGATAAATTATAGACTGTCTCTCCATTTCCCCCCACCCCAACCCAACTAGCCTGGAAGCGTGCTGGGGACGGGGACAATCTTATTCATCTTTGTATCCCCAGCACAATGCCTTGCATGTAACAGGAGCTCAATTAATTCCCGTTGGAAAAAAAAAAAAAAAAAACAAACGAAGCATTCACCACACTGTTCACTCCCTCATGCCCCTCAGCACTCAACGTACCAAGTGTAAACTGAGCAGTTTTACAAAAGTCCCATCAGTGCCTGTGATGCAGAATAGCCTACCTCCTTCATTTGACTGGAAGCTCCCTGAAGGCAGGGGCTGTGGCCTGTCTCCTTTCCTTCCTCTAGATCTCCCCCTGGTGCTTAATACAGAGCTCGGCTCACTGGGTTGGTCAATATGTTGACTAAGGCAGCATTCAAGAGTGAAACTGCAAACACGCTTCCCAGTGATCTTGAAGGAGGAGGATTCTATAGCTTTTTACCTGAGCCATGCTGATTTCTCACTTAATGTAACCCAAAAGTTCAGGAGTTTCTTGGTCCACCTTTCCTAAGACACTGTTGTGTGAAGAACTGTCACCAAATCACTGTAACAACTCCTTCGTGTCCCTTCAGTCCCGCTGCCATATTGAACTGCCTTTGTCTTCAAATAAAACTTAGTGTCCTCCAAGTGGGGGGGAAGATAGAGGTTCCAAGAATCCCTGGACTCTGCCTGGCTCCTGTCTATGGTCTGAAGAAACAGTCGGCCAGTCTTGGGTTTTCCAAATGAAATCTTCTCGTTGAAGTTCCACGCTCCGTTTCAGAAACCTGAAACCACAAAGGGAGACGGGGCTGTTAGGTGCAACATTCTCAGGCCAAAGGACGTGCGCGGTAGGCTGAACTTTTGTTGTTGTTGTTTTGTCTTGTTTTTGTTTTTGGCTGGGTGCTCTCTGTGAACCTCAGAAAGAGGACGTTAGTCCAGCAGAATTTTCTTTCTAGGTCAGAAGAAGAAACTGGTCTCCAGGGCAAAGAGGAGCTGCCAACGGGAGTAAAAGCGACCAGGGGGCGGCGGGGGGGTGGGGGTGGGGGGCGCTCATGGAGGAACTGCAACAGGCCCACGGCTTGGATTTGCCTTTTTACGAAGAGAAGGGGGCGGAGGCCCTTCGGGGCTTTTGTGTCGAGTGGGCCGGGCCGCAAAGCTCGCACTTTATTAAGGAGGCCAGCACCGGGGAGTAGAGAAATGCTCGGAGGCGACCGCCGGACGCTCGCTCGGGCAGCCGGGCAGCCAGGCAGCAGGCCGACTGGCAGGGTGCGCCGGGCCGGCCCACACGTGCGCGCTCCCCGAGTCCGCCCGAAGGTACGGAGACTCGCTGCGGCGGCGGGGAGGCGGGCAAGCGGGCATGCAAGCAGGCGGGCAGGAGGCAGGCAGGCGGGCATGCAGGCAGGCGGGCAGGAGGCAGGCAGGAGGCAGGCAGGCGGGTAAGCAGGCAGGAGGCGGGCAGGCCGGCAAGCAGGCAGGCAGGCCGGCGGGCAGGCGGGCGGGCAGGCAGGCCGGCGGGCAGGCGGGCGGGCAGGCAGGCGGGCAAGCAGGCCGGCAGGAGGCAGGCGGGCGGGCGGGCAGCAGGCAGGAGGCAGGCGGGCAAGCAGGCCGGCAGCAGGCAGGCGGGCAGGCAGGCGGGCAGGCCGGCAGGAGGGAGGCAGGCAGGCGGGCAGGCCGGCGCCGCGCGTCCCCTCCTCCCCCTCCCCTCCCCTCCAGCCGCCCCGAGGACGAGCGCGCCCGCGCCCGCGCCCCCGCCAGGCCACCCCTCCGCCGGCCGGGGACGCGGCCCTCCAGGCGGGCGGGGGGCGCAGCGCGCGCGTCCCCGGCGCTCCCGGCGCTCCCCGGCCCGCCCCGGCCGGCCCCCTCCCGCCTTCCCCTCCCCCTCCCCCTCCCGCGCGGCGCCCCACGGCCTGCGCGCTGCCGAGGCGCTGCCGCCCGCCCGGACGCCGCCGCGCTCCCCGAGGCGCGCCCCTACCTGCCGGGCGCGGCCTCCCGCGGCCTCCCCCGCCGCGCGGCGCCTCCTCCAGGCCCCAGCGCCCCGTGCCAAGCCTGGGGCCGCCGCTGCCCTGCCGGGACCGAGGCAAGTTTACAAACACCAACCCGGGGCCCGTTTCCCCGGAAGCACTTCCCCCTCCCCCGCGCCCCCTCAGCCGAGCAGCGATATCCACTTCCGGGCTCGGAGCCGGGGACCGGCGGGAGCAGCCAGAAAGGGGGTGAGGCCGAGGACGCTGGGAGGGGGCGCCGCCGGCGAGGGGGCGGGGCCGGCGCGCGGGAGGACGGGAAAGGGGGCGGGCCGGCGGCGGCGCGCGTGCGCCGTGCCGTGGGCGCGCCCCCCGGCGGCCATCTTGGCTGAGGGCAGGAACGGAGACCGTCAGGTGACGCGCGCCAGGTGCGCTTTGAGGGTTCTGCTAGGTGGGTCGGTTAAGGCTCGTTGGGGACGCGCCTTGGCCTCCCTCGCTCGCCGACCGTCTCCCTGTCGCTTCTGAGCCTGGGCCGCCCAGCCGGCCGGGAGGAGTTAACTTTCTGCGGGGTGAACTCGAGCCAGGCCCCCGAGGCGACCCTGGGTGCCCCACCGCGCTGCGCCAGCCCAGGCCTGCGGACGGGCGGCATCTTCTCCCCGCCGGGAGGACGCCGTGGGGCCCGGCTCAGCGCACGGTCAGCTCCATCCGAGCCTGAGCGCCGCGGCGGCGCCTGTGTCCGCGCTAAGGAAACGGAGACCGTGACCCCTCCTTAGTCTCCCACCCCCGGCCGTTGGGGGCAGGCCCCGCTGATGATGGACTGTGCCAGGTGCTCCTAATGGAAGGAATTGTCGGTTCCGTTTAAGGCCCAGCTTCTGCTGCAGGTGCTGTCAGGCTGTGGGTTTAGGAAACACCAATTGAGATGTCAAAAGAAAAAAAATTAAATTGTGAAAAAAAAAAAAGAGGCATTCCAACTATCCCTTTGTACACGGGTTTCGTTTCCTCCAGCGCTTTGTGTTTTGAGCCGTTGACAGCAAATCTTTGTGCTCTTAGACTCATGATGAAATTGATGAAATAGAGAAATGTTATCAGAAATAAATTTTTTTTAAGGGTTTTTTTTTTTTTTAATTTTTTTTTTATTTATTTATGATAGTCACAGAGAGAGAGAGAGAGAGAGAGAGAGAGAGAGAGAGAGAGGCAGAGACACAGGCAGAGGGAGAAGCAGGCTCCATGCACCGGGAGCCTGATGTGGGATTCGATCCCGGGTCTCCAGGATCATGCCCTGGGCCAAAGGCAGGCGCCAAACCGCTGCGCCACCCAGGGATCCCTTTAAGGGTTTTTATTTATTGATGAGACACAGGCAGAGGGAGAAGCAGGCTCCATGCAGGGAGCCCGACGCAGGACTCGATCCCAGGACCCCGGGGTCACGCCCTGGGCCAAAGGCAGGCGCCAAACCGTTGAGCCACCCGGGCTGCCTCGAAATAAATTTTTATTTTTTATTTATTTATTTTTGAAATAAATTTTTTTTCTTTTTTTTTTTTTGAAATAAATATTTTTTTTTTTTTTTTTTTTTTTTTTTTTAAAGAATGCCTTTTCTTTTTATTTATTTATGATAGTCACACAGAGAGAGAGAGAGAGGCAGAGACACAGGCAGAGGGAGAAGCAGGCTCCATGCACCGGGAGCCCGACGTGGGATTCGATCCCGGGTCTCCAGAATCGCGCCCTGGACCAAAGGCGGGCGCCAAACCGCTGCGCCACCCAGGGATCCCGAAATAAATATTTTTTTAAAAATTAGCTCATACTTATTTTGACAGATCCTGCACACACGAAAGAATAAAAGGCAAGAAGTGTGAAGTTTTTTCTTCTACTATCCTGTGCTTCTGAAGATAGTCACTCTTACCAGTTTGGCAAATGTACCTTCAGGTCTTTTTCTATATTCATACAAATTTTTTTTTTAATTATTTACTTTTTAAAAAAAAGATTTTATTTATTCATGAGAAACACAGAGAGGAGAGAGAGAGACAGGCAGAGACACAGGCAGAGGGAGAAGTAGGCTCCATGCAGGGAGCCTAAGGCGGACTCTATCCCAGGACCCCCCGGGTCACGCCCTGGGCCGAAGGCAGGTGCCCAACCGCTGAGCCACCCAGGCTGCCCTGAAATAAATATTTAAAAAATTTTTTTTGAAATATTTTTAAAAAAATTAGCTCATATTTATTTTGACAGATGCGCACACACGAAAGAATAAAAGGCAAGAAGTGTGATGTTTCTTCTTCTGTACTTCTGAAGATAGTCACTTTTATTAGTTTGGCAAATGTACATTCAGGTCTTTTTCTATACTCATACAAATATTTTTTTTAATTTTTTTTTTTTTGAGAGAAAAACAGGAGGGAGGGGCAAATGCAGATGCTGGGCTGAGCTGGGAGCCCAACGTGGCTGGATCCCAGGGTGCTGGGATTCTGATCTGAGCAGAAGGCAGATGCTTCACAGATGGAGCCACCCAGTTACCCCTTGCACAAATTTATTTTTCATCCAGTGTATTTATTGAGCACCTTCAGTGCTGGACAGAAGTGTTAGATTGTAGACATCTAAGTTCTTTAATATTTTAACAATTGTTGTGTAATATTCTAACTTCTATTTGTACTTTGATTTGTCCAGACTCATCCTTTTTTTTTTTTTTTTTGTCCAGACTCATCCTGATGAACATTTAGGTTAATTTCGTTATTTTGGCTTATAAACAATGCCATAAGGAAGATCTTCATATGGTTATCCTTTTGCATTAGTAGATTTGTAGATAGGATATGTGCATTTTAAATTTCAGTCAAGGGCAGCCCGGGTGGCTTAGTGGTTTAGCACTGCTGTGGGCCCAGGGCCTGATCCTGGAGTCACGGGATCAAGTCCCACATCTGGCTCCCTGCGTGGAGCGTGCTTCTCCCTCCGCCTCTTTCTCTCTGTGTGTGTCTCTCATGAATAAATAAAATCTTTAAAAAAAATAAATTTCGGTCAATTCTGTAAAGTTGAATTTCAGTTTGTAATAATTTACAGACTCACTCAGAAACAGGAGTGAATGTCCCCATTTCCTGCAACATAGCAATACTGGATACTATGAATTTTTAGTGGAGTTGCCAATTTAATAGATGAAAAATAGTAATTTCATCGCTTAAATTTGTGTATCATCAGTAGTGGAATTTAGCAACCTCTGTTGCATCTTCTCTAAGTTATATTAACTTTTCGTTTGTCATTTGCATTTAAAATACTTTCTCTTAGTTTTTTGTTTATCAGCCTTTTCTTTTTTACAGCAAATCATGCTTTACAGGAAATTATCTGAAACATTCCTATCAAAAATAGAAATAACATAAGAATGTTTACCATTAAAACTAATATTTTACTGGAGCTCTTGGCCACCGAAAAGTCTCATTATTTTTTCTTTCTTCTTTCTTTCTTTCTTTCTTTCTTTCTTTCTTTCTTTCTTTCTTTCTTTCTTTCTTTCTTTCTTTCCTTTTCTTTCTTTTTCTTTCTTTCTTCTCTTTCTTTCATTTATTCAGAGGCGGAGAGAGAGAGAGGCAGGCAGAGAGGCAGAGACACAGGCAGAGGGAGAAGCAGGCTCCATGCAGGGAGCCCGACATGGGACTTGATCCCAGATCTCCAGGATCACACCCCAGGCTGCAGGCTGCGCTAAACCGTTGCGCCACCGGGGCTGCCCTTTATTTTATTTATTTATTTATTTATTTATTTATTTATTTATTTATTTATTTATTTATTTTCATTATTTTCATATGATATATTCAACTAGAAAGAGGATTGATTGACAAAATATGAAAACTAGTGAGTTCAGTATGCTCAAATATGAAATTAACAAAAATTGTGTACATAAAATATACGAACAATAGCATCCATAAAAATGTGAAATAAATAATCTCACAATAAGAATATTACTACATTTCTAGGGGTGCCTGAGTGGCTTAGTTAAACGTCTACCTTTGGTTCAGGTCATGATCCCCAGGTCCTGGGATCAACCCCTACATTGGGTTCCCTACTCACTGGGGAACCTGCTTCTCCCTCTGCCTGCTGCTCCCTCTGCTCTTGTGCTGTCTGTGTCAAATAAATAAATAAAATCTTCTTAAAAAAGAAATTCATGGGATCCCTGGGTGGCTCAGTGGTTTAGCGCCTGCCTTCGGCCCAGGATGTGATCCTGGAGTCCTGGGATCCAGTCCCACTTCGGGCTCCCAGTATGGAGCCTGCTTCTCCCTCTGCCTCTCTATGTCTATCATGAATAAATTAGATCTCTTAAAAAAAAAATTCAGACTGTTTTAGTGAAAGACAAAAAGGTCTTGGTTGAATGGATAGTTTTACCATGGCTGTTAATAGAAAGACAATTTTGTAGAGATGTGAGTTTTTGCTATTAATTAAAACAGGACCTTGCGGGTAGCCCGGGTGGCTCAGTGGTTTAGCGCCACCTTCAGTCCGGGGTCTGATACTGGGGACCTGGGATCGAGTCCCACATCGGGCTCCCTGCATGGAGCCTGCTTCTCCCTCTGCCTCTCTCTCATGAATAAATAAAATCTTAAAAACAAAACAAAACAAAAACCCAGGACCTTGCATGGAATTTAACCCAATATTAAAATTTTCATGGAAAAGAATAATTGCAAGGAGAGCAAAAATCACTTTGGAAAACATGGAATGGGTAAAATAATGAGGGGTGGGGTAAAGCCATGAGTTATATTTAATCACTTTATTTTTTTATTTTATTTTTTAATCACTTTAATGGTGTGTTTCTTTACACAGAATTTTAAAAGTTTTATGTAATCAAGTTTGCCTGTGGCTCTGGGGTTTTTGTGACACTACCTCAAGATTACAAAAATATTTCCCTGTAGTCCCATTTGACATTCTTATAGTTGTGTATTTTCAGCTTATGTCTTTATCTTAGCTGCAGTTTATTTTTGTGTGTGGTGAGAGGTAGTGAGAAATGCCAGACTTAAAAGTAACCAGTAATGTAGTGGGAGAGGTACTAGCCTAGAATTCAGAAAATCAGAGATCTTGGCATGTTCTTGTGTCATCTGTGTAATCTTGGACAAATTAACTCTGAACTGATCTCTGGTCCTCATCTTGAAAACCAGAGTGAATAAGTTAATACCTTTCAGTCTGATTTCCAGCACTACTGTGAGGATCAAATGAAGTCATAGATGAGAAGGCTTTTTTTTTTTTAATAAAAAAAAATTTTTTTTTTTTGATGAGAAGGCTTTGACAGAGAAAAGTCCCTTTGCAAATCTTCTAAATTATCATTAATACAGATTTTTGGTCTATGCAAATGAAATGTATGTAGAATGCAGCATTATTTTTTAGTACCTGGAAATAGTTGGTCAATTCACCCAGATGTTTGTTGAGTGTCTTTGTGCAAGACCTTAGGGGAAGAGAGAGGAGAGTGGGGAGGGATGAAAACTAACATTTTTTTGAGTGCCTTTTTTGTATTTAGTGCTTTCCTTAAAGATAAGTTTTTAACCCCCAGGAATTTACAACCTAGAAGGAGGAGAAAACATTGTACACATAAGGAGAATTGGTGCCTTTATGGATGTGGGTATTGAGTCTGTGGGATTTGTGAACAGGTAGATAGGATGGAGGTCAGTGTTGTCATTTTCTAATTAGAAGCCTGGCCGAAAATGCTTTAAGAAGCAACTGCCCTGATTTTTTTTATGCCTACAGGCAGGTTTCCTCCTGTGTGACCTTCCCTAACCTCTGTGACACAGTTCTTCCTCTCAGGCCCACCCTATCAGTTATTCAAATAGTATTGTAATGATTACTGATTAGTCTTTTCCTGTACCAGCTCTCTATCGCTTTAAGTCTGGCATGTTTTCTCTTTGAAGGCTGCCCTGGGCCAATTGAGCAGAATTAGCCAGCCCTGCCTTTCTTTTTTTTTTTTTTTTTTAAAGATTTTATTTATTTATTCATAGAGTCAGAGAGAGAGAGGCAGAGACACAGGCAGAAGGAGAAGCAGGCATCATACAGAGAGCCCGATGTGGGACTTGATCCAGGCTCCCCAGGATCACGCCCTGGGCTGCAGGCGGCACTAAACCGCTGCGCCACCGGGGCTGCCCCAGCCCTGCCTTTCTTGGTGAACATTCCACTCCTTTGTGGCAAGTGCGTCTGCCCACCTCCCTACTGGCCTGTTAGCTGGAGGGCACAGGGCAGACACAGTGCCCTCCCTCCCCCCCAGGTAGTGCCCGTGCCAGGGATAGATACTGAGTCAGTGTTTGCTGAGCTAGATAAACCTGTTCCTCTCTCTCCATTTGGGCTGCGCAATAGAAATGAGCAGCATAGGGCTACTTTTGTCACCAGTTAGACCTTTTTGATAAGAGAGAGTGGACTGGGGACTGGGAAAACCACATGATTGTACCAGGGCCATTCTTGAGCCTGGTGGTTTGTATATTTTGGAGTTTTCATTGCCCCTTAACCTCCTTAATCTTTCTTGTCGATCAAAAAATCCTTTATTTTAATTACGTGAGTAATATGAAGTTATATACAATTATAAAAGTATAGGTAGATAAATAAGAAAATTAAAATGGTCTATAATTCCAATAGCCAGTAATAACCATACTTAATATTTTGAAGGCTTTTTCCATCTCTTTCAGTCTTTTGAAAAATGCATGGTGATTCATACCTGCTAATAGGTATGAGGTTTCTCTTTGGGATGATGAAAATGTTCTGAAATTAAATAATGTGAACAACACACAACTTTGTGAGTATCCTAAAAAGAAAAAAACAACAACCCACTGAATTATACAATTTAAAAGGATGAACTTTATGGTATGTGAATCATATCTGAATAAAACTGTTATTCTAAAAATGCTTATAGATACAGTGTTGTCTTTTTGTGAACTAAGAGAAAGTTGCAGATATCATACTCCTTTTCTGTGAAATGTTTCAGTACGTTTTCTCAGAATAAGAACATTCTCTTACATAACCATGGTACAATGATCAAATTAAGGAAATTTAACATAGAATACTAATATTTGTGATGCCATGCACAGTCCGCTTCCACCAGTTGTTCCAATAATGTTCTTCATAGCAGGATTTTTTTCTTCCTCATCTGGGAGCTGATTTAAGTTCACACATTCCTTTTGATTGTAATGTCTCTGTTTCTGGAACAGTTCTTCAATCTTTCTTTGATTTTCATGACATTGATTTTTTTTTAAAGATTTTATTTATTTATTCATGAGAGAGAGAGAGAGGCAGAGACACAGGCAGAGGGAGAAGCAGGCTCCTCGAGGGGAGCCCGATGCAGGACTCAAACCTGGGACTCCAGGATCATGCTCTGGGCCGAACGCAGATGCTCAACTGCTGAGCCACCCAGGGATCCTGACGTTGGCATTTTTGAAAAATAACAGGTTAGCTGCTTTCTAGAATGCCCCTCAATTTAGATATATCTGTTTCCTTACAATTAAATTTGGATTATGCATATTTGGCAGAAATGTAACAGGAGTGCTATTGAGTGCTTTCAGTGCCTCACGTTAGGAGGACCGTATGTCAGTCTGTTCATTATTAGTGATGTTGCCTCGATCACTTGGGTAGGGAGGTGTCCACCAGGTTTCTCCACTATAAGGTTACCATTTTCCCTTTGAAGTGTTTTTAAGGAAAAGAATTTTACAACATAGCCTATAGTAAAAATGTGAAGGTTTACCACGTTTTACTGTGTGCTGATGTTTTTGAATGAGAGAGAAAGATGTAACAATATTTGAAGTTTATTTTTATTATTATCATTATTTTTTAATTTATTTATGATAGAGAGAGAGAGAGAGGCAGAGACATAGGCAGAGGGAGAAGCAGGCTCCATGCACAGGGAGCCCGTTGTGGGATTCGATCCCGGGTCTCCAGGATCGCGCCCTGGGCCAAAGGCAGGCGCCAAACCGCTGCGCCACCCAGGGATCACCAATATTTGAAGTTTAAATGAAAAGGAAAAAAATTAGTGAAGGATGAGGAGACAGGAAATCAATCAGAATCTAAGTTTGAGGGCAGCCCTGGTGGGTCAGCGGTTTAGGGCCGCCTTCAGCCTAGGGCGTGGTCCTGGGGTCCCATTGAGTCCCACATCAGGCTTCCTGCTTGGAGCCTGCTTCTCCCCTCTGCCTGTGTCTCTGCCCCCCACCCCCCTCTGTATCTCTCATGAATAAATAAATAAATAAGTAAATAATCTTAAAAAAAAAAGAATCTAAGTTTGAGTAACCAGTAGAAGATGGTGCCTTTCATCAAACCAGGGAACCTAAGAATGAGAGCATATTTGAGAGGGCTGAGATGGAGTTTAAATTTGGGCCTACTGAGTACGAGGTGCCCATGAGACTTCTAAATTAGGCAGGTGGCTTCTCGGACCTGGAGTCAGGAGAGAGGTCTGGAGTGGAGGAGCTACCAGCAGGTAGCCCTAGGGACGGATGCGATTGTCCAGAGGGTGGTGCAGAGTTCAACAGGTAAAAGAGGCACTCACAGGGCCCCGAGGGCCTCTAGCATTTGCGGGAGGGCCAGAGGAAGGTGAAAGTGTGAAGGCAACTAAGAAATGGCAGGCGGTAATCATATGGAAGCCAGTGAAGTAAAATGTTTCTGGGATAAAAGTGATGTGTGTCCATCGGATTTGGTGGTGGGCTGAGGAAAGCGTGAGAGGAGGGAAGGTGAAAATGGGGTGGAGACCATTCTTTTCAGAAGGTTGGTGGTGACGAGGAGGTGGCTAGATGGGGAATGGGTGACAGGTTTAAACAATTTAAAACACTATGAGTGTCTGTGTCTCTCATGAATAAAGAAATAAAATCTTAAAAAAAAAAGAAAAAATGTAAGGAGCAAAAAATAAATTAAATAAATAAATAAATAAATAAATAAATAAATAAATAAATAAAACACTATGAGAGATAGTAGGAAGGAGAGTTGAAGAAATGAGGGGGGGATAATGAGAACATCCCCGAGGGAGGAGGAGAGGACCCTTTAGGCCAGGGGCTCCGACTCGGTTATCTACAGGACCAGGCAGGTAGATGATGTGCGGATGTGTGAGGTGGACTGGTGTGGACTGAGGCGAAATAGAATGCAAAATTTTGAGGGCTGATGTCCAGTTGGCCTTGCGACAAGAGTTTACATCTCCACCAGGGCCATGAGCTTTGCAGCGCACACCAGGGGGAGGAACGCACATCCTCATCCCGCTGCTTTGGGGTGTGCCCTGGTCAACAGGGTGGGAGCACATGGGCCATATCCCAGGGAGGAGCAGAAGTTTTTTTTTTTTTATTAAAGATTTTATTTATTCATAGAAACACACACAGAGAGAGGCAGAGACACAGGCAGAGGGAGAAGCAGGCTCCATGCAGGAGCCCGATGCGGGACTCGATCCCGGGTCTCCAGGATCACACCCCAGGCTGCAGGAGGCAGCTAAACCGCTGCACCACCAGGGCTGCCCAGAAGTTTTTGTTTTTTTTTTTTTTTGGCCAAGAAGTTTTAAGAGTGGATGGTTTTTCTCTGCCTTTTGCGCCTTTCCTTCTGCCTTGAGAACATTGTGTCCCAGGTAGGGGCTGTTCCTTCAGCCTAGGTCTTGGAATAAAGGTACATGAATCCGAATTCTAGCCAACCACACAATCAACATAAACCATGAAAGAGAAAGAAACTTCTGTTGTTGCCAGCCAGTAGGATCGTGAAGCCATTAGTTACCACAGCAAAACTGATCGATGCAGCTGTTCAACTAACATAAAACCATACTAAGATATCATTTTTTACTGCTCAAGCTGAAAAGATGCAGAAGTTTGACAGCATACTCTGCTACGGAGGCTAAGAACGCAAGCACTTGCATACACCGGTACGACCTCCGTGGATGTTGGCAATCCTTATCAAAATTACAAATGCAGTGGCTATAACGAAAAAGCTAAAAAAAAAAAGAAAGAAAGAAAAAGCTAATAAGTCTGCCAAGGATATGGAAAAATTAGAACCCTCATACAGTACTGATGGGACTGTAAAAATGGTACCAGCACCTCGGAAAATGGTTTGACTATTCCTCAAAACGTTGGACTTCCCGTATGACCCAGCAAATCCACTACCAGGTTTGAACCTAGGAGAATTGAAAACATGTACCCACACAAAAACTGGTACATGTATATTCATAGCAGCACTGTTCACAATAGCCAAAAAGTATATACAATCCAAATGTACTTTCGTTGGCGAATAGTCAAATAAAATGTGGAATATCCATATTACGGAATATTATTTGGCTATGAAAGGGAATGAAGTGCTGATAATATGCTTTAACACGGATGAACCTTGAAGAAAACGTTATGATCAGTAAGAGAAGCCATGTCTTCAAAGGAAGGTCATATTTTGTATGGTTCTGTTTATATGAAATGTCCAGAATAGGCAACTCTGTAGAGGCAGAAAATAGGGTAGTGGTGGCTGGAGGCAGGGATGGGCAGGTGGATGGGCAATGGAGAATGAGGAGTGGCCACTAAAGAGTTTCTTTTTGGGGGGGTGATGAATTTGTCCTGGAATGACTGGTGGTCATTGTGCAATTCTGTTACTATACTGAAAAACCCCTGAAATGTGTAATTTAAAGGGTTATATTTTATGGCGTGTGAATTCCACCTCAATAAAGCTGTTTGATTAAAAAAAAGAACATGGAAGTTCTGTATGTACTGATAAAGGATCACCTGTGTATTGTTAAGTGAAAGCAAGGTGCAAATCAGTGATTATATGCTATCCTTTGTGTGAAAACAGAGAAAAATAGGAATATATACCCACATTTGTTAGTATTTGCATTAAAGACTCTAAAAGTTACCCAAAAAACTATTAGAGGGGATCCCTGGGTGGCTCAGCGGTTAAGCGTCTGCTTTCGGCCTGGGGTGTATCCTGGAGTCCTGGGATCAAGCCCCATGTCAGGCTCCCTGCATGGAGCCTGCTTCTCCCTCTGCCTGTGTCTCTGCCTCTCCCCCCCACCCCCACCATGTCTCTCATGAATAAATAAATAAATTCTTAAAAAAAAAACATTAAAAAAAAAACTATTAGAAATTGTTACTTGTGGGGATGGAGGTGGGAATGGGGTACATGGAATGGGGTGGTAATTAGACTTTTCACCATTAATATTTTTATATTTTGATTTTTGAGCTACCTGAACATATTGCTTACTCAAGAATTTTTAAAAAATGGAAAGATAGCATAATGAATGCAAAACTACAATAATAAAAAGGGGCAACTCCAACTACAGGTGATCGTTGCTATTTATTAATTCAGACAGTATTGTTCGGCCTTCTGATTTTTTTCACGAGAAGCTAGAAGTTTCAGTATTAACAATTATTTTTAAAAAGCTTTATTTTTAAAATTATTTTATTATTTCTTTTTAAAGCTTTAAAACAGCGTATTAAACTTGAGATGGAAGAGGTGAGTCGGGTCTCAAAATGGAGGGCCATGATCCAAAGGAACCAGAGCAGTTGAGAAAACTGTTTATTGGTGGTTTGAGCTTTGAAACTACAGATGGTAGTTTAAGGGAACATTTTGAAAAATGGAGCACACTTAGAGATTGCGTAGTGATGAGAGACCCCCAACAAAACATTCCAGGGGTTTGCTTTTGTGACTTACCCTTGTGTTGAAGGGGTGGATGCAGCAATGTGTGCCCCACCACACGAGGTTGTTGGGCGTGTAGTGGAACCAAAGAGAGCTAGTTCTAGAGAGGCTTCTGTCAAGCCTGGTGCCCATCCAAGAGTGAAGAAGATTTTTGTTGGTAGTATTGAAGAAGATGGAGGAGAATATAATTTGAGAGACTACTCTGAAAAGTATGGCAAGGCTGAAACCATAGAAGTTATGGAAGACAGTGGAGAAAAGAGAGGATTTGCTTTTGTAACTTTGGATGACCATGATACAGTTGATAAAATTGTTGATCAGAAATACCATATGGGCATAATTGTGAGGTGAAAAAGGCCCTTTCTGGGCAGCCCCGGTGGCGCAGCGGTTTAGCGCCTCCTGCAGCCTGGGGTGTGATCCTGGAGACTCGGGATCGAGTCCCACATCCGGCTCCCTGCATGGAGCCTGCTTCTCCCTCTGCCTGTGTTTCTGCCTCTCTCTCTGAATAAATAAATAAATAAATCTAAAAAAAAAAAGAAAAAGAAAAAGAAAAAAGAAAAGAAAAAAAAGAAAAAGGCCCTTTCTGAACAAGAGATGCAGTCTGCTGGATCACAAAGAAGTCGTGGAGGTGGAGCTGGCAACTTCGTGGGATGTGGGAGAAACTTTGGAGGTGGTGGTAATGTTGGCCGTGGAGGAAACTTTGGTGGAAGAGGAAGCTATGGTGGTGGAGGTGGCGGCAGCTGAGGTGGTTATGGAGGAGGCGGTGGTGGGTATAATGGATTTGGAGGTGACGGTGGCAACATGACAGTGGTCCTGGTTATAGCAGTAGAGGAGGCTCCGGTGGTGGTGGACCGGGATATGGAAACCAAGGAAGTGGAGGTGGTGGTGGAGGATATGATGGTTACTCTGAAGGAGGAAGTTTTGGAGGTAACTATGGTGGTGGTGGGAACTAGACTGATTTTGGAAACTACAGTGGACAACAGCCATCAAATTATGGACCCGTGAAGGAGGGCAGTTTTGGTGGAAGAAGCTCGGGCAGTCGCTCTGGTGGTGGTTATGGATCTGGTGGTGAAAGTGGTGGATATGGTGTAGCAGCAGAAGGTTCTAAACAATTTCAGAAGAAAAGGGCTACAGTTCTTAGCAGAAGAGAGAGCCAGGATTGTCAGGAAGGCTGCAGGTTACTTCGAGACGGTCGTCCCGAATGCATTAGAGGAACTGTGAACATCTGCCACAGAAGGAATGCTGATCCGTGGTCACAGAAGCGACTACAGCTTCAGCCGGAACCCTTCTTGTTCAGGACTGTCATAGCCACAGTTTGCAAACAGTGCAGCTGTTGGTTAATGCAATGTGGTGTCAGTTAGGTGTAAATCCCTGAGGTCTTTTATCTGTTGTAGCTTTGTCTTTTACATGAAGTATATTGGCCTGTAAATTGTGGTAGTGATATCATACAGGAATAAAAAATTAAGGAATTTTTAACTTGGAAAAAGAAAAAAAGCTTTAAAGGAGAGGTGCCTGGCTGGCTCCGTTGGTAGAGCATGTGACTCTCGATCATGAGTTTGAGCTCCACTTTGGGCATAGACATTACTTAGGAAAAAAAAAAAAAAGACAAAACATGCTATGCAAACCAAACAAAATCACCTCTGTGCGTGAGAGTTGGCTTACGGGTGACTTTGCTCGGACTGCGAGTTTCATGAGGGCAGGGCTGTGGCCTTTTCCTCTTCTTCTTCTTCTTCTTCTTCTTCTTCTTCTCCTTCTCCTTCTCCTTCTTCTTTCTTCTTCTTCTTCTTCTTCTTCTTCTTCTTCTTCTTCTTCTTCTTCTTCTTCTTCTTCTTCTTCTTCTTCTTCTTCTTCTTCTTCTTTTTAAAATTTATTTTATTAAGTAAGCACAATGCCCAACTAGGGCTTGAACTCTCAACTGAGCCAGCCAGGTGCCCCAGAATGCTTGGCACATATTCGATACTGAACGAATATTGAAAGAAGGAAGGGAGGAAGAGAAGGAAGAAGGGGGTGAGGATCCAGGGAGCAGATAACAAAAGTTAAGTGCTTTTATCCTCTGAATGTGGTTACTACCCTCACTACAGCCCTTTGTATTCCCCTCACCTCTCTTCTGTGTTGGAGGTGGTTTATTTGGTTTGATTCTCTGTCTTTTGTCTATGACCCAGTTTTGGTTCATTTGTTCATTTTGTTTAACCTCTGGAAGCCTTTGGATCCTCCACTATTCTAAGACGATATTATAATCTGTCTTCATATTGGTCATTCAGTGGATCCTTTTAATTTATGCTTCTGTTCTATAAAGCTTTCTTTGATTTCTTTCCTCCTTTTTCCCTTCCATTTCTGAAACTTCTGTTACTTGACTATTGGGCCTTTCGGATTGATCTAGAGTTCTTTTCTTTGTCCATCTCTTTATATTTTTATCTTTCTGTGTGATTTTCTCGGCATCGTTTTATTTCTAATTTTTCATTTCGGTTGTATTTTTAAAATCCTAGAGTTTCCTCCTGTTCTCTGAGTATTCCTTTTTGAGGGCGACCTATTTTTTAATGAATGCTGTATCTTCTGGAAATTTTGAGGCTTGCTTCTGCTCCCTACATTCTTCCACCGAATGCTTCCCCCCCCCCGCCCCACCCCCCCGCCCCCCAGCTTGCCTGTTTTTACCTTTGTGGTTCAGGCTAGGGGCTTTCCTGTGGTGTCTGGTAATCTCTGGCTGGATGGCTGCTCACACTGAGGCATGTTGGAAGGCCCAAGTGCAAGGCTAGGCCATATTGACTTGTGGGCACCACTGACCAGGTGATCAGGTGAGAACTGAAAGAAGAGCATTAGGAGGTCTTTTCTCTAGGGTTTTGGAAGTCAGTTTTTCCAGAGAGGAATGCTCTAGCGTCCTGGCCCTGGAGGGTTTACCCCTGGCCACCGGTTCTGAATGCTGGTTAGGAGACAGGAGTTGATTTGATAGTCACTTCCTTCTAATCCTCCTGTACTCAGTGCAGTGCCTCATGCTCACCTGCTGTGCCTCAAGTCTCTAAGTCCTGGCCTCCCTAAGTCCCACCCTACCTGTTTCAGTTTCTTTAGAAAACAAGTCTTTTGCTTCTTTGGAAGTAGGGGGAGAGGAGGGGGTTGCCTAACTGAATAGGTAGGGGAGAAGAGCCAGGGTCTAATTGTTCCTTATACAAACTTCTACAACCCCTTCCTGCCTTCCAAGATTGCTAGTGTTTCCGATTCCTGAACCTTTCTGGGTTTCTGCCCCAAGAGCCAGCTTGTTTCCCATTTGCTTAGCCTTCTGTGGACATACCGGTTTTGACTTTCTGCCATGTGCTAAACCAGTTGCCACTTCTCATCTGCTTTCTATCTTCTGTGAGTATTGACATCTCCCATCTCTTGTCTCTCTTCTCATTTGTTTTATTCTTCCGAATTTAAAATTCCACTCATGTAATTTTAGTAGTGTTTCAGGGAGGAATAGTGGTAAACGTAGGTGTTTAATCTGCTGTGTTTAATTGGAATGAGCCCAGAGACCATGAATTTATATCAATTTGAATGGTTATCAGTGGATATCAGTTTGAATGGTTGGGTGGCTTTTGCTACCAAAATCTAGCAATCCTGGTGGATTGGTAAGAGAAGGGCTCACCAATTGGATAGGGTTTTCACCAGGTGGATTTGGTGGAAGGACCAAAGGGCTGGAGAGTTGAGGATTTTGCACAAAGAGTGGTTGAAACAACAGAACATACAGTCTAGGTTGCATAAGTGAAGAAAAGAAAGATATGAGGGAATTGATGGTTAGAGGAGTTGATGGGCTAGAGATCCCATGAAGTCGGAAGAAACTTGTGGATTTTTTTTTTTTAACAAACCCTACTTGGTCTTACCAGCATCTTCTCAGCCAGGGGCTGAAGCCCTGTCCCTAATCCATTCATGTTTCTTTGCTTTGTTGTTCTATCTTGCAGGTTAATGTCCTTTCTTTTAAAAAGAAAAACTCTGGGGTTGCCTGGGTGGCTCAGTCGATTGGGCATCATCTGACTTTTGATTTTGGCTCAGGTTGAGATTATGACCTGAGCCAAAATCAAGAGTCATGGGATTGAGCCCTGGATTGGGTTCCACACTCAACTCAGAGTCTGCTTGAGGTTTCTGTCCCTCTGCCCCTCCCCCTACTCCTGCTCTTGCACATTCTCCCTCCCTCCCTCCCTCCCTCTCTCTCTCTCTCTCTCTCTCTCGTAAATAAATCTTTAAAAAAGAAAAGAAACCTCTTTGCAGGCAGAGGCTCTTCCCTCTGTCTGGTACCCAGGGCAGGACTCTGTATGGGGAACAAGGGTGGTGGTGTCTCACCTCTCTATTTATCCCTGGAGAAAACTGGGGGTGTTCAGAGGTCTCACCTCCAGATTTCATTTCTGAGCCATGCCTGAGGTGGAATAGATGAAGAAGGTCCTGGGAGGATAAAGTCTTCCCTACAGATCCTTTCTTTGGAGCTTTGGGAAAAGCGTCCCTCCTGCTAGCGATCTCTGTTTGCTCACCAGTTGTTCCCTCTTGCAACTTGTTTTCTATCCCCGCTGCGATAGAAAAGCCTCCCCTGGCCTACTTGTCATATCTACTGGCCTGAGTCCTATGAACACCAGCAGATGCCTTGGAGTTTCTCTCTTGAAAACCCCTTAATTTACAGAAACTAAGACCCTGGGGTGTCCTCACTCCTGGTCCAGGGTTCTTTGCACTGCAGCAAATTCAATGCCTGAGAGGCACCTAGAGGCAGTCAAGAGTGATGGTGAGGAACAGGGGCTTCAGAGCCCAACACGCCTGGGTTCAGACCGAGCTTGGCCATGTGCCGGCTGCGTGATCTGAGCCAGTTATATACATAGCATCTCGGGAATCTCCGTTTAAGGTGGGTAATACGCTCGCCCTGAACAGTTGTAAGATGATAATGCATATCAAGTACTGAGCGTGGCATGTGGAGAATGCTTCATTGGTACCTATCTTTCTTTGCTTCTCCTCCTCAAGCCTCTCTGCCCAAACACCCCACTGCTGTTACCCCTCAGGCGAGCTAAAATGACACTGATGAAGGATTGACTCTTTCATTCTCAAGGCCTGGGTCAGCTCCCCTATCTCCCCCAAACCCAATCTACTGAGGAAAAAGTTAAGGGTTGGATCACTAGGGTTCCCTGAACCTGTACTTTCAACTAGCCTGGGGTCCAGTGGCTGCCAACAGTGGATTATAGGAGAGCAGCCCTAGGGATCCCTGGGTGGCGCAGCGGTTTGGCGCCTGCCTTTGGCCCAGGGCGCGATCCTGGAGACCCGGGATCGAATCCCATGTCGGGCTCCCGGTGCATGGAGCCTGCTTCTCCCTCTGCCTGTGTCTCTGCCTCTCTCTCTCTCTGTGACTATCATAAATTAAAAAAAAAAAAAAAATTAAAAAAAAAAAAAAAAAAGGAGAGCAGCCCACTTTGAGGAAGGTTTCTCTTTATGGTTCTTTGATCCTCTTCCCCACTCATTTGGGGGCTTCCTGGACTTTGGTGTTTTCCCCTCTCCCTGGCCATCTCTCTGAGCATTTTATCCCATGGGAAATGGAGCCCATCACAAGGCTTCAGCTGTACCCCGACTCTCAGATCTGCTCTCTTCTAGCAGCTCATCAGAGCTTTGGGCTGACCTCCTCATTCCTCGGTCCTTTCCTCCCCACACCACCCTTATCCAAATTGTGGCTTGCTTCTTGCCTGGTTTACAGCAACACCCTGTGCATTCTGTATGTGCCCTACACTGGTCTGAGCACCAGTTTCATCACATTATTCCTTGCCACCGAGTCTTTCAGTGAGTTCCTATTTTCTTTTTCTTTTCTTTTTAAGATTTTATTTATTAAAAAAAAAGATTTTATTTATTAGAGGGAGAGTGAGCACGAGCAGAGGATGGGCAGAAGTAAACTCCCCGGGGATACCTGGCTAGCTCAGCATCTGCTTTTGGCTCAGGATGTGATCCCAGTCCTGGGATCGAGTCCCACATCGGGCTCCTTGCAGGGAGCCTGCTTCTCCCTCTGCCTGTGTCTCTGCATCTCTCTGTGTGTCTCTCAGGAATTAAAAAAAAAAAAGAAAAAATAAGTAGTAGACTCCCCGCTGAGCAGGGAGCCCCACTCGGGGCTCAATCCCAGGGCCCTGAGATCATGATTAGAGCTGAAGGAAAGATGTTTAACCGGCTGAGCTACTGAGGCGCCCCAATGAGTTCCCGTTTTCTGCAGGATAAAATCTAGATCCTTGGGCCTGGCTGGCACTCAGGGCTCCCCAGAATCTGCAACTCTGCCCACCTTGCCTTTGCTCCAGTCTCATCTTGCAGACCTCCCTCCAGCCAGCCAGGTGCCTTCCCCGACCTTACATCAAGCCATATCTTTCCCCTGTTGGCTCATGGCATCCCCCTACCCCCAATGCCTCCCTCCCTCCCTTTTGTTAATCTCACTTCTGCCCACTTTCAAGATTCAGCTCCAGTCCTGCTTGCAGATCTTCCCCAGCCTTCAGCCGCCATCTGCCATCCGTTTCCTCTTTTCCTCAATAGCATACGGGGGCAGCATTCAGCCTGTGACTGTTGCACATGCATCTGTGTCCTCCCAGCAGACAGGGAGGCTCTTTCTGTCGCCTGCAACCTGTCGTGAATGCAGTTGGTGCTCATTTCAGATAACGCTTTGTCTGTATTGAGCACTCTCAGCCTGCAAGGCACAGGATTCCACTTGTTAAACAAAATGTTTCCTCAACATAACCCCCTTTCTTTCCTGCTCCAGGAGAGGGCTTTAGAAATGAAGATAGTTCTGGAAAGCCCTCTCTGGGGGTGGGGATGCAAAGAGACCAACCATTTCTTTTTTTTTTTTTTTTAAGATTTTATTTATTTATTCATGAGAGACGCACAGAGAGAGGCAGAGACCCAGGCAGAGGGAGAAGCAGGTTCCCTGCAGGGAGCCTGATGTGGGATCCGATCCCAGGATCCCGGGATCACACCCTGGGCCCAAGGCAGGCACCAAACTGCTGAGCCATCCAGGGATCCCCGAGACAAGCCATTTCACCTCCACCTATCTCTCTCTGGCTCCCTCCCCCTGTGTCTCGGGGTCATTGGCAGCAGTTTCTTGCCCCTCCTCTCCCCTCCCCTCCCCTTGTCTCCTGTCCAAACATTCTGCACGTGGTGGCCAAGTCCCCTCTCCAGCCCTCTGATTCACAGTGGTTCTTCCTGCTGGCTGCTCTCTCAGCCCTGATGTTAATGTTTTTGCTTTTCATCTCGTTTCCCCCTTCTTCGAGCCAGCTAATGATTATTCAGGGACTTGTCTCATCCAGCCGTCCCCTATCCCTAAGTTCTCTTTAGGGCAAGGGTCACGAGAGTGATCTCATGGCCATGTGACTGCTGCCTATACCTCACCCCCTCCGCTGTCCTGATCCTAACACTCTCAAAAGCTGGTTGTGTGCCCTGCCTCCAGCCACCTGAACGGAGACCTGAGTGGGAAGGTAAGCCTCTGGTCCTTGCCTTAGGCAGGCAGTGGCCACGAGTTTCCAGCTGCTCGGCTCCCGCTGCCTCTTTGTTCCCCACCTGTTGCTGCTTACTGACTTTCTCCCTGGGCACCCGCTTGCCCTTGTCTGTGCAGTGAAGGCTGGGGCGGAGCTGCAGGCAGCCGGGCCCTGCTGTGGCCATGGGGTCCTGGCCGCCCGGGCCCAGGGGATGCGCAGGCTGGGTGGGGAGTAACTCCGGCTTTGCTCACAGATTTCCTTCCGATGGCTGACTCTAAACCACTCTGCTCCCGTGACGGGGACCCCATGGCTGCAGAAGCCTTGCTCCGGGATGTGTTTGGGATTATTGTGGATGAGGTCATTCGAAAAGGGACCAGTGCCTCGGAGAAGGTGGGTCCTGCCCCCTCCTCCCGCCCGCGTGCCCGGCTCACAGCTCGCCTCCTGCCACAAGGCTTCACCCCAGAATTCATCACTGTCTCCCCGTGCGCCTCGGGGCCGCGTCCTGGGTCCTCCTGTATCTGTTGGCCCTGGTTCCTGAGTTGCTTGGGAGGCAGCGCTAGCGCGTTGAGTGCAGGTGCACACGGCTGGGACAGCCACGGGGGAGGGGGGTCCCCGGGCCCAGGACCTCCGCCCCTGCCCTCTCCCGCCAGGTCTGCGAGTGGAAGGAGCCCGAGGAGCTGAAGCAGCTGCTGGACCTGGAGCTGCGCAACCAGGGCGAGGCGTCGGAGCAGATCCTGGCGCGCTGCCGGGCCGTCATCCGCTACAGCGTCAAGACCTGTGGGTGCCGGGCCGCGGGGGGCTCTGGCCTGGGCGCAGCCCGCGCTCAGCTCCGGCTCCTTCCCCAGGCCACCCGCGCTTCTTCAACCAGCTCTTCTCGGGGTGGGACCCGCACGCGCTGGCGGGGCGCATCGTCACCGAGAGCCTCAACACCAGCCAGTGAGTGCCCCCGGCCCGGCCCCCACCCTGCTTCGGCTGGCAGCGCCGCTGGCACGTCTGTCTTTCTGCTCATCCCCTCGGGCCCCTTTCTCCCAGCTTTCGCAGGCCTCCTGACCCCAGTGTTTCCTCCCTGTCCGTCCCTGGCTCCTGGTCGCCAGCTCGTCCTCCCTGGCTGTCCCCCCTCCTGCCCCCCCCAGCCTGGCCTGGGCACCCCCCCTCCGCTCGCCCTGCCTCATGCCCGTCTCCCGGCAGGTACACGTATGAAATCGCCCCCGTGTTTGTGCTCATGGAAGAGGAGGTGCTGAAGAAGCTCCGGGCCCTGGTGGGCTGGAGCTCCGGGGACGGGGTCTTCTGTCCGGGTAGGTGAGAAGGAGCGGCCCCCCTGTGGCCCTCGCAGGGTTCCTCCCCCGGCCCTCTTGCCCTGTGCTGGCCGGGAGGGGCGATTCCTCTTTGTTTCCTCTCCAGCTGGGCTCGGGCCAAACCGGGGAGAAGCTGCCCAGGCCCCTGTATCCTCGTGTTTGCCAAACAGCCTTGGGATCAGCCCTCCAGTGCCTGCCTGGGAGGGGAGGCGCTGTCCTGGGTCAGCCTGGGGTCCGGAGGGGAGCGGTCGGGGCGCCCGTCCCGGGTCATCGGGTCATCGCAGCCGTCCCGGAGCCCCGGAGCTTATCACTCGTGCTGCTTGGAGCCGCTCCCTTGGGTGGAGAGGTCGGGGCGGCCAGCTCCGGTTTTGACCCGCTGCTCCTCCCTCTTGCCGCCTTCCCTGCGACAGGTGGCTCCATCTCCAACATGTATGCTGTGAACCTGGCCCGCTATCAGCGCTACCCGGACTGCAAGCAGAGGGGCCTGCGGGCCCTGCCGCCCCTGGCACTCTTCACGTCGAAGGAGGTGGGAGGAGGCTCAGGCCTACCGCGGGCTCCTGACTCTACTGTCCGGCCACTGAGCCTCCCTGCCCCTACCTGTTGCCAGGGCCAGCCTGCCTCCAGCCGGAAGTGCTTCCTTCCAACCAGGGGGCTGAGTCAGTGCTCCGTTCCCCTTGCCTTCTGTGTGGGGAGCAAAGGGACGAGTGCCGCACCCTTTCTACTCCCAGTGTAGTCTGTGGACCAGGAGCATCAGGAGTACCTGGGAGCTTGTTGGAAATGTGCAATCTCAGGCCCCACCCCAGATGTACCGAGTATGATCTGCATTTGAACCAGAGCCTTGGTGATTTGTAGGCGTGGGAACATTCGAGAAGCCTTGGTCTACAGTCTCATCTGTTGTGGCTCACACATTTACCAGTCTCTCTCCTCCCTCTCCTCTCTGCCCTCTTGCCGCTAGCCTAATCTGCCCTTTGCCTTTCTCCACAGTGTCATTACTCCATCAAGAAGGGAGCTGCTTTTCTGGGACTCGGCACTGACAGTGTGCGAATAGTCAAGACAGATGAGAGGTAAAGGCCCTTCTGTTCACATGGCTCAGACCCAGCCTGGCACAGTGTACTTCACCACTGCCAGGAGCTCTGGCCTCGGGCCCATGCCCCAAATGGGTTTGTCTCCCCTCTCTGTTTCTTCTTCTTCTTCTTTTTTTTTTTTTTTTTTAAGATTTTATTTATTTATTCATGAGAGACACAGGGAGAGAGAGAGGCAGAGACACAGGCCGAGGGAGAAGCAGGCTCCCTGTGGGGAGCCCGATGTGGGACTCGATCCCAGGACTCCAGGATCAGGCTCTGAGCTGAAGGCAGACGCTCAACCACTGAGCCACCCAGGCATCCCTCTCTGTTCCTTCACAGGTTGTCCCTTCTGCCTACTGGTGCCTACTGGAGCCCCTGAGATCTATTTACCCCTTTAGGGAAAAAAAATCAACATTGTGGCCTCTGCATAGCTAGCCCCATATTATCCTATTCTCAACAGTTGTGTCTTCCAGCTGAGAAAACCGATTACTTCTTTACCCACTCGGTTTTCTTTTCTATTTTTCTTTTATTTTTTATTATTTTTATTATTTTTTATTTTTTTATTTATGATAGTCACACAGAGAGAGAGAGGCAGAGACACAGGCAGAGGGAGAAGCAGGCTCCATGCAGGGAGCCTGATGTGGGATTCGATCCCGGGTCCCCAGGATCACACCCTGGGCCGAAGGCAGACGTTAAACCGCTGCGCCACCCAAGGATCCCTCTATTTTTCTTTTAAAAGATTTTATTTATTTATTCATGAGAGACACAGAAAGAGAAGCAGAGACACAGGCAGGGGGAGAAGCAGGCTCCCCGCGGGGAGCCCGATGCGGGACTCGAGCCCGGAACTCGATGCCGGGACTCCAGGATCATGCCCTGGGCGGGAGGCAGGCGCTAAACCGCTGACCCACCCAGGGATCCCCTTGGTTTTCTTTTCTAGAGGAAAAATGATTCCTGAGGATCTGGAGAGGCAGATCGGTCTGGCCGAAGCTGAGGTGAATGAGGGAGGGGTGCTGGGGCAGTGGAGCGGGACCCCTTGGTCTCTTCTTGGAGGCTCCTCTGGGCTCTCCCCACTGAAGAGCTCATCCCTCTTCTTGACCTCTGTGCCCATGTCCTCCATGAGCGGAAGTGATCAGGACACTCTGTGCTGCTCTCAGGGGCTTTGCTGAGACCCGCAGGTGGGACCAGACCCCCGGGGTCAGGAACAGGCCTGAGTCACGGAGTGGAGTCCCTAGGCAGCACCAGCAGGGAGTATGTTGGGGGCCTGAGTGTAGCGTGGAAGGTTTCCATGAGCTGCGCGGCTCCGTGCAGGGAGAGCTCAGGAAGATGTGCCAGCCGGTAGTGAGGAGGGCGGGCTTTGGGCAGTGGGAAATGCGGAGGCGCCCTGCACGCTCGGGGCGCGTGGAAACTGCTGCAGCCATCGTGAAGGGCATTTGGCACTCTCTATACAATTTTTTCTTTGTATCTGCAAGGATTTTATTTATTTATTTTTTTTTTATGTTTTTAATATTTTTTTAAAATTTTTATTTATTTGTGATAGTCACAGAGAGAGAGAGAGAGAGGCAGAGACACAGGCAGAGGGAGAAGCAGGCTCCATGCACTGGGAGCCCGATGTGGGATTCGATCCCGGGTCTCTTTTTTTTTTTTTTTTTTTTAATATTTTTTTCAACTTTTATTTATTTATGATAGTCACAGAGAGAGAGAGAGAGAGAGAGAGAGGCAGAGGGAGAAGCAGGCTCCATGCACCGGGAGCCCGATGTGGGATTCGATCCCGGGTCCCCAGGATCGCGCCCTGGGCCAAAGGCAGGCGCCAAACCGCTGCGCCACCCAGGGATCCCCTATCTGCAAGGATTTTAAATTTTGCTTTTGTGTGTTTTTTTTTTTTATTCTAATATCTATGCAGCAATAGCACTTCGTGATTGAATTTTCTTAAGAATTAATGATGTTAAAAAAAAGAATTAATGATGTTGAGTATCTGAGTATCTGTTACTGCACTTCTTTGCTATCTTACTGGTTTCTTGGTAAATCGAATGTCCAAATGCTTTGCCCATACATATACACATATACACATATATGTATTAATCGAAGTATAGTTGACACACAATGTTCCATTTGGCTCAAGTGTACAACTTAGTGATTCAGCATGTTTGTGTTATAGTATGCTCACCACAAGTGTAGCTGCCATCTGTCACCATACAGTGCTATTACAGTATCATTGACTATATTCCCTATGCTCTACCTTTTGGCACTATGTCTACAATATCTTTTTTTTTTTCAAAGATTTTATTTATTTATTCATAGACACAGAGAGAGAGGGGCAGAGACACAGGCAGAGGGAGAAGCAGGCTCCATGCAGGGAGCCCAATGTGGGACTCGATCCCGGGTCTCCAGGATCACACCCCAGGCTGCAGGCAGCACCAAACCGCTGCGCCACCGGGGCTGCCCTACAATATCTTTTTTTTTTTTTTAAGATTTTATTTATTTATTCATGAGAGACACAGAGAGAAGGCAGAGACACAGGTAGAGGGAGAAGCAGGCTCCATGCAGGGAGCCCAGTGTGAGACTTGATCAACCGCTGAGCCACCCAGGCATCCCTCTACAATATTTTTTTAAGGTTTTATTTATTTATTTATTTGGGGGGAGAGAGAGCACGCACGTGCATGCCCACTTGTGGTGTGCAGTTCAGTGGTTTTTAACAGAGTTGTGCAACTATCACTACAATTAATATCAGAACATTTTCATCACCCCAAAAGGAAACCTTTAGCCATCAATCCCCAATTTTCCCCAGACCTCCTACTAGGCAGCACTAAGCTAGTTTGTCTCTCTATGGATTTGCCTGTTCTAGATTTTTTTCATATAGACGGACTTACATTATGCATGGTGTCTTGTGATGAACTTCTTTTACTTAGCATGCTGTCTTCAGGATTCATCCTCGTGGTAGCGTGTGTCACTACTTCATTCCTTTGATCGCTGGATAATATTCCGTTGTATGGATCTACCGTATTTCATTTATCTGTTCATCAGTTGATGGATTTCCACTTTTCAGCTTTTTTGAGTAATGCCGCTCTGAACATTTGTGTACAAGTTTTTGTGTGAACACGTTTTTCCCTTTCTCCTGTTTATATACCTGGGGACAGAATTGCTGACTCACGTGATAACTCTGTATTTAACTTCTGAAGAGCTGCCAGACTGTTGTTCAAAGTGGTGGTGCCAGTTTCCAGTCCCACCAGCAGCGTATGAAGGGTTCCAGTTTCTCCACATCCTCACCATCACTTGTTATTTCTTTCTTTCCTAGTTTGTTTCAGTTGAAGTATGATTTACATAAAGTGTTACGTTAGTTTCAGGTGTACAACATATTGATTCAACTGTTCTATCTCTACAGTACCCAGTGCTCACTACAATAAGTGTTGTCACCATGCATTATTACAGTATTATTATTATTTTTTAAAGATTTTATTTTTATTTATTCATGAGAATATACAGAGAGGAGAGAGGCACAGGCACAGGCAGAGGGAGAAGCAGGCTCCATGCAGGGAGTCTGACATGGGATTCGATCCTGGGTCTCCAGGATCAGGCCCTGGGCTATAGGCAGCGCTAAACCGCTGAGCCACCCGGGCTGCCTTATTAAAGTATTATTGACTAGATTCTTTATGCTGTACTTTCATCCCCATGACTTATTTTCTAACTGGAAGTTTGTACCTCTTAAGCCACTCTATTTCACTCATCCTCCCCCAACCTCCCCTTTGGCAACCACCAGTACCGACTTAGCCAGCCAGGCGTTCCCTCTGCCCATTTAAAAAAAAAAATTATTTATTTGACAGCAAGAGAGAGCATAAGCAGGGGGAGTGGCAGAGAGAGAAGCTGGCTCCCCACTGAGCAGGGAGCCCGACACGGGGCTTGATCTCGGGTCCCCAGGATCATGACCTGAGCCAAAGGCAGACACCCAACAAACTGAGTCACTCAGGTGCCCCCCCCCCCGCCCAAGCCCATTTTTAAATTGGGTTATTATTATTTTTTTATTTCTCTTTTTTATTTTAGTGGGTGTGAAGTGTTGCCTCGCTGTGGTTTTGATTTGCATTTCCTTAATGACTAATGATGATGAGCATCTTGTCATGTGCTTACTGGCCATTTTTATATCTTTGGAGAAAAGCCTATTTGTATACTTTGCTTAGGTTTTTTTTTAAGATTTTATTTTATTTATTTATTTGTCTATTTATTTAATATTTTATTTATTTATTCATGATAGACATAGGGGGAGAGAGAGGCAGAGACACAGGCAGAGGGAGAAGCAGGCTCCATGCAGGGAGCCCGATGTGGGACTCGATCCCGGGTCTCCAGGATCATGCACTGGGCCAAAGGCAGGCGCCAAACCGCTGAGCCACCCAGGGATCCCCCCCAATGAATTATCTTGACATCTTGATGAAAATCAGTCGATTATTGGAGCACCTCAGTAGCTCAGCTGATTAAGCATCTGCCTTCGGCTCAAGTCATGATCCCAGAGTCCCAGGATCGAGGCCCACATAGGGCTCCCTGCTCAGTGGGGAGTCTGCTTCTCCCTCTGCCCCTTCCCACTGCCTGTACTCTCTCTCTCTCTAATAAATGAAATCTTTAAAAAAGAAAGAAAGAAAGAAAGAAAGAAAGAAAGAAAGAAAGAAAGAAAGAAAGAAAGAAAGAAAGAAAATCAGTTGATTGTAAATGTGAGGTGGTGTTTCTGGATCTGGATTCTTAATTCTGTTCCATCCATCTGCACGTCTATACTATAGACCACATTACCTTGACTAAGATACCTTTGTTGTAAGTTTTGAATCAGGAATTGTGAGCTTTCCCACCCTGCTCCTTTCCTAGATGGTTTTGGCTATTCTAGGGCCCCTAAATTTCCATATGAATTTTAGGGTCAGCTTGTCAATTTCTGCTTCGAAGCCAAGTGGGATTTTTTTTAAACTTTTTTTTTTCCTTAAAGATTTTATTTATTCATGAGAGACACACACAGAGAGAGAGAGGCAGAGCCACAGGCAGAAGGAGAAGCAGGTTCCATGCAGGGAACCCAATGTGGGACTCGATCCTGGGACTCCAGGATCACGCCCTGGGCCGAAGGCAGGCACTAAACCGCTGAGGCACCCAGGGATCCCACCAAATGGGATTTTGATAAGGATTATGTTCAATTGGTAGATCCATGAACATGGGATGTCTTTCCATTTCCATCTTCTTTGGTTTCTTTCAACAATGCTTTGTAGTTTCCAGAGTATATGTTTTGCACTGCTTTTGTTAAATTTATTCCTAAGCATTCTCTCTGATGGTCTTATAAATGAAAATTTCTTTCTTTCTTTCTTTCTTTCTTTCTTTCTTTCTTTCTTTCTTTCCTTATGTTTCTTCTTTCTTTCTTTCTTTCTTGGCTTCTTTTCTTCCTTCCTTCCTTCCTTTCTGCTTGCTTTCCCTTCTTGTCTTTTCTTTACTTTCTTCCTTTGCTTTATCTTTCTGTCTGTTCATTCTTTCTTTCTTTCTTTTTTAGAAGAGTTTATTTGTTTCAGAGAGAGAGCACTAGCAGGGGTGGGAGGAGCAGAGGGAGAAGAAGACTCCCAGCTGACAGGGAGCCTGACGCAGGCCTCCATCCTAGGATCCTGAGACCATGACCTGAGCAAAAGGCAGACATTTAACCAACTGAGCCACCCAGGCGCCCCAAATGAAATTGTTTTCTTCATTCTATTTTTGGATTGTTCGTTGCTAATGTGTAGAAATACAGTTTTAAGTCTTGATCTTGTACCCCTGCAAACTTGCTGAACTCATTTATTAATAGTTTTTTTAGTGGATTCCTTAAGACTTTCTAGTTATTATATTATGTCATTCAGAAGTAGAGATAGTTCTGCTTTTTGCCTTTCCAGTCTGGATGCCTTTTATTTTATTTTCTTATCTAATTGCACTGCTAGAACTTCAGTGCAATGTTGAATAGAAGTGGGGAGAGTGGCCACACTTGTTATGTTCCTGATCTTAAGTGGAAGGCTTTCAGTTTTTCAGCATTGAGTATGATGTTAGCTCTGGGCTTTTTGTAGTTGTCCCTTATTAGGTTGAGAACATTGCCTTCAACTCCTAGTTTGTTAAGTATTTTTATCAAGCGGGAGTGTAGGATTTTGTCACATGTTTTTCTGTGTCTATTGAGATGTGTTTTTTCCCCTTTATTCTGTTGATAAGTGTGTATTACATTAATTGATTTTTGGATGCTAAACTGAGCTTGTTCTCCTGGGACAAATCCTTTTGTCATAATGTATAATTTTTTTATATGTTGCTAATTTTGGTTTGCTAATGTTTTATAGATTTCTATACCTATGTTCAAAGAGGTATTATCTGTAGTTTTCTCATGATGTTTTGTCTGGTTTTGGTATCAGGATAATACTTGCCTCATAGGATGAATTCAGAAGTGTTCCTCTTCTGTTTTTTGGGGATTTTTGTGAAGAACTGGTATGAGTTCTTTTTTAAACATATTATAGAATTCATCAAAGAAGAGAGGCAGAGACACAGGCAGAGGGAGAAGTAGGCTCCATGCAGGGAGCCCGACTAGGGACTCGATCCCAGGACCCGGGATCACGCCCTGGGCTGAAGGTGGCACTAAAGCGCTGAGCCACCCAGGCTGCCCTGTAGTAGTTTTTAAAAATAAAAATTCAAGTTCTCCATGAACTTTTGTACTATTAGAATTTTTTAAATAGCATTTTGATCTTCCAGTAAAGACACTAACATTTTTTGAAAGTGTATGAGCTTTGGAAATAAACCAGCAGACTGACCTAGGATTGGAATCCATCTCTGGAGCTTAGGCTTGGGGGCTAACTTTGTTAATACCTCTGAAGCTTAGCACCCTCGCCTGCAAATTAAATGGGATAGTAGCGTGTTGTGAGGTTGAAAGGGCCCAGGTCAGGGATGCAGTAAGAGTGTAGAGATGGCTCAGCCCCGGGCTCTGGGTAGCTTTTTAGAGACCTTCACAGCTTCTTTCTTCTGCATGTTTGCTGCAGGGTGCTGTGCCATTCCTGGTTAGTGCCACCTCTGGCACTACTGTGCTAGGGGCCTTTGACCCCCTGGAGGCAATCGCTGACGTGTGCCAGCGTCATGGGCTGTGGCTCCATGTGGATGTGAGTGAGACTTGGGCCTGAGGGTGCGGTGGGCTGAACCAAGGCCAAGGCCCACATTGTTCCTTTTACTCCACAGGCTGCCTGGGGTGGGAGCGTCCTGTTGTCACAGACACATAGACATCTCCTGGATGGGATCCAGAGGTGCATATGGCCACCTGCTTCCTGAATCCCACCCTTCAAATCCTTGGTCCAGAGAATAGTCCTGGACTAGGGAGCTTCTGACGGCAGTGAGGGAAGGAGGTTGGCGGGAGGGGCGTTGGAGAGATGATGGAGAGATGATGGAGAGGGCTGGGAGGTCAGAAGTCCCTCTTACCGCTGAGACGAAAGCCCCTTTACTGAGGGTTTGGTAGAGGAGGGGTCTCCGGTTGAGGAGCAGCCAGCTGACCCGGCTTTGTTCTGCGCACCCCAGGGCTGACTCGGTGGCCTGGAACCCCCACAAGCTGCTCACAGCGGGCCTGCAGTGTTCAGCTCTTCTTCTCCGGGACACCTCGGTGGGTCGGCTCACCCTGGACCTCCGTCTTTTTCTCTGGCCTACCTCAGAGAGGGTGCTGGCCTTGCTGTGCCCTCCCCCCTGCCCGCCCCGTCCGAAGCTACGAAGCTACGTATCCGTGACCACCTGCAGCCCTGTAGTGCCCTCACCCCCTGTCTGCTTCTCCCCCCACCCTCCCACCCCCACCCCGCCGCCTGTCTGCAGGCAAAGGGAAGAGCTCCCAGCTTGATGTAATCGAGGGGATCCTGGGCCGACCTTGGGAAGAACTCTGGGAGAAACCCAAAGGGGCCCGAGTCTGCGGCCAGCGCCCCCAGAGCCGGTGCCGGGAGGAACGGGTGGGCTGAGCTAAGGAATGGCAGGTGCAGCTCTGGAGGCAGCGAGGGGGTCTGACAGGCCTCCCCCCGCCCCTCCAACCTACAGAACCTGCTTAGGCGCTGCCACGGGTCCCAGGCCAGCTACCTCTTCCAGCAGGACAAGTTCTACGACGTGGCTCTGGACACTGGAGACAAGGTGGTGCAGTGTGGCCGCCGGGTGGACTGTCTGAAGCTGTGGCTCATGTGGAAGGCGCAGGGCGGGCAAGGGCTGGAGCGGCGTGTCGACCAGGCCTTTGCCCTTGCCTGGTAGGAGGGGGGTGTCGGAGGTCCTGCCCCCGCCCGCGGCCCTGCGCCTCACATTTCCCTCGCCCTCAGGGTCTCTTGGCTCATTGTCGGGGGCTCTTCTGTTTCTGTGGCTCGGCTTTTCCTCCTCTGTTTGTGATTTCTCCCTCTCGGTGTGCAGGTACCTGGTGGAGGAATTGAAGAAGCGAGAAGGATTTGAGTTGGTCATGGAGGTAGGAGCGAGTCTGCGCTCTTTTGCAGCCCCGCTCCCACCCCCTACCCCCTACTCCCCCCTACTCCCCCACCCTCCCACCCCCCCACGCCCCCACTACCCTACTCCCCTCTAGCCTCCCACCCCCCTACCCCCCACCCCCCCCCCTGTCCATCCCACACGCAAAGCCCTCAAGGGGCAAGAGGGCCAGTGAGGGGGGCAGCCCCCCTCCACAGCCCGCACACCTTGTCCTCCTGTTCCTCCCAGCCCGAGTTTGTCAATGTGTGTTTCTGGTTCGTGCCCCCCAGCCTGCGGGGGAGGCAGAAGTGCCCGGATTACAGTGAAAGGCTGGCCAAGGTAGGCGCTCCTCTGGGCTCCTCGGAGCCCACTGTCGGGAACTGCTGCCTCGGGCTGCTGCGGGCTGTCCCTGCCCCCTGCTGGCGAAGTGGCGGCCTCCGAGGCTGGCCTTGCTCCTGAGCTGGGGGTGGGAACTGGGAGACGCCACCAATTTGTCCTCATTTCCGTGGGGGTGGGATAGGAAATAAGGTATGTTTCTGGAAAATGAAAAGAGGACCGAGAGGGATGTCATGGGAGAGGTCACCAGTGCGCAGTAGTGGCCCGTGGGAGTTGTGCTGGGAGCTCGGGGCGGGGCTGGGACAGCCAGGTGAGGCCTCATTCCCTGCCGCCAGCAGCCCTACAGCCCTACAAGGCCGTCCAGACGTGCCTCCCGGAGGAAAGGAGCTATGTCATGTCCCTGAGGATAGATTGGTACTAGGTGCCGCAGATAATCTGGAAGGACAAGAACGTTCTTGCCCTTAAGGAGTTATTTAGAAGAGCAGAGTTGCCTAGTTGAAACCAATAGGTTTGAGGCAATCTTGTGACTTGTGTGTTACATTACAGGGTGCAGATCGCAAACATCCCAGGCATTCAGAGAGGGGAGAAGAAGGTGTCAGGGCTGTCCAGGGCTAGAGGGTTAGACGAAAGCAGTGTTGGGAGTCAGGGAACAGTCAGGATTGGGCAGAAAATGGCCCATGTGACAACTTGGAGATAGGTAGGATGGGAGTAATGCAGAGGCTGGAGGAGACAAGCAGGTGGGATGTAGTGGAAAAGGTGACCTGGGGCCTCAGGAGCTGAGCGATGAGCCTCCCTGGGAAAGGTAGCTGAGTGAGAGGGAAGTGCACCTAGGGGACCTGCCCCCGAGGCTGCCGCTGGAAATTCTCTCCACCTCTTCTGCAGGTGGCCCCAGTGCTCAAGGAGCGCATGGTGAAGGCGGGCTCCATGATGATTGGCTACCAGCCCCACGGGACCCGGGGCAACTTTTTCCGCATGGTTGTGGCCAACCCCGCGCTGACCCGGGCTGATATGGACTTCCTTCTCAACGAGCTGGAAAGGCTAGGCCAGGACCTCTGAGCTTCCTCCTCACTGCTGGCCTTGGCACCCCCCCCCCCCCCCCCCCCACCCCCCCCCCCCCCCCCCCCCCCCCCCCCCCGCCCAGCTACCTCTGTGGACTCTCGACCTGGCCCCAAGAACCAAATGCGCTTTCTTTCCAACTTTGCACTGCCCCGCCACACCGCCTCTCCTGTCCCGGGGCCGCCGCCGCGCCCCCCCCCCCACCCCCGGCCACTGCCCCGCCCCGCCCCCCCCCACCGCCGCCCCGGGTTACGCACTCTAGACAGCCTGGCATCCTAATGGCCCGGCCTCCTCGATGCCGATCCCGGACCCCGACGGCGCCATAGGACCCCACACACCGACCCCCCGTCGCCCCCGTCCCCACCAGTGGAGGGGGAAGAAGGATGACGGTTACCCATTGCTCTGCCCCTCGCCCCACGAGCGACAACCCTCTAGATGGAAAGGGTGCCCTTAGTGAAGGCTTCTTGTTCCTTTTCCCTTCACGGCCCACACCGCCCCCCCCGACCCCCCCCCCGTGGCCGATCTTGGGGACCCCTCTGGCGCCGTCTCTATCTGGCGTGCCTGTGCGTAGTTTGTCACCCGCCCCCCCCTGGCATATGCTTGGCGAGTCTTTCCGCTGTTCCCTCGTCCGCCTCGCCAGAGCACCCCGGCCAGCCCCCGCTTTTGCCCTGGCCATCGGTCGGGCCGGCCCTCCAGCGGCCTCCCAAAGCGTGGGGGTCAAACAGCTCCCGCGGGAGCCCCGCGGTACGTAACCCAAGGTTCCTGCTGCCCGCCACCAAGAAACTGCTAGGGTCCACCCACCCCGATGCGCCCCGATCCCCTCCCCCCATCTGGACACCCAGAGGACGGTGCCCTGCAACCCCCACCCGCCTCGGACCCTCCCCGAACCGTCTCCCCAGCGCCGACCTGTCCTCCGCCCACACGCCCCAACGCGGGCCCTACCCCCACCCGCTCGTTTCCGGGGGGAGCATGCCTTGGCCCCCCCCGCCCCGCAGCCTGCCGCAAGGCATCCCGCGCAAGGCTCCCCCCCCGCTGTCTCTGTGCATTCGCCTGTGCTCCAAGAACAGAGTGACCTTAACCACGTTTGAGTGTGTTGACCCGCTAACTCTCCTATGAAATATTTGCCATTAGGAAAATATTTAAATAAACTAACAGTATATCCATATGATGGAATGTTTCTCTGCCATTAAAATTATATTTACAAACAATATTTTTATTGATAGGAAAAAAATAATGTGCTACTGGAAAAGCTGGAAACAAGACTTTGTGTATAGTAATATCTGAGGGTGTTTGAACATACATAGAAGATGGATAGAATGAAATATGCCCAATGTCAATAATTTTCCCTGGGATGGGATTATAGGCAATTTAAAATTAACATTTCTAGGGATGCCTGGGTGGCTCAGCGGTTGAGCACCTGCCTTCAGCTCAGGGTGTAATCCTGGGGTCCTGGGATTGAGTTCCACATTGGCTCCCTGCAAGGAGCTTGCTTCTCCCTCTGCGTGTGTTTCTGCTTCTATTATCTCTCATGAATAATTTTTAAAATTTTTTAAAAAATTAACATTTCTAAACCTTTTGTGTTCCCCCTTTTATTATGTAATGAATATACATTACTTTTACAATAGGGAAATAATAAAGTTAAAATTTTGATTATATCATTTTAGTATGTTTTAAAGTTTGATACCTTTCAACCAAATAATAGAGAATGTGAATTTTTTTATTATTTATTTATTTATTTATTTATTTTTTAAGGCAAGTGTAAGAGGGATGCCTGGGTGGCTCAGCAGTTGAGCATCTGCCTTCGGCTCAGGTCATGATCCCAGGATCCAGGATGGATTCCCAAATCAGGCTCCCTGCAGGGAGCCTGCTTCTCCCTCTGCTTGTGTCTGTTTCTGTGTTTCTCATAAATAAATAATATCTTTAAAAAAAAAAAAGCAAAAAAAACCAACCAAACAAACAAACAAAAAACCCAAAAAGCAGGTATAAGAGAGGCTAAAAATGGGAAACTTTTTTCTCAAATCTATAGTAGGAGAGGAAAGACCACAAGTGAAGTAGCTCTAAATTAACTATACTTCAGTGGCATTGAAAACAAACTGGGTACTGATTATGTTGAGACCAGAGCTGTGTCCACTTATCACTCTTGAAAAATCCTCACACACAAAACAAAGGAAGAATTTACCTCCTTGTATAGGTGTGCCTGGCTGGCTCAGTCAATAGAGCATATAACTTGTGATCTTGGGGTTGTGAGTTTGAGCCCCACAGGAGAGATTTACTTACTTAAATATATACATACGTAAATTTTTTTAAGAATGGATTTTCCTTCTGTAATTTGAACAACAGAAACCAAGCTAAAAGAAAGAGACAAAGAAAGAGAGAAGGGAAGAGAGAAAGAAAGAAGAAAGAAAGAGAGAAAGAGGGATCCCTGGGTGGTGCAGCGGTTTAGCGCCTGCCTTTGGCCCAGGGCAGGATCCTGGAGACCCGGGATCGAATCCCACATCGGGCTCCTGGTGCATGGAGCCTACTTTTCCCTCTGCCTCTGTCTCTGCCTCTCTCTCTCTCTCTGTGTGCCTATCATAAATAAATAAAAATTAAAAAAAAAAAAAAAAGAAAAAAAAAAAGAGAGAAAGAAAGAGAAAGAGAGAAAGAAAGAAGAGAGAAAGCAAGAGAAAGAAAGAAAGAAAAGAAAGAAAGAAAAAGACCCAGCAACCAGACATCCATTTTACACTTACAGTCCTGGGCTGGTGTTGCTTTTCAAGTCATTTTTGGGGAAAGAGGCCATTAGCTACACGAGTTATTTGCTTGGTTTTGTTTTGTTGTCCAAGGTTTATTGAAGATAATTACAGCAGGAAGAGTCAAATGGCTCCATGTGGTGGTCTGAAATTCCTCTCAACTCTAGGCTGAGTGACCTGCCGTTTGGACAGACCACCAAAGTCTGAGACCTTCAACATTTCCTTAGTGTCAGGTCTGCCTTCCTGATCTCCTGATCCGGGGCTGAGACCTCAGGAACGTAATTCTCTCACCTTTCTCCCTCTTCCTCCTGCGGCTTGATGGAGACCCCTCTCACTGGGCCTCTCTGAATCTGCTCCATCTGCCCTGTGACAGCCTGTTCTGTTGTGGAATTTCCTGCCGGGGAATAACGAGGCCTCCTTACACGTGTGCTTGTTGGTGTGGAATCGATGCCCAGGGGCATGTACTGCTTCTCAATGACCACCCGGCCCACCTTCTTCATGCCTTCCGTGCAAGCTCAGCCCACGTTGGTGGACCTGGTAAAAGAGGAAACAGCGCTGCACAAGTTATTAAGGACACGTGGCAAATCTACTGGAACTTTATGTTATTTCCAATTCCTGAAAATACCATTTATGAAAACAATAATGTGGTCATGTAAAAGTCATCCAAAGTTATTTGAAGAGGCAAATACAGACTGTTCAAACCATAGTGAAAGAACATCCAAATCGTAGACCCAGGCAGCCCTGGTGGCTCAGTGGTTTAGCACCGCCTTCAGCCCAGGGTGTGATCCTGCAGACCTGGGATGGGGTCCCATGTCCGGCTCTCTGCATGGAGCCTGCTTCTTCCTTTGTCTCTCTCTCTGTCTCTCATGAATAAATAAATAAAATCTTAAAAAAAAAAATCGTAGACCCAATTCTCTTGACCATCTGGCAGGGGGAAAAAGCCTTTCTACTCATAAATTACTAATAATTCCCCCTATAAACTTATTTTCCCACAAATGCTATTTGACTTCTTCCAAATAATAAAATTGTTTGAGGTTATTAATAATTTGAACTCTAAGCCCTATTCTTTTTTTTAAAGATTTATTTATTTATTTATTCATGAGAGATACACAGAGGCAGAGACACAGGCAGAGGGAGAAGGAGGCTCCCTGCTGGGAGCCCCATGTGGGACTGGATCCCTGGACCCCAGGATCACACGCTGAGCTGAAGGCAGATGCTCAACCACTGAGCCACCCAGGTGCCCCTCTAAGCCCTATTTTTAAAGAGTTCTATATATCTGCAAAATGTCTTAAACTTTGTGGAAAAGACAAACTAAAAAAAGATCTTCAACTCAAAACAAAGCTAGAAAACAAAAACAAAACCAAAATCTCCAAGATCCTTTAATCATCTCTATCTGAGAAATATATATTTTTTTTCTGAGAAATATTGTTTTTTAAAGATTTTATTTATTTATTCATGAAAGACAGAGAGAGAGGCAGAGGGAGAAGCAGGCTCCATGCAGGGAGCCCAACGTGGGACTCGATCCCCAGCCTGATCCAAAGGCAGGCGCCAAACCGCTGAGCCACCCAGGGATCCCCTCTGAGAACTATTTTAAAGCGAAGATCAGAAAGACAAGACCCGGATTCAGTTAATTACCAGGTTTTCTCCAGCTTTATGAGCTGATGCTTCTATTCTTCTATTGTGTGGAGTTTTTGTTTTGTTTTGTTAAATTAGCTCTACACCCAATATGGGGCTTGGAAACTCACCACCCTGAGATCAAGAGTCCCATTGAGCCAGCCAGGTGCTCCTACTCTCCTATTCTCAGAGCTCAACCTGTAAATCTCTGGACACAGTGTGGCAGTCTCCGGCTTCCTCTCTCCCGTCTGCATTTACGGAGCTCCTGCTGTGTGTAATTCCTTTCTCTGCCTTCAAAGAGTTTAAGATTTAAGTAGTCCTCCCTCATTGGAGGCCTGTCCCTGCTTCAGGGCCTTTGCACCTGCTGCCCCCTTTTGGCTCAAAGTTCATCTAACATAGTTCGCTCCCTTATTGACTTTAGATTTCTGTTTAGATGTCACCTCCTTAGTGAAGCTTTCCTTGAATATTCTACTTAAAATACATTTCCCCCTTAGTTCTTGCGCTTCCTATTCTATTATCTGCCCTGTTTTTCTCCACGGCATGTGTAAGTATCTGGCATAGTCTATATTTCAGTCTATCTATCTATCTATCTATCTATCTATCTATCTATCTATCATCTATCAATATATTTATTTAACTTTTTTCTGTCTCACCCAACTAGAATGTAAGCTCTGGGAGCAGGGATTTTGTATCACTGCTTCCTAGAGTGGAGTCTAGTACTTCCTGGATGGGTGATGTTGAGTGAATGGTTAACGGGCTCCACGTAGTGGTTGACTTGCTGTCAGTCACAGGGGCTGCGTGAGTGGTGGAGTCAAAGTCGAATTTAGCCCATCTCCCTCCAGCACTTACCCATGGACCTAGACGGCTTCTGTTGTCACACGTACATAATGTATAGATGTGTGGTTGTCAGGGCCGTTTTATTATCTATATGCTGTGGATCTGCTGCTTTCAGGAAGAATGAAGAATGAAGCCATGTGTAGGTTCGAATACCCATCTTGCCCTTGGCCTGGGGAAATCGTATTTTCATCAAACAGGAAACAAGAATGTGGGGAATACCTACCTAGGTGAGTTGCGTGTTGGGATAGGTTGTTTGTTTTGGGGTTTGGTTTTGGTTTACAGCGGTCAAAATACTCAAGTGGCCAGACTCCACAGGCCTGGGGAAAGAAAATGGTACCTTCACAAGTAGGCCATGGGCTGAGGAGCTTAAAGCTGGGTGGGGCACCTATGAGATGGCAACTCTTTTTTTTTTTTTATTGGGCAGCCCGGGTGGCTCAGCAGGTTTAGCGCCACCTGCAGCCCGAGGCGTGATCCTGGAGACCAGTGATCCAGTCCCACCTCGGGTTCCCTGCACGGAGCCTGCTTCTCCCTCTGCCTGTGTCTCTGCCTCTTTCTCTGTGTCTCTATGAATAAATAAATAAGTAAAAAACCTAAAAAAAAATATAAAGATTTTATCTGCTTCTTTATTCGTGAGCGACAGAGAGAGAGGCAGAGACATAGGCAGAGGGAGAAGCAGGCTCCCCATAAGAAGCCTGATGTGGGACTGGATCCCAGGACCCTGGGATCAGGACCTGAGCCAGAGGTAGACACTCAACCACTGAGCCCCCCGGGTGCCCCTCTTATCACTCTTTTATATGTGTACTATAACTTTTTTGTTCTGAACCACTTGAGAATTGGCTTCATACAATATACCCCTTTATCTCTGAAACTGCATATTTCCTAAGAACAAGAATATTATTTTAAATATTATTTTAAATAACCATGGCCCAATGATCAAATTCAGGAAATTTCACACTGACACTGTACTTTAAAGTCCACATTCCAAAATTGTCAGTTGTCCCAAGAGTGCCCGCTCAGGCATTTTCCTTCTCATACGAGAACCCAGGCCAGGATCATGTGTCACCTTTTGTGGTCATATTTCTGCTTCCTTAAGCTAAAGTAAACTAAACTTAACTGAAATGGTTCCTCAGCCTTCTTTGTCATTAATGACATTGACCTTCTTAAAGAATACAGGCCAGTCATTTTCTAGAATGTTCATCTATTTGTTTTTCCTGATGGTTCCTCTTGACTAGATTCAGGTTCTGCATTCTGAGCTGGAACATGACATAAATCTTGTGTGTTCTTTTCAGGGAATGAAAAGCCAATGCCAAGGCCCACAATGTCCATCTGCTTTTTATTGGTGATGTAATTTGATCAAGGTGTTTTCTGGTTTCCCCACAATATAGTTAATATTTGCAACTAATACACAATCTAGGAGGAGACATTCTGAGAATACACAAATACCCTGTTCTGCTTGTGCTTCCCCACCTAGACTTACTATCCTCTCATGATCCTTGCCCAAGCCAACTTTCATCATAATGTTTGCAAAATGGTGATTTTCTGACTCCAACATTCCCTCCACTTTTATCATTTGGCATTCAACTACAAAGGAGAACCCTCCCTTCTCCTCATTCGTTCATTCAACGATTAACTATCAAGACGGGCCTTTGTTTTATCCAGTAAGTTATAATCCATTTCTATCCTTGCTTATTTTAATGCTCAAATTGTACCACTTTTGACTGTAAGAAGCCCCATTAATCTGGCTCCCATGTCCTTTCACCATGACTTTTTTTGTCTTGGCACTGCCTCTGTTCCTGGCACAACATAAATGTTCCAGGCTTATCTTGTGCTTTCTCTGCTCCACTTGGAATCAGCTATGTCTTCAAGGAACCCTGTTTCCTTTCCGTGGAGAATGAATGGCATTTAGAAACTACAATCTTGGGGCACCAAGATTGGTGGGGTGGTTCAGTCGGTTAAGCGTCTGACTCTTGATTTTGGCTCAGATGGTGATCTCAGGGTTGTGGGATTGAGCGCTCTGTGCTCAGTACCAAGTCTGCTTATCCCTCTCCCTCTTCTCCTCCCCCCACCCTTCACACATGTTCTTTCTCTCTCTCTCTCAAATTAATTAAGTAACTAAAAAAGAAAAGAAACCATGATCTAGGCACCAGGTATGTTCATAGCTACTGGATAGATCTATGGACTTTTAAAATTTAAACTCACATCCTTTTGGATCCCCCAACCCATCTTAATTGTGCTAAGGGAAACAAAAGGCCAGAGCTTTAAAGGGAGAAGTGATGTTCCTTCCCCTGGGAGATACCACAGGTGCAACAGAGAAAATGGGGTGATAACCTAGGATGGTAGGTGGGGGGTTGAGGTACTGAATTGGGGTGCTTGATTATTTTCTTTTTTTCTTTCTTTTTTTAGAAAGGTATTTATTTATTTAAGATTTTATTTATTTATTAATGAGAGACACACAGAGAGAGAGAGAGAGAGAGAGAGGCAGAGACACAGGCAGAGGGAGAAGCAGGCTCCATGCAGGGAGCCCGACACGGGACTCTATTCTGGTTCTCCAGGATCAGGCCCTGGGCTGAAGGCGGCGCTAAACCCCTGAGCCACCAGGCTGCCCTTAGAAAGGTTTTTAAATGAAAAAAAAAAAAAAAAAAAAAGAAAGAAAGGTTTTTAAATGTTAAATGGAGTACTTGGAAGGTTGGGCTTTGTATAAAGAAGGCAACATTCTCTCAACCCCTGGTTTAGCGTTGACATTACAAGTGTCATAAAATATTAGGTCTTGGAGTTGAAAGGCCTGTACAAGTACTCACTTGATACAACCTTGGCTTTAGGCGAATTTTTTAACCAGTATTTTATAAATAAGGCAACTGAGGCTGGGCAAAGCTAAGGTTCTTGACAAAGTCACAAAAGTGTCTCTTAAGCAGAAGATATAGTTTATACTAAACAAATATCATTTGCTTGTACAAGCCACCGTCTCTTTAATTGTATCCCCCCAGTGCAACCATTCTGTGCTTTCTTTCCTAGATTGACATTTTGTCAGTTCTTGAGATCCAGTTTCCACATGTTAGAGGAATCCAGTAGTCTGATGGCCTAGTTTTGAAAAATTCCTGAAGTTCATTTTTAGCAAATTCTCCGGTGCCAACATAATTAGCTTGCACATTTCCTTAGTTTGTAGCATGTTATTTTTAGTTTTTTCCTTATAACCAAATACATTTTAAAGTTGGATGAGAGGTTTAAGCGTTTTTAATGTCAGCTGGAGGTGTTTTGGTGCTGTTCCTTTCTGCCAAAGGAAGATAGATTTGAGGGTTAAATATACCAGGTATTGATACTGGGATTGGGGGGGGGATTTTATTTTATTTTATTTTTTATTTTATTTATTTATTCATGAGAGAAACAGAGAGAGAGAGAGAGGGAGACGCAGAGACACAGGCAGAGGGAGAAGCAGGCTCCATGCAGGGAGCCCGACGTGGCACTGATCCAGGGTCTCCAGGATCAGGCCCTCAGTTGAAGGCGGCGCTAAACCGCTGAGCCACCCGGGCTGCCCATGGGGGGGCAGATTTTAAACTACACATTCAATTCCTTTAATAGATGAAGGCAGTTGAGGGGTGTTTCGTTTTGAGTATGCTTTGGTATTTTTATATTTTTAAAAAATGGTCTATTTTGTCTAAGTTGCAGGATTTATTGATATAAACTTGTTTTCTTATTACCTTTTTAATATCTGTAGAATCTATAATATTGTTACCTCTCATTCCTGATATTGATGACTTGTGTCTTCTCTCTTTTTTTCTTGTTCAGTTAGTTAGAGGTTTCTTGCTCTTGATGTTCTCAAAGAACCAGTCGTGGTATTACTGAGTTTCTTAATTGTTTTTCTTCTTACTTAATTTCTGCTCTGATCTTTATCCAGGTGAGTTTTCCAGATTGGCAGTATTTGGTGCATACTGTCACACATCGGTGCTGAAAGAGTAACATCTCCTGAGGAAATGGAAGCTGTGCTTGCTACAAAACTATAGTAATCAACACAATGTGGTCTACAGTATAGACATGCAGACCAAAGAAATAGATGGAGAATCCAGAAATAAGCCTTCACATTTACAGTCAATTGATTTTCAACAATGTCAAGACAGTTCATTGGCAGAAAGAATAGTCTTTTCAACAAACGGTCCTGGGGCAACCGGATACCCATATGCAAAAGAATGATGTTGAACCCCTTTATTACATCATATGTAAAAATTAACTCATAATAAATTATAGAACTAAAAATTAGAGCTAAAACTATAAATCTTGGAAGAAAATAGAGGAGTAAGTCTTTGTGAGCTTGGGTTGGGCAAATTTTTCTTACATATGACACCAAAAGCACAAGCAATCAAAGAAAAAATAAGCAAATTGGACCTCATCAAAATTTAAAACTTGTGCTTCACAGAACACCATCAAGACTGTGAAAAGATGGGGCACCTGGGTGGCTCAGTGGGTTAAGCATCTGCCTTTGGTTCAGGTCATGATTCCAGGGGCCTGGGATCAAGCCCCACATGGGGCTCCCTGCTCATTGGTGAGTCTGCTTCTCCCTCTCCCTTGGCCCCTCCACCCCATTCATGTGCATGTGCTCTCTCTCAAATAAATAAATAAAATCTTAAAAAAAATGTGAAGAGGCAATGTATAGAATGGAAGAAGATACTTGCAAATTATATGTCTGATAAGGGACTTTTATATGGAATAGATGAAGCTTTCTTACAACTCAATAATAAAAGACAAATTACCCAATTAAAAAATGGACAAGGGATCTGAATAGGTATTTCTCCAAAGAAGATATACATATGGCCAGTAAGCACACGACAAGATGCCCAATGTCATTAGGCATCAGGAAAATGCAAATCAAAACCACATGAGATACCATGTCATACCCACTAAGACAGTTATAACAACAACAACAAAAAAGGGAGAAATAATACATGTTGGTGAGAACATAAAGAAATTAGAATCCTCATGCTCTGCTGGTAGAGTTGCAAACTTGTGCAGCGACTTTGGAAAACAGTTTGGCAGTTCCTCAAAGGTTCAATATAGAGTCATCATATGACCCAGGAATCCCACTGCCAGGTATATACCTAAAAGAAATGTGATCATATATCCACACAAAAACGGGTATACAAATGTTCACGGCAGCATTATTCATAAGAGCGTCGAAGGGGAAACAATCCAAACGTTATTGTATTGGTCAGGGTTCTCTAGAGAAACAGAATCAGGAGGGTATATATAGATAGAGAGAGAGGAGACTTACTATAGTAGTTGGCTCACCTGGTTATGAAGGTTGAGAAGTTCCACAATCTGCCATCTGCAAACTGGAGGGCCAGGAAAGCCAGTGGTATAACTCACTCTGAGTCCAAAGGCATGAGAGAACCAGGGAGTCACTGGTATAACTCCTAGAAAGAGGCTGAAGGCCCAAGAACCGGGAGTTCTGATGTCTGAGGATAGGAAAAGATAAATTTTCCAGCTCAAGAAGAGAATTTGCCCTTCTCTTGTCTTTTTGTTCCATTTGGGCCCTTAAAAGATTGGATGATCTCAAAGAATGGCTGCCCAGATTGGTGAGACGGGATCTCTCTACTCAGTCTACCAAATCAAACACTCTCACAGACACATCCAGAAATAATGACTTACCAAGCTATTTGGGCATCCTTTCACCTAGTCAAGTTGGAACATAAAATTAACCATCATATTCATCAGCTGATGAATGAATAAATTAAATGTGGGCTATCCATACAGTGGAGTGTTATTTGACCACACAAAGGAATGAAGTACTTGTATATACTACAACATGGTTTAACTTTGAAAACATCATGTTAAAAAAAAAAAAAAAAAAGAAGAAGGCAATCTCAGAAGACTATATATGGTGTGTTTCCATTTATATGAAATCTCCAAAATAGAAAGTAGGTTTGTGGCTGCCCAAAGCTGGAGGGTTAGAGGGGAATGAAAAGTGTTTCCTAATGGGTACAAGAGTTTGGAGGGCAGTGATTAAAATGTACTAAAATTAATTATGGTAATGCTTACACAAATCTGTGAACACATTAAGATCATTGACTTGTACACTTTAAATAAATTGAGTGGTAGGAGAAAATATGAGTGGGAAATATCAGAAAGGGAGACAGAACATGAAAGACTCCTAACTCTGGGAAACGAACTAGGGGTGGGGGAAGGGAAGGTGGGCGGGGGGTGGGGGTGACTGGGTGACGGGCACTGAGGTGGGCACTTGATGAGATGAGCACTGGGTGTTATTGTATATGTTGGCAAATTGAACACCAATAAAAAATAAATTTATATAAATAAATAATAAATTGAGTGGTATATAAATTATATTTGAATAATCCTGAAGTATATATATTTGAATAAAGCTGATATACTATATATGTATATATCTGTCCTTCTAAGATCAGGAACAAGACAGAGTCCACACTCACTCCTATCTAATGTTGTACTTGAAATTCTTGCTAGGTAATAAGGCAAGGGGAAAAAAGACATACAAATTGGAAAGGAAAATGTAAAATTGTTTTTATTTGCAGGTGATATGATCATCTATGTAGAAAATTCTCACAAGCCTATGAAAATGCTACTAGAACCAGTTTAGCAAGCTTGTGAGATACAAGATCAATATACAAAAATTAATTGTATTTCTGTACACCAGTGACAAACTATTGGAAGTTGAAATTAAAAGACAGTATCATTTATAATGTCATCAAGAAAGAAGAGAGAAATATGTAGGGACAACTTTGATGAAAGATGTGCAAATCCCACACACTGAAAACTAAAAAACATTGGTAAGAGAAATTAATTAAGACTTAATGGAGGGGGCAGCCCGGGTGGCTCAGCGGTTTAGCGCCGCCTGCAGCCCAGGGTGTGATCCCGGAGTCCTGGGGTCAAGTCCCACATTGGGCTCCCTGCATGGAGCCTGCTTCTCCCTCTGCCTGTGTCTCTGCCTCTCTCTCTCTGTGTATCTCTAATGAATAAATAAATAAAATCTTAAAAAAAAAAAAAAAGACTTAATGGAGGGGCACCTGAGTGGCTCAGCAGTTGAGCATCTGCCTTTGGCTCAGGTTGTGATCCTGGAGTCCTGAGATCAAAGACTCCTGTCCTGCAGGAGATCAAGTCCTGCAAAGAGCTCCCCACAGGGAGCTTGGTTCCCTCTCTGTCTCTCATGAATAAATAAAATCTTTTTTTTTTAAAGACTTAAATGGAGAGATATACAATGTTTATTCATTAAAAGCCCTAATGTTGCTGAGAAGTCAATTCTCTCCAAACTGATTTATAGATTCAGTGTAATCTCTATAGAAATCCCAGCATGGTTTTTGTAGAAATTGATGATTCTAAAATTCATATACAAATACAAGGGATCTAGAATAGCCAAAACCAATTTTTGAAAAGATTTTATTTATTCATGTGAGAGAGAGAAAAAGAGAGAGAACACATAAACCAGGGTGGGGAGGGCAGAGGGAGACAGAGTGGGAGAAGTAAGCTCCCTACTGCCGGGAGCCCAATGCGGGCCTCAATCCCAATGCCCTGGGTTCATGACCTGATCCAAAGGTAGATGCTTAACTGACTGAGCCACCTGGGCGACCCCAAAAACAACTTTAGAAAAGAGTTTGAGGCACCTGGGTGGCTTGGTCAGTAAAGCATTCAACTCTTGATTTCTGCTTAGACCATGATCTCAAGGTTGTGGGATCAAGCCTCACATCCAACCCCATGTGGAGCTCCACACTCAGCAGGGAGTCTGCTTGAAGATTCTCTCTGCCCCTCCCCCAATTCGCACATGTGCATATTCTCTTTCTCTCTAAAATAAAGAAATTTTTAAAAAGTAGTATATATATATATATATATATACATATATATATGATGGAATACTACACAGATATCAGCAGAAAATTACATATTTAAAGTAGCACCATTTCTATATTTTAAAACAGTGATGAATAAAATGGAATGAGATTTATAGCATAAATTACTTGATATAAATTAAAAAGGTAAAGTACAGGGATCCCTGGGTGGCGCAGCGGTTTAGCGCCTGCCTTTGGCCCAGGGCACGATCCTGGAGTCCCGGGATCGAATCCCACATCGGGCTCCCGGTTCATGGAGCCTGCTTCTCCCTCTGCCTATGTCTCTGCCTCTCTCTCTCTCTCTGTGACTATCATAAATAAATAAAAAATTAAAAAAAGGTAAAGTACAGCACCGTATTTTTCAAGAATATACACAGATTTGTCGTGTACTAGAGTGGATCCCTACAGTGAGAAAGGAGATGACAGGAAGGGATGGGTGCTGGAGTAATGGCCATACTAAACTAGGAAGAGACATCTTTGTAGACCCATGATTAGCACAAAAGTTAAAGGAGGTGAGGAAACAGCCATAGTGAGTAGACAACTTTTTCCAGAAGTTTGGTTATGACAGGCAGCTGAGAAGTGGGACAGCTTGATGAGGATGTGGGGTGAGGAGGGGAAAGCTGGAGATGGGACATAGTAGAGGAGCATACATGGGTGCTGATGACATGTGGTAGAGAGAAGAAAGGAGGGGGTGGCGCCTGGAACCCATAAAAGAGACTTAGTGTTTGAGGTGTGAGAGGCAAGAGAATGGCCTGTGATGTGAAGAGGGCAAATTCCTGCAGCTCATAGGAGGAACTTGGAGTGAGGAAAGCTGGGGAGTGTGTGTGTTGTTGGGTGGACCTATAGAGTTGGAGAGGGATGGTGGGAAAAGAGAGAAGAAATGAAATTGTTCTTTTGGAGAGTGGAAAAGGAGTCCTCGAGATTAATAGGATCACTGGACATCACTGAAATGCCCATTTGAGTTGTGTTTCAGAATTTTGGAGTGTGTGTATAGGAGGGGTGCCCCCAGCAGTAGAGCGAGGGAGGAGTACCATGGGAAGGAGGAACTCCAACTAGTGGAGTATGAGATGTTATGGAGGCCACAGACCACTGGGCCAGCACAGAATTAGGAAGAGGGGACCACAGAAGAGGGGAGTGGCTGTTGTACGGGGATCCCAGGACAAGCAAGGAGATTTGGAGAAAAGACTGGACAAAAATCAAAGGGGTGAAGAGAAGGTGTTTGAGGTAGAGGATGGGCATAGAGTTTGAGGGGTACAGATAGGGCAGCAGCAAGGAGACCCCAGACAGGAAGACAAGGTGGTTCGTAGCCCAGGAGGAGAGCCCTTCTGGGTGGGAAGGTGGCGGCAGCGTCCTCCCGCCTCACAAGGGTACCCTCACTCGGGGCACTTCCCACCCTGTATCCCCACTGACCACCTGGAGGGAGAGGTGGGGAAACTCTGCTCCCACCCTCCAGATACCAGGGTAAAACAGGGGTACCGGGGGGTCCTGAGCCTATGCAGGAGGAGGCTTTCTGGCCTGGCCCACCTCTACTCCACTTCGGTGCAGCCCAAAGGTGTCCTGCTGGGGGTGCCTTTTGACCCTCTGCCACTCCCCGCTTCTCACACCAGCAGTCAGGGCAGCGAAGCACCCTCGGGGGCTTTGGTGGGTGGTGAGGGGGCCTGGATGGAGCCCCGTCACAGGACAAGCCTCAGGACTACGAACAAGTTGAAGAACCCAACGTAAAATGAGGAGACAATACCTCCCTGACATTGGATTAATTTCCTTACCACAAAAAAACCCTTTAATTTTGAAGGAGGAGGACAGCTTGGTTTCGTGTATTCTCATGCAGTGGTTGTCAAAGTGGGGTTCCCAGTCCCGCAGCATCAGCATTCCTTGGGAATTGGTTAGATGTGCAAAATCTCAGGCCATGCCGTAGACGTAATGAATCAGAAACTCCTGGGGTGGGGCTCAGCATCTCTCCCAGCGAGCCCTGGAGGCGATTTGAGGGCGTGCTCAAAGTTGACAGCCACCGTTTAAAGGGAATTTCCATCCCATCTCCAAGCACCTGCCTCTCCTTAACCATTTTGCTGCTGGGGCCAGGGGCAGGGTGTGCAAGTGATCGCTTGAACTTGGAGTTAGTAAGGGGAAGGCCTAATGAGCAGACGTGGTGAGGAGCTTCCTCACTCTCACCGTGTAGGAGTCTGGAGACCAGCTCTGGAGAGCCCCTAAGCAGAGGTCAGGACCATGGGCGATCCTGCAAGAACATGACTCAGAGGACCCTGGCTTTACAGGGATGAGGTCATCGTGGCTGCTCTTCCTGCGTACCAGACAGCACAGGAACCACTGAAGAGTTGTAAGACAGTTTCAGAAAATACTAGGAGCACTTAGAGATTTGAGGAGTGTACAAAAAACCCCACAAAAAAACAAAACAAAACAAAACAAAACAAAAACAAATTTTCTGGAACTAAAGAAATGTTATTTCAACCAAAAATTTAGTGTATGCATCGAAAGAGAGAGGTCTGGTCACTGCTGACACTCAAATTAGTGGCTTGGAAGAACAAGTGGAAAAAATATTTCCAAGCACGGAGCAAATAATACAAAGAGATGGAAATAACGAGGAAAATATGAGACTTGGAGAAGAGATCCAGTAGTCCTAACATTCAAATATATTAGCTCCAAAAGAACAAAAAGGCATAGATGGAGGAGAGGCAATAATTTAAAAATAGAAAAATACTTCAGGGACTTGAAAGATCTGAGCTTGCAGACCGAAAGGACACAGGCAGACACAAAAAAGGAAAAAAGAAAGAAAGAAGGAAAAAAAAGAAAAAACAGACATCTAAGCAGGAAACTTCTGAATTCCAAGATTAAAGAAAAACATTTTCAAGTTTCTAGACAGAAAGAGCAAGTTCTGTATAAAGAGAAAAGAAAAAAAATAAAGAGGAAAGAATCAAATTGACCCTGGACTCTTCACCTGCAGCACGAGAAACTAAATGTGGGGACAGTGAGAGAGAAAAGGATCGGCGGCCCGGGGACCTCATCCCCTGCCGGAAAAGCTCTCACCTGTCAGAGCAAAAGAAAGATATTTGAGCTATAAAGAGTATATCAATCTTTTATCTCACCTGAGAAAAATACTCAAGCAAAAATTTGGTTAGAGAATAGAGAAGTCACAATAGAGGAGGACAACGGGGAGACAAAGCCTGCGGTGAGCAGGGCGCTTGGCCGAGTTTCCTGCTGTTAAGCGCTCACGAAGCTGGACGGACACCTAAGTGCACCTAGGACCCTAAGCACTGTGCTCTCTCAGCCAAACCTGGGGTGGGAAGCAGTGTAAAGGTCTGTCTTCTCTGGGTAGAAGTACCAGGAAAATAAAACATCTTTTTTTTTTTTTTTTAGATTTTATTTATTTATTCATGAGAGACGGCGTCGTGCTAAGTGAAATAAATCAAGTAGAGAAAAGAGAAAGACAGATACTGGATGTTTTCACTTATATGTAAACTCTAAAAAAGAAATCATAGAAGTAGACAGTAGATCGATGATTGCCAGGGGCCGAGGAGGAGGGAAATGGGAAGGTGTTGGTTGGGCAGCCCGGGTGGCCTAGTGGTTTCGCGCGGCCTTCAGCCCGGGGCATGATCTTGGGGTCCCGGGATTGAGTCCTGCATGGGGCTCCCTGCATGGAGCCTGCTTCTCCCTCTGCCTGTGTCTCTGCCTCTCTCTCTCTCTCTGTCTCTCGTGAATAAATAAATAAAATATTAAAAAAAAAAAGGAAGATGTTGGTCAAAGGGCATAAACTCCCAGCAGTAAGAGGCGTGAGTTCTGGGAGCTAACGTACAGCGTGGTGACTCTACTTAATACTGGGTTATGTGTTTGAAAGTTGTTAAGAGAGAAGATCTCAAATGTTATCACTACACACGTGCACAAACACGCGCATGCGGGTAATGCTGTGAGAGGATGGAGGTGTCAACTAACCTTTTTGTGGTAATCATTTTGCAATGTATACATATGTCAGCTCCTCACATGGTATGCCTTAAACTTCGTATTTTAATAATATCTTAAAAAAGATAAACCTTCCAGAGGGAAGTTTGGCAATATATATAAAATTGAAAGTAATACGGCCCAATGTTCCAGTAATTCTGCTTCTAGAAAATTCCTGTAGGAAAATGCACAAGGATGTGTATATATACAAGAGGGAGTTCATCACAGAATTCTTTTTCTTTTTTTAAGATTTCATTTATTTATTCATGAGTGACACAGAGAGAGGGAGAGAGAGGCAGAGACACAGGCAGAGGGAGAAGCAGGCTCCATGCAGGGAGCCCGACGTGGGACTCGATCCCGGGTCTCCAGGATCACGCCCTGAGCTGAAGGCAGTGCTAAACCGCTGAGCGACCCGGCTGCCCACAGAATTCTTTATAAGAGCAAAATATTGGAGGGATCCCTGGGTGGCGCAGCGGTTTGGCGCCTGCCTTTGGCCCAGGGCGCGACCCTGGAGACCCGGGATCGAATCCCACATCAGGCTCCCGGTGCATGGAGCCTGCTTCTCCCTCTGCCTATGTCTCTGCCTCTCTCTCTCTCTCTGTGTGTGTGTGACTATCATAAAAAAAGGGATCCCTGGGTGGCGCAGCGGTTTGGCGCCTGCCTTTGGCCCAGGGCGCGATCCTGGAGACCCAGGATCGAATCCCACGTCGGGCTCCCGGTGCATGGAGCCTGCTTCTCCCTCTGCCTGTGTCTCTGCCTCTCTCTCTCACTGTGTGCCTATCATAAATAAATAAATAATAAAAAAAAAAAAATTTAAAAAAAAAAAAAAAAAAAAAAAAAAAAAAAAAAAAAAGAGCAAAATATTGGAAACAATTGACACGTATGCAGTTAGTTAAATAAATTCTAGTATATACACGCCATGTAATACCATGTGGTAATTAAAAGTGATGAAGCAGATCTATAGTATTGATGTGGAAAGATATCCATACATATTGCTAACATGTTAAAAAAAAAAAAAAAAAAAAAAAAAAAGGAGGCGCCTGGGTGGCTCAGTGGGTTAAGCACCTCCCTTCAGCTCAGGTCATGATCCCAGGGTCATGGGATTGAGTCCTGGGTCCGGTTCCCTGCTCAGCGGGGAGCCTGCTTCTCCCTCTCCCTCCGCCTGCCAATCCCCCTCCTTGTGCTCTCTCTCTCTTTCTGTCAAATAAATAAATACAATCTTAAAAAAAAAAAAAAAAAAAAAGAAGCACCCATGCTTCTCTTAGTGGCCCTGGTTGGTTTGGTCTCTGTCCCTTAGGGCTTAGGTCCCTGAAAGGTTCCTGATCTAAATGTCTTCCCAGCACCAGGTTGCGGGGGGGGGGGGGGGGGACCCGTGTAAGGAGGACAGAGACGATCCTCTCCTTACAGTGACCACAGTCTGGTTTCCGGAGTGGTGATGAACACGAATATTTTGACTTTCTGAACGCATACAGTCAGGACGCTCTTCATTTTAAGGTCCACTTTATGGCTGTGGAAACCGTGGCTCATGAAGTTAAAATAATTGCCTCGGGTCTGTGCAGGCAGTTTCTCTCCGGGGTCTGCGGAGGGAAAGGAGGCCTGCGGGGTGCCCTCCCAAATGCGCCAGAGGTTGCTGGGAGCAGAAGGATTAGGGCTTGTGGAAATGTGAGCCGAAGAAGGAGTAGACGTGGAAGGGAAGGTGAGGTTGGGTTTAGGAGAGGGGAGGGCATTCAAGACCCTCAGCCCCTCCACCTGCAAGTCTGGCTCTGCGGGCACAACTCTTCAATCCATCTGTCGTGCCTGCCAAGAGCAGGCCTTCAACAAATAATGAATGAAGGATAAACGAATGAATGAATAAAAAGAGACACGGAGTTTATTACTGTATTGGAAGCCATATGAAGGGCGGGCCAAACCCCTCTCAGACCTTGGGGGCTCCGGCTTCTCTGGTCATCCTGCCTTCACCAAATCTGGAAGATCCTTCAAGTTTTCTCAAATCTGGGCAGTCATGAGGTAGGAGGGGGCTCTGTGCCCAGCAGAGGGGGCTGGCGGCTCAAGAGCCACCACCATTCTGAGTCTGTGCTCAGCTGTCCTACAGGTCCACCGATGGCAGTTCCTGGAGTTCCCTGATGGGGTCATGCGTGCCAGGCCCCCGTGGCTTGGAGCCAGGTCTGTGAGTGCGGGCAGAGGAGCCACGGTCCCGGGCTTTGCAGGCTGAGAGGAACGTGGTGGTGTCATCTGGGCAGTGAGGGTGCCCTGACCTCTAGGTATGGCAGGACCAGGATCGAGGTGTCACCAGCCCCCAGAAGGTTGTCTGTGCCAGAGAAGGGTGAACTGTGCATGAGTTCCCTCCTGTACCCACCCCACACATCTGAGATACTGGAGCGCGTCACCCCCACACCAGGCCCTGGCCCCAGACCCCGAGAGTTGAACTAGGTAACAACAGAGGGCTGGCTGCTGGGGAGGGGGGTGTGTCCCTCCGGATGGGGAGCTGAGTGAGGGTCGTGGTCCCTTACCTGGGGCAGGGGGCAGTGTCGCCGAGCATACCATTCCTGGCAGTACAGGCTGACCTGGATGCCTTGGCCCAGAAAAAGCATGGTCCACATTAGCACATTCCACGCGGGGCCTGTGTGCCGGTCATGCATCATGAAGTTCATCAGCCCTGATGCAGGAGGAAGGGCTGTTACTCCGGTTCCAGACACCTGTGTCCCTGGCTGCCTCCCATCCCAGGGCGCTGGGGGGAGATGGGACAGGAAGGCACCACGGGGCAAGATCTTGAGCCCGGCTCCAGCAACACGCGGTGCTCTAAGGGGCTCATGTAAAAGCAGGACCCCTCGGTTCATACGTCGGCATCCTGGGTCTCATGCTAACCCCGGCAGCCCCACGCCAGCTCTCCCCTTTGCCCCCCATGTGTGCCCCGCTCAGATGCTCCTCTGCAGCCAGAAATCTTCTCCTACATCCCTGCTGCCCCCCCCGCCCCCCGCCCTGTTCCCAAGCTCCCCGTCGCCCAAGGGTGGGTGTCTTCCCCGTGCGTCTGGAATCTCCAGGAGCAGGACTCTGGGGCTCCGCCCTCTGGCTGGAGAGGCACACAGAGGCCAGTGGCACAGAGGCCAAGCTCACCTCCGATGACCAGGAAGAGTATCAGCATGACAGGGTAGAAGAATCCCAGGACAAAGCAGAAGATGTACTCGTGGACCACTGCAGAAACCAGGAACACAGCCAGCATGGCCGCCCCGCGGGCCCGGCCACCAAGGAGCTGGGGGTGGGGTGGGGTGAGTCTCCCCAAGACTCCCCCACAGAGCCCCCTCCTCAAGGAAGCCAGGAGAGTGTACAGCACAACGGAATAGAATATGGTATTTGAGGGGCCGAATTGGCTTATTTAAGAGCGCTGTATTAGCTCTTGGGCCTTATGTGCAATTTTTAAAAGGGGATATAATAACACTCGCTTCTCAGGGGCACCGTGCAGATTGCGTACGTGGAAAGTCTTGGCAACTGAGAGTTACTATATGCAGGGTCCTTAGAAGGCTAAGGAGAAGAGGAATGTTCTGCGGAGGGGCGGAGTTAAGGCTCAGGAAGGAAGGAAGTTAGACCATAAGGAGGATTTTCTGCCCACTGGGTTGGGTAGAAGAGGGTAGAGGGAGTCAAGGGGGCCCCTAGGTCTGGAAAAGGTAGGTGGTGTAGACGGAAGGAGGGAGAATGTCCTGGAGAGGCTCCATTAACTGTGGGGGCCCAGGGGTCGTCAGAGCCCTTACCCACAGCCCGTCCTGATAGACGTAACTGTACAGCCAGTCATGGACCACCACGTTCCAGGTGCGATAGTAGTTGGAGAAGGACGTCGAGTTCCACCAGTCCTGGGGAAGAGGGAAGGAGGAGAGCATCAGGGTCCTGACTCTTCCAGGCCCCAGCCGCTCCTCCCTGCTTCTTGCACCCTACCCTGTCCCAGTGTTCCACAAGGGCTGGCCTCTGGCAGAAGAGAGACAGCAAGCACTCTCCAGCTGCCTCTTCAGGACCTGGGGCCCGCCCTCCCTCCTTCACCCCCTCTCAGGAGAAGAGGATTCCAAAGCACCGTGCACACAAAAGCAGTTAGCCTTAACTGGTCGGGGGTGGAGGGCTGGCATTGGAGCCACACCTGGAGGAGCGCGTTTCTCATGTGGGAGGTTGACAGCACAGCTGGGGTGACACCCAATGGAGCTACCATCCTCCCCAGATCACTGCCCAGCCCTCCCTGCATCCAGCTCCCGTGCAGCCAGGTCTGGGCCTCACCCGATAGAACATTCTGTCTCCAAATCGTAGCATCTCTGCAAAGGCGTTCAGCCAGCAGTGGAGGAAGGCAAAGAAGATGAGCAGCAGCATGAAGATGCCTGGTGAGTGGGGACAAGGGTTGCAGGTCAGCCTGGCCCACCTGGATCCCCCGGGAAGCTCTGAGGGGCCCTCATCAGCAACCAGGGCCCCGACTCCTACCAACCATTTATTAGTCACTCATTGATTCATGCATATTACTCCGTCCATCTGCTCATGAATCCCATGGCGGGTGTGGGGGATGCAGAGATGAACCCCAAAGTCCCTGACCGTTGGGAGTTCACAGAGTGGTTGGAGAGAGAGAGAGGGAGAGACAGACAGAGGCAGAGGCAGAGACATATGGAACCGTGCATCAAGGTCGGATGTGCTGGGAGCTAAGCATGGTAGCCGTGGGTGCACCTGGGAGGGCAGAGCAGGGGTAGGTCGAGGTGATGGAAGGCTAACACTGACAGGATTCCTAGATGAGGAGGACTCAGTGTAGGCCTCCAAAAAGGGATCAGAAAACAAAACAAAACAAAAAACAAAAAGGGATCAGATTTCACAGCTGGCAAATGAGGAAAGGCCATTCCAAGCTGAGGGACCCAGCTGAGCAAAGGCCAGGAGGCGTGAAGGATCAGGGCTCAAGAACAGCGGAGGGGCGGGGCGCTCGGCCTCAGCGGTTGAGCCTCTGCCTTAGGCTCAGGGTGTGACCCCAGGGTCCGGGGATCGAGTCCCGCACTGGGCTCCCGACAGGGAGCCTGCTTCTCCCTCTGCTTCTCTCTCTGCTCTCCCTCTTCTTCTCCTTCTCCTGTGTCTCGGCCTCTCTCAGGGATAAATAAATAAAATCTTAAAAAAAAAAAAAAAAGGGATCCCTGGGTGGCGCAGCGGTTTGGCGCCTGCCTTTGGCCCAGGGCGCGATCCTGGAGACCCGGGATCGAATCCCACATCGGGCTCCCGGTGCATGGGGCCTGCTTCTCCCTCTGTCTGTGTCTCTGCCTCTCTCTCTCTCTCTGTGTGACTATCATAAATAAATAAAAATTAAAAAAAAAAAAAAAAGAGAGAAAAAAAAAAAAAAAAAAAAAAAAGGAAGAGCAGAGCTTGTGGTAGGATGAGAAGACCAGCTGGGGGGCTTTGGATGCCAGGCCAAGGGTGGGGAATGATAACCTGTAGGAGGGCGGTTCCTGCGGGCGGCAGCGTCAGGGCAGGCGGGAAAGGAAGCGCTGGAGGGGTAAGGGAACAGGTGAGGACGCCCACGTGGAAAGTGAGAGTGCAGTGGCGCCGACCTGAGGCCCTGGCAATGAGCAATGGAGGGGGGGGGCACCCGTGGGAGAGGTTCCGAGGCGGGAGGTGCTGAACCTGACAGAAGGGAAAGAGCGAGGGGAGGGAGGCAGCCCGGCCAGGAAACCTTCCACCAGGTGCAGCCCTCCCGGCCCTGCCCTCGGGCGGCCACGTACCTGGCAACGTGGCGTGCATGATAGAGAGCACCAGAGCCCGGGTGCTGAAGGGCTCCCGGCTCATGTTGGCAAAGACAGGAACGCAGAGGCGGCTCAGGATGAAACAGGCGTAGAGCACGCAGCCCAGGGCCTGGGGGTGCAGAGGGCGGGGGACACACACTTGGGAGGCGTCACGCAGCTGCCCCTCCGCTCTGGAATTGGGTTCGGGCCCAGCACCCACCTCCTCTTACCTTAGCACCACCCTCCGACCTCCTCCCTCCCCGGGCCTCCTCACCTCCCTCCCAGAAATTCCCCCTCGGCCACCACAAGTCCATCCTTCTACCCCATCTTCTGACCTGAGCAAAGTTCTTGGCCACATAATTCCACCTGACGTTGGGTGTCCTGCAGCAGCAAGGAGGATAAGATGTTTCTCGTCCTTTTATTTTGTTCCCTGCCCGTTGGGGCACAGGTTCTAGAGCCCCCTCTCCGAAGCTCCCTCAATTGCTCAGGCCTTGGGAAGACTATCTGGGAGGTAAGGGTCTAGAACACTTTGGAACCTTCTGTAATAGACACGGCAGACAGATTTTTTGCTCCAGTGTCAACTAAAGTGACTAACCATCAGGAGTCTGCTCCAGACCGACAGGTTTCCCAGGGGGTAGGATTTTCGACACTAAAGCTGGGACAGTCCTTGGCAAACCGGGACAGTTGGTCACTCTCGTGTCACCATGGGTTGTGCAAAGGAGAAGGGGCAGTCTACCTGCCAGTTACTTCCCGTTTTAATTATGGGATGCTTCCTGAGAAAGTGGCCAGTGTCTGGGGTGAGGCCAAAGACCTCAGAGAGAGGAAAATAGAAGGGCCGGGTCCCTGATGGGCCTGGGCACTTGGAAAAGAGGTGCAGGTCTTACCTGGGGTAAGTCTTCCTGTAGATCAGCGTGGGGCAGAAGAGGAAATAGAGGTAGCTGGAGAAGCTGGGGGCCTGCATGCCCTCACCTGGGGAGGAGTGAGAAGGAGCCATCAGTGAGGGGGGAAGGAAGGGGGTGATGATGGAGGCTGGGGAAGGGCTGGGGCTGGTGGGTGGGGGGCTGGATAGGACAGGGGTTCAGGGGATGGGGATGGGTGAGCAGCTGGCATTGGATCTGGAGGCTTGCTGGGGAAGGGGAGACTAGGCAGGAGCTGAAGCTGCTCTGCGACACTCTTGCTTCCATTGCACCCTAACTTTCTGGTGCAGGACCTGCTGTGGTAGGAGCTTCATGTGGCACCTCAAGTTCCACCACACGTTCTCTCTCTCCTTCTGTTCTGACTTCCTGAGATAAGGCTCTCATACCCTGGGTCTTTCCAAGTTAGCCCTGGACGTTGGAAAGTGCCAGAAGTCCCGGGCAACAGAGGCGCCACATCTCAGAGGCGGGACCTGAGAACCCCCAAGACTGCGGCCCACAGAGCCCAGCTGGAGGCCAACAGGCCTTAGGAAGCCAAAGCTTCTATGAGAGTCTCCCAACCGCTGGTTCACTCCAACAGCCTAAAGGCCTGAGTTCACAGCAGGGCCACCCAAGGCCTCACCTACTCTGGCACAAAGGGTTCCGGGCAGAGCCTCTCTCAGGAAGGAGTAGCTCTTCATCAGGAGCCTGACCTGAGACGGAACGGAAGGGAGGGTAAGCTGCTGCGGGGCTGTGATGACTTCAGGATCTCTGTGCCTCGCTTAGGGAAGGGAGGCGGGCAGATTGCAAGATCTATGCGGTCAAAGCCCAGACTTTATCTTTTCGTGGGACAGTCTCACAGCCTAACAGGTAGCTGCTGGGATGAGCCCAGGGCAAAGGCGCACCTGCGAGGCCAGGGCGGGGCCTCGGGCCAGCCAACCCCTGCGGCTCCCCGCAAAGCCAGCCGAGCATTTCCTTGGAGCCTGCAGAGCACCCCAACCCCCAGAGCTCCCCTTCCTCGGGGCCGCCCAGCCACGCCCCGCCGGGTCACCTGCTCGAAGACCAGGATGCAGCGGGAGGCAGGTGGCAGCTGGTACTTCAGGGCCACGAGCACGGGGAGGGCGCAGAGCCCCACGGTGTGGGCCACCAGCAGCACGCAGCCTAGGCCGGCCCGCAGCACCCAGGCCCCTCCGGCCCGCGGCCTCGCCCCCAGCCGCAGGACCTGGTAGGGCACCAGCAGGGTGGAGAGGAACATGGGCACCCACGTCATCAGCGCCAGGGGCAGCTGTCCGAAGCTGAAGATCAGGAGGTCAAACTCCAGCATCAGCCTTGGAATGGAGAGGGAGAAATGACGTAGACCAATGTGTGGCCCACCCCTGCCCCTCCCTCTGCAGTCAGAGCTCTTGGAAGGTAAACCCAGGCATTTTGCTAAGGGTTCCAGTGCCCCATATCTGAAGGTGTTCAAGGTGTGCCTCTGTTGTCCTGCACTTGTAGCACAAGGTGTTGCCGGAAAGACTCAATCATGGGACGGGCTTGCTTATGAATGACCTTTAGAGCCCTCTGCATCTTATGGTGGCGCAGGAGGGCTCAGAGCTTCATATGCCGAAGGTATTATTAGAATATGAGGTATTTAGAATTTAGCCTCGATCTTCGTTAGTTGTGTTCTTTTGGAGTGTTTATAGCTGTAGACGGGAGTTAGTAGAAAGTAGGTTGTTGGGTGTTTTTGCTCATGTTAAGACCGTATGGTTTGTAATGGTGAAAAATTGGAAACCACCTCATGCTCATGTTAAGACCGTATGGTTTGTAATGGTGAAAAATTGGAAACCACCTAAATGTCCCTTAGGAAAAGACAAAGCTGGCGTGCCAGACTGCAGTCATCAATAACAATGGGCTGACATGGAACAATCTCTAAGATAGGAAGGTAAATTGTTAAGGAGTGGGTATCTTATTTATGTAAAACCCCACAACATACCCCCTCTTGGTTCTTATATACATGTGGATGCCAAGACATGGAAAATGTGCTGGAGGGAAACTCTCAAAACTGTTAAAAGGCTGTGGGAAGAAGAAGTCTAAGAATGAGTTTTAGCTGGGAAGATTGTTGGAGGCAATGTTGATGTGTGTCCAATAATCAAAGGATCAATGAGCGGGGGGCCTGTGCTCATCTGGCCAATGGCAAATGGGACACTGGAGACTTGGGGGTCTGATTTATGTGCCTATCCCAGGCGGGAGGCCTCCTACCTGCCCTCATCAATGAGGTCGATGGCCAGGGTGCTGATGATGAAGACGCACAGGCCGGCGATGAACATGTGGTAGATGGTGCGGAAATGCTGCACCTCCATCAGCTCGCTGCAGGGACAGGGGCCCGAGTGTCGGTGTAGGAGGGTCCTCGAGGTCGTGCGGACCAGCTCCAGCACTGTACATGTGTGAGGTAGGGGACTAGCGATTGGGAACTTGTCGCTAAGGGCAGGGACATGGCTGAGCCTTTTCGTGCTGGGGCCTTTCTTCCACAATTACAGCCGGGGGAAGTGGGAAAACTGAACGTTAGAAAACCTCTCCAAGACCTGGGATCGAGTCCCACGTCGGGCTCCCTGCATGGAGCCTGCTTCTCCCTCTGCCTGTGTCTCTGCCTCTCTCTCTGTGTCTCTCATGATTAAATAAATAAAATCTTAAAAAAAAAAAAAACCCTCTCCAAGTCTTCCCTCCAAACACCTAGAACCTGAGGAGTAGGAATGAGGGGTTCTGGACCCCAGCCAAAGCTCTTGCTTTTCCTCCCACCCCCTGTCCTTGATGTGGACTTACTCGAGCAGGGACTTCCGGATGATGAAAATTTTCCGTTTCCCGGGGGATGGCTCCCGGCCCCTGAATAAAGACAGTTGTTCGGGTCAGGACCCAAAGGGTCAGGACTTGGGAGCCGAGGGCAGTAGCAGAGGAAGGTCAGAGTGAGGGCCCCCAGAGGGCAGGACCAAGTGGGAGGTCAGGGCCGGGGCAGAACAAGGCCAGAGGTGGAGGTCGGTGTCAGGCAGGCAGAAGCGATGAGGGCGGAAGAGAGAAGGTGGACGTGGGGGTCATGTCAGTGCTGGCAAAGGAGGTGCGAGGTGACATTAGGGCTCACAAGCCTCATGAGAGAGGAGCCTGCTCCAGCCATTCCCCAGGCCCCAGTCCCTCAGGCTCTTACTTGCTCAAGGAATCTGGAGGCGTGGAGGGCAGAGGTCCGCCTTGCGGCGGGTAGGACCGTACGGCCTCCCACATGGCCCGATCCAGCAGCTCCGTCAGCTGTCCCTGTGCATGTTCTAGCAACTGTGTCTTCACAACCTACAGGACAAAGCAGGGCAGGGCCCGCTGTCTCCCCAGCCAGTCAGCTCTCCTCTCCTTCGCCGTATACTTACTGAGCTTCTCTGGGTGCGGGCGCGTCCTAAGTGCTGGGGACAGAATGGTGAACAAGCACAGCCCGTGCGGCCCCCACCTCGCCCCGCAGTTTATTTCTCTCTGGCTTCCCAGGGCAGCAGGGGGGACCCCGGAAAGACCCTTCCAGCGCCAGGGTCTGGATGCCGACCGCCTGCCATCCCTCACCCTGCTGTCCTCTCCCTGTCCTCAGCCTTCCCTCTCCTGCCCTCTGGTCCCACTAACAGAAGTCTGTTCACTGGCTGACTTTTGGCCCCTGCCCTGCTGACCTGTATTTCGAACCCCTCCATCTTAATCCTTGGCTGTAAGCTGATCTGAGGGGTTTGAACCCAAGAACAAATCGCCTTTGCAGAGCCAGTCCTCGCCCCTACTCCCTCCCTCTGCTCCAAGACCTGTCCACCTTGACCTCTGACCTCCTCACCTCCATATGTCTCGTCCATTGCACCAAGTCCAGGCCTCTATCCTTCTCGGTGCTTCCTAGGAGGAGGGGTCAAAGGGCACACCCAAGGGGGAGGAGTCAGGCCTCTGCTGCCCAGTACTGGACCCAGAAGCATCCTCTGTCCAGGAAATGTTTTCCACGACCAAGCTCAGCAGCCTCCCTGCCCCCAACCAGTGGAGTATCTAGCATCGTGGGGGGCCATCAGAAGGGGAAGTTATACTCCTGCAGGGGATGAGGAGGCCACTGGGAGCCTGATGACACTAGCTGGGAAACAGGAAGCTACTCCGGTCACTCACCCCTCCCCCACCAGGGGTGGGGGTTGGGGGGTGAAAGAGTCTACAAGATAAGGCAGGGCCCCAGCTCTGAGTATCTCTCCACTTCCCTCTCGTGGCTGGGCAGTGAGGGGCAGGGGCAGCGGCTGCCTTCACGAGCCTCCCGAGACCGCAGGAGCGCCCTCTCCACGGTGCGTCCCCACCTCCAGCACCTCCCAGCTCTCTGCACCCCCAGAGGGGGGTTCACCTTCTCCGGAGGGCCGGTCCTCTTGCTCTCCTCTCGGCCCTTCTCCCCTCCGCAGCCGGGTTGCCTTTGGCTCCATGATGTGTCCCGACTGGGCAGCAGCCGGCTGTGAAGTGCTCCCTCCCCTCCTTCGCAGCTGCCAAACTCTTATCTCACTCAGCTCATCAGCTCCAAAGACTAAAGTCCTTCCAGGGAGCACCGATAGGTTATCCGGTCCGGAGGGTGACGCTTCTCAGCTACAGGCTCCGCTCTGCTGGCTGCCCCAGGGATGGTCACTAATCCCCAACAGACCAACCCGCCACACAGGTGCCTAGCTGAGTGAGCTGCCCCTCCCACAGGGACAGCGGCTCTGCAGCTCTGCACCTGTCTGTGTCGTGGGGCGGGGGCCTGGGCTTCCCTGGGGCTTATCGCCTAGCTTGAGTTGCCTGCTGGATCTCCCTCCCCACAGCCTGAAGGATCATCAGGTGCCCTCAGCTTCCCTTAGACCACGAGATAAGATGTGTTCCATGCATGTGATTCATGTTCTGATGGGGTTGACACCTGTGACAAAGGTGATGCTGCGGCCCCTCCAGGAAGTGCTGGGCGCCAGGGCCCCTAGGCGGCAGCTCTTCCTTACACCTGCTTGGGTTAGCGCGTAGGCAGAAAGGAGGCCAAAGGAGCACTCAGTGCCTGGGGGACTCCAGGCATTGGCACAGATGGAAGAACAAGATTTCAATCCTCCCTCGGTCATTTACCGACTGTGTAACTTCAGGCAAGTGACCCAAATATTTTAAGCCACAGTTTCCTTCTCTGAACAAACAGGGGCAAAAGTCCCTACCTCACAAGCTTATTGTAAGCACAAAATGAGGTAATCCACATAAAAACACACGGCCCAGGGTCTGGCCCCTGGGAGGGGCTTGATAAGTAAGAATTTCCTTCCCCTTTTAGGAGGATGTAGCAGAAAGGTAAGTGCTTTGAGAGTTCCTCTTGATTGGGTTCCTGCTGGGGATTAACTATTAATCCCTCCTCTCCCCTCTCCCTTTGTGTCCAAATATTAGTGTTAGAAACAAGGTCACAAACTCAGACAGAGGCCACGGCCTCCATGTCTCCCCTGCTCCCACTCCCTGGTGGGTGTTGGGTGAGGCTCCAGGGCTGAAAACCTCTGCCACTGTCTGTCTCCTGCATTCCAAGTGCCACAGGAGCGCCAGCAAGCAGTCCACAGGGAAGGAGAGCTCCACTGGGGGCTTTGGGGTGGGGGCAGAAGGGGGGAGACAGAGGGGCCAGGGGCTCCACAGATGTGAGAGGTGGACTCAGAAACGTAGGCCAGAGACCCCCAACACAGCTTTATTAACACCCCAAGCCCACACCAACAATCTTTCCATGTGCAGGGTCCTGGGGGGTCGGGGGGTAGTGGGGGGGGGGCCTGAAGGTGGAGTGTGGGGCTCAGGGCTCCGAGTTACTCATCACTCAACAAACGACCCAAGAGGACAGCCCCATGCTCCTTCCACTGGCCGGGCAGTGCCCCCAGCCCTGCCCCCAGGCTTAGCCACTGCTCCCAGGGGGGCAGGAGGAGCTTCCATCACCATCTGGGGACCCCGACAGCGGCTGGCCCATCCGATCCACACACCAGCAGGGACCTCGGCGCTGCCCCTGGGAGGAGCGGCACTGGGGAGAGAGGCACAGGGATCAGAGGTGCAGCAGCGCTGAGGCTCCAGCGGGAGGGACACGAGGGCCCATGGGTGGGGATGGGCTCTGTCCCTCTGTCCCCCCCCCCCCCCCTCGTCGTAATATGCAGAAACATCTGAGAACTCTTAGGACAGGGAGGCTCTCTGGGCTCCCTTCTCTTGCTCCCCTCTTCTCTACCCACTAAACTGGGCCTATTCTTCTAGATCAGAACCCTAGTTCTCAAAATACTAGGGGCTGTGTTAGAAATGCAAATCCTCAGACTCCGTGGTAGGCTCAGCCATCCACCTGTTCTCAGCCCCTAGGTGACTCTGAGCCACCTCATAAATGTGAACCTCCGAGTTAGGCATTCCTGAGTTGGGCGGTCTGGCTCCTCTTCTACGTTTGTGTGGGCCCTAAAGCTGGGAGATCTTGAAGACAGGGGCAGTGTCTTCCTTATGCCCCTTTATAAGCTCCCCTCGTCCCATCCCTGGCAGGAGCCTCCTGCTGGACCAGGTGGAAGAGAGGAGAGGAGGGGCCTCACCTGCCGCTTCCGGTAGAAGCCCTTATGGTCACAATTAGGCACGTAGAGGGTGTGAACCCCTCGATACACCTCGGTCTGTAGCTGCTGTAGCACTGAGTCCAGATGTCTGCGGCACGGGCCCTGGGAAAAGGGACAGCAGGCAACTCTGAACCATTGCAGCCTCCAGGACATGGCCCCCTGGCTCCCCCCATAGCCAGGCTCCAGGACCCACGTGGGAAACCTCTCCAAGCTCAAGGTGACAGCCTCAGATGGAATGTCCAGGGCTCCCCACCCCTCCTGCTCTCTGCCAGCTGCACACGCACCATTTCAGCATCTTGGACACCACCAGGATTGGGCCGGCCGGAAGTTGTAGTAGAGGCCCCTGGATTCCTTTGTTGGTCTCTGCGGTTCACATCCTGTGGACGAGTGGTCCCTGCTTGGGGTTTGCTCTCCTTAGGATTCTCCCCTACAGCCACAAGAGGAACGAGGAAGGGAGAGTCCGAGAATCAGATGTCAAAGACCAGAACCAAATGGAAGAGAGCCTTGCTCACCCGGACTCCCTGCAGTGGGAGGAAGAGAAGGTCTTTCCAAGTAGTAGAAATGAGGGTGGTTAGAACCTGCCTCCACCTTTACCTTCTTCTGGCCTCAGTTTCTCTCTCTGACAAAGGGTTATATGACCTTTCCTGACAATACCCCCAGACTAGTCTTAGGTCTTATAAGGGAGAAGCACTTTGGAAAGCAGACACAGAGGACAAATACAAATATATTGGGAGGCCTTGGGCTTGGGGTGGGGAGTGGGGGGGAAGACCTGAATGTTCGTGGAGAAGCCAGCAGGGGGTGCACCAAGCCAGAGGGATGAGGAAAGGAGAGCCGGGCATGTGGGAGGGGGTTAGCAGGGACCCAAGTGGAATGTGTGTCCCCGGTGTGACCCTGCTGTGACTCAGCCCACCCTTCCCAGGCTTCAGACATGATTACTTTTGGGGCACCGCAGCGGGGTCCTCTCCCTTCTCTGGTCCCCCATGGCTCAGCCCAACCAACCCCAGTGGTCCCAGGAGCAGGGACAGGCAGAGGGCAGGTTGCAAAGATGCAGGGAATGAGGGGCTTCTAACCTGTGGACTGCTCCTGGCTCTGGAGAAAGTGTCACACATGGTGTCTGGGCGGCTTGGGGAAAGCTCAGGATGGAAGGGGGTGAGGAAATAAATCAGGACGCCAGGGTGAGGAAAAGGCAGGGAGGGAAGTATGCACTGCTTGGAATTTGGCCCAGCTGTACAATTAGATATTGTGGCCCCTAAAGGCATCATCTCTCCTCTTCTGTGTCCAAAGACGAGCTCTGCTCAAGGTCCTGATCCCAAAACCTAGACAGTTGCTCCCACTTGCCTACTCCCTCCCACCCCAGAGCCATTCCCTCTGCAGCCCTGCCTCCCTGGGCATCCTTCTTCCTCTGCCCTTCTCAGACCATGATCCTCATTCCCTCCACTTAGCACCCTACCTCCCCCATGCTCCCACTGCCTCCTCTGACCCACCCAGGCAACCCCTAGCAGCCTGGACCCAGGCATTCAGGACTGAAAGAAACTTCACATTACCATCTCCTCCCTTGCCTCGGAAGGAACCAGGAGCTCGGGTGCCCCGGGGTGGGGGCGACTGCTTTCATTTCCTGTCCTCCCTCTGTCCCGTGCTGCCCCCCATCTTTTGGATTCTGACTCACTTCTGTCCCACCCACCCAATGACTCAGCCTTCTATTTTCCTCCCTGGGGTAGGGTGGGGTAGGGTGGGTGGAGGGTTCTGAGCAGCTCGTAACCCTGATTTGGCAGATTCCTTCTTTCCCCACCTCTGTCCCCTTCTCGGGAGGCCCCCAGAGCCGGCCCTCTGACCCTAGTCTAGTCTGAAACAATTCTGGGTTTGGGGCATCTTCTGTTCTAGACTTCACGTTCAGGTGCTTTGGACACCCTGATATTAAGGGGAAAAGGGGGGATACTTCTCAGTGCGCGCGGGATTTGGGAGTCTGGGTTCCCTTCCCTCTTTCTCCAAATGGAAGCTGGGAACACCGTCTGGATCCTTTCTCCAGCTCGGGGGGATGGGGTCGAGGGAAGGAGCTGAGATGCTGTGGCCTAGGACCTGACCCAAAACCCCTCCCTCCCCACCTTTCCCTTCCAGGGAAAATAAACAGAGCGGGGTGTGGGGGGGGAAGAGATGGAGAGCTCAGACATTTCCCTGCTTTGCCCTCAGGGCCTCCGGCCGCGCCCCAGGCTTCTAGCTGCTTCCCGCCCTGGCCCGTTCGCCCCCCAAAACCTGCCCCCCTCCCCAGGGTGAGGAAGACGGAGCATCCGGGCAGAACCCAGGGGCTCGCGGGGCCGCCCGCACCCCGCTCCGCAGCACCCCGCGCGAGGGGGCGGGGCTCCGGGTTGGGGGCGGGGCTAGGGGCGGGGCTCCAGACGGGCGGGGGCGGGGCTCCGGGCGGAGCTGGGCTCTGGGGGCGGGGCTAGGGGCGAGGCTCCGGGCGGAGCCGGGCTCTGGGGGCGGGGCTCCGGGGCGGGGGCGGGGCTCCGGGGCGGGGGGCGGGGCTCCGGGGCGGGGGGCGGGGCTCCGGGGCGGGGGGCGGGGCTCCGGGGCGGGGGGCGGGGCGGGACTCACCCGGGGGCCCGCGCGCCCGGCGGCAGCGGCCGCGGCCCAGCAGCAGCGCCCGCAGGGGGGCCTCGTCTTCCTCGGGCGGCTGGCACTGCAGTCCCGGGACGCAGTTGGGGGTGTAGACCCCGCACAGCTGCCCCTCCCTCCTGAGACAGCCCCCCGCTTCGGCGCAGCCCTCCGCCGGCGGCCCCCCGTCCTCCTCCTGCACGCAGGCCCCGGGACAGCCCGCCTGCGCCCCCTGCCCGCAGCCTGGGCACCGCGCCAGGGCGGCTCCCGAGCGGGCAGCGAGCAGCAGGCCGAGCAGCAGCAGGGGCGGCAGCAGCCTGCGGGGGGTCATGGTCAGGGTGTCGGCCCCGTCCGCTCCTCGCAGGGCAGTCTGCAGCAGCTGCCGCCCGCCGCCGCCCCTCTGCCTTAAGTAGCCGCCGGCCAGGGGCCGGGCCCTTTAAGAGCCAGGTGAAGGGGGGTGGGGGAGAAGGCAGGGGCATTCCCTAAACTGGGTGGGACTGGAGAGGCCCCCCCCACCTGGGTCCTCCCCACTTACTCTGCCCCCTCCCTTCCCAGTTTCTGTTTACTTCCCAAATTACTCTGATTTTTCTTGCTTTGTTCCCGGGACTCTCGGGCCGGAATTTGGGAGCTGGACAGCTGGCTGCAGGCACTAGAGGGTGGGGAGGGGTGGAAGGAGAGGACGGGAGTTGGGATGAAGGGAAATCCAGGAACCCAGTTCATGTGTATGTGTGGGCGATGAAGGGGCGCGGGGTCTCTGGTGGGGAGTGAGGGGGTGCTGTTTGAAAGGAAGGGAGAAGGGATGGGGTGTGGGAGTCACGGGAGGGATGTGTGTAAAGGGAAAGAAAAGAAGGCCCCGATGATGGATAATGCGGTCTTGAGATAAGCGACTGCTGATGGGAGAAAGTAGCCCAGGGAAGAGGAGAGGAAGAGCAAGGTTTGACATGTTACTGTGGGAAAACGGGGGCCGGGGGCCAGGCTGGGCTAAGGCTGTAGAAGGGGTTGGGGGAAGCAAGGGGAGAGGTGGGGAGAGGGTGGGCAGGCACACCTCGAATGTGTAGGCTTTAACCCTAGGATGGTGGTGGGGCCACCAGAGTAGCCCAGAGGGACCAGTGTGCAAGGGTGGGGAATAGCTGAACACCTGGCAGGTGGGGACAGGGCAGTGTGAGAGACTGGCCCCTTGCAATTATGGAGGTGGAGGCGGGTGGGGAACCCACACTCTGGGTGCTCTTGGGAACAGTGGACAGAGAACAACCATCCCCTCCCCCACTTCTCTCCTTCATCCAGGTTGGCCTCCATTCCTTTCTTAGAATCTGCCCCTTAACTCCCAGTATCACCCATTGGGTTGCCTGGATTCATCGGTTTCCTCAGCTTTGCCAGGGGGTGCTGGCCTGGGACTGGTCTGGGCGGCCTCCGCTCCCCCGGCTCCCCCACCCGCACTGCCCACCTTCCCCTCCCGGGGCACTGCCCCACCCATCCCAGCCTCCGAGCTGCGCCCGCCTTCCCGCCTTCCCGCCTTCCTAGAGGCCGGAAGAAGGACCGCTTCTCTTGGCAGCTCACACCCGCCCTGCTCCGGATTACGCAACAAGAGCCATCTCATTCTTTCCTAAAACAAGGGCTCTGGGCAGTGACTAAGTTTAAATTCTGGGCCCCCAAGCAGTAATGTCAGCAAGGGCTTCCTGAGCTTTTAGGTAAATACCAAAAAAGAACTTCACTCCCGGCCCCCCTCCACCGCCTTCCCTGGCTACCCTGGGACCCTAGAACAGGAATTTGGGGAGCAGTGTCTTGCAGTAGCTCCGGGCCGCAGAGGCAGATTGGACAGGCTGGGAGGAGGGGAGGAGAGGGAGTGGGGGAGAGCTCTCCCCCACTCTGCGGAGACTCTGGGACCTCCTGCCCCAAGCTCTGACCTCAGGGTGGAGAACTAGCTTCATCCTGTCCCCAAACTCTTATCACTATTTATTCTGCCCTGAGCATGGGTTCCAGCGTGTTGTTCCCACCTCAAACAGGAAGGCCATCAGAAGTTTGGGATGAGGAGGAGATGGAGTCCTCCCTGCAGGATCCCAGTGTGACTTTCTAAATGTTCATACTTCTCCTTTGTAGGTTATATTGCAGGAGAGCCCCCTACTTGGGTAGCCTCTCACATCCACCACTCCTTCTCCATACCCCCTCCTCACACCCCCTTCCCCCTCCTGCACCACCAGCACCCCTACAACAGAACTACCCTGTTTACTGCCCCCACCGCCCAGCTTCTCCTTCCCTGCAGCACAGGCTGGACGGCCCAGTCCAGTACCACCACCATGCCAGCACCACACTGCCCTTCCCCTGCTCCTCCAGCGTGGAGGTCCAGAGCTGCACTCTGTGGCTGTTGGAGCCTAACCAGTCTCTTTCTTGCAGGCTGAGACTTGGACTCTGCTTTTCCTCCCTTTGGGATGCCCTTTACCACAGCACCGGAAATAGTGGGATCTGAAGCAGATGCTGAGTGCTCAGAATGGAGTGTGGGCCAAGGTGCAGACCTTTGGGACTCTGGCCTCCTTGTGAGAGAAGACTTTGCTGAGAGCTTTGCCAGGGCTGGGAAAACAGGCTTTTCCAGAAGTAAACTCTGCTGGGCCTCTTCCTTCTCTTGCATAGGACGCTCCATTCTCTGGATCCCTTATGCTGTCTCTCATGGCCAGCCTGTCTGTCCAAGTCCCCAGCACCCCAGGTGCTGACTTCCTTTTGAGGGGAAAGGGTAACGGAAAGGGCCTGCCTAGACCCTTTTAAGCTTTGAGTTCAAGTGGTGGCCCATCTCACAGGCAGAAAGCCCCCCAGGATGCGGATCAGTAACGCGGCCCAAGTCTGGTGTGGCTTGGATGGGAACTGTTGTGATAAACTCAGCTGGCCTTGGGCCTTTGATCCCGGCGATCTGTCTCCCACACAACCTTCCAGCTGGTCCTGCTGCCCACAGTCCTGCTCATATGACTCTCTCCTCCTTGAAGGCCTCTGTGGTATGTCATGTCCCCTACATCCCACTTGGATAAAACCTGTGCTCCCATCTACCATTCAGGGCCCTGTGGACAGTGAGCCCTGGTTCAGCCAGCTGGTTGGATCACCTTCCCCAGAACCCCCTGGAAGTCTCCCATCTCTGGGCCTGAATGGAGATTAGGGAAGTGAATGTGTGGCCCTAATTGGTGCTCAGAGGTGATTTCTTCCTCTGGACTCCAAGCTTTCAGCTCACAGGAATAGAATCCTCATTTCCCTCAATACAAACTAAATTCTATCCCCTCTTCCTCACCTGCTGGGCCAGCTGTCTGCTTTCCTTTGAATTCATCCACATTATTGTGTTGCTGTCCTAAATTTTTGTTTATCTAGTCATGTGTCTTACTTTTCCAGTTAGAGTGTGAGTACTTTGAGGACAGGGGCCCTACATGCTCTTTGTCTCTAGGCCCCCAGTTCCCATATAAAGAGTTTGGAATTGATTTAAGTAAAGGTTGGTGTTTCTGGTGGGAACAAAGGTAGTCCTGGGGGAGGGCATTGAGAGGTTATGGGGGTACCTCTTCTGGAGGTTCCACCATTGCTCCTGAACTTCTGGGCTAGCTCAGCCTACCCCAGGAGGTCTCCTGGCCCGCCCACCTCTTCAGCCCTCCTCTCTTTTTTTCTTCCCCTTGCTTTGGCCAAAGTAAAGGCCAAAGAGTCTAAGAGGCCCAGAGGGTGGTCAGGGTGCAATAGGAGAGGGAAACCTGGCTCCAGATTAAATAAAAGAGGGCTTTCTAAAGAATACAACTTTATAATAGAGTTTGGGAAAGTTTGGGAAGACAGCAGGGCATTTTTCTAGATTGGGCTGGAATCAGCCAGACAGTTTGGGAATTGGGGATCATTAGTGGACAAGGAACAGCAACTGCAGATCTGAGGTTTGCTTCTTTGCAATTAAATGAACAAAAGAATATTCAGTAGATTCATGGAGCATCTATTTATGTGGATCTGAATAGGTAATATGGCCACAAATAGAGAGAAATTGTGCTCTCAGAGAGCTTAGAATTTATATATGTCCATCAAGTACACACCTCATAAACACTTAAAAACCAACAAGGATTCTAGGGTATTCCAGGATAGAATGTAGACTGTTGCAAATAAATCTAACTGTATTCTAGATCTATGACATAAACATACTGAAGGGGGTGAGGGGCAAAAAGGTGCTGACCTAAGCAACTCTAGAAAACCGTGTGTTGACTAGAAACTATAAGGTTAACGATTAAAGGCACAGCATAATCTACATAAACACCGTGCTCTAGTTGATAAATATTCTCACAGGCTTATAGGTTACAAATTTTTAAAAAAGATTTTATTTATTTATTCACGAGAGACACACAGAGAGGGAGAAGCAGGTTCCCTGCGGGGAGCATGATGTAGGACTCTCGATCCCAGGACCCTGGGATCATGCCCTGAGCCAAAGGCAGATGCTCAACCACTTAGCCACACAGGCGCCCCAGGTTACAAATTTTTGAAGCTGCCTTGGATATATACTGGGATTGAACAAACAAGTTATGGATATTGGGAGCCAGGTTTCTCTTTGTTGGTGGGAGAAGTCACTGATAAGTAAGGAGGGGAGGCTAGAATGTATCTTCTGGTGCTTGGTTAGGAGTCAGAGACCGCAATATGAACTTATATTTAGCTTGATATACATATAGATGGGCAATTGCTAGAAACAACTCTAGGGATTCCTGGGTGGCTCAGTCGGTTAAGCATCTGCCTTCAGCTCAGGTCATGATCCCAGGGCCCTGCATCGGGGTCCCTGCTCAGCAGTGGGTCTGCTTCTCCCTCTCCCTCTGCCCAGCACTCTCCCTGCTTGTGCTTTCTCTCTCTGTCAAATAAATAAACAAACAAACAAACAAAATCTTTAAAAGAAAGAAACAACGCTAGGTTTGTGTATATACATGAGTTAGCATACATATTATCTAACTCCATTCATGTAAGGGTTTAGAAGCAATGGCATCCCAATAGCGGTGAGCACAGCTAGCACCCAGATCTTGGTTTCTAAGTACCAGTCTCCAATAAAAGGAAGCAAAACTCCTTCCAGGAATAGCTGATTCTAGGCCTGGTATAGGGAAACAGAAGAGGAGCTAGAGCTTCTTATAGTACTAGCAAGTAAAGAAGTGCTCAAAAAACAAAAGGATGGGAGCATATTAGAGACACATAAGAACCAACCTGAAAGGACTCTCAAAGGTCAAGCTGAAAAAATTTTGTGCAACAAATACATAATATCATACTGAATTAAATACGGTATAAAGTAAATATAGGGCAGCCCTGGTGGCGCAGTGGTTTGGCACCGCCTGCAGCCCGGGGCGTGATCCTGGAGACCCTGGATGGAGTCCCAGGTCAGGCTCTCTGCATGGAGTCTGCTTCTCCCTCTGCCTGTGTCTCTGCCTCTCTCTCTCTCTGCATCTCTATGAATAAATAAATAAAATCTTAAAATAAATTAAAAAAAATAAAATATACAAGTGCAGACCGATTGTATTCATTTGCTAAGGTTGCTGTAACAAAGTGCACAGAAATTTATTGCTTCCCGGTTCTGGAGACTAGAAGCCCCAAACCAAAGTGCTAGCAGGGCCACGCTCTTTCTGAGACTCTGGGTAGAACCCTTTCTTGCTGTTTCCTCACTTGATTGGTAACCATCAGTCCTTGATGTTCCTTGGCTTGCAGATGCATCAGGCTAATCTCTGCTTCTGTAATCACATGGCCATTTTCACGTTGACTACCCTCTGTGTGCATCTATCCAAATTTCCCCTTTTAATAAAAATACCAGTCATATTGGATTAGGACCTGCCCTAATGATCATAACTTGGTTAAATCTGCAAAGACCTTATTTCCAAATAAGGTCACGCTCTGAAGTACTGGCAGTTAGGACTTCAACATTTCTTCTTCTGAGGGACACAATTCAGTCCATAACACTGATATAAACAAGCAGTTGAAGAAGAAGAAAGAAAGAAAGAAAGAAAGAAAGAAAGAAAGAAAGAAAGAAAGAAAGAAAGAAATCTTCCTTCCAGAAGACTTCCAGTGTATGTAGGTACTCTGTCCTCCAGAAGGCAGAGCTTAACACCTCTCCTGCCTTGGGCTAGACCTGGTGACCATGCTTCTAAAGAATAGAGTACAGGGGTGAAAGGGGTTTTTCCAAGAGTACCGGGGAGAGGGGAGAGAAAAAGAATATAGTACAGGAAACAAAAATAGTAACTTCATAGGAGAGACACCGGGCAAACACTAGCTTAACCGTGTGATCAAGGTTAACCTCACCACAGATGTCAGGTGGGTATTCATGTGCCCCTTGATATGATGACATGGAAAGCACTTCACCTCTGTGAATTTCTTCCCACAAATCCATAACCCAATCCAACCACGAGAGAAACATCAGACAAATCCAGATTGTGGGACATTTTACAGGATACCTGGCCTGTTTTCCTCAAGACTGTCAAGGTTATGAAAAGCAAAAAAAGACTGAGAAACTGCCTCAGACCAGGGGAGACTGGGGACAGATGACAATGAAAGCAGTGTGGTACCCTGGACTGAATCCCAGAGCAGAAAGAGGACATCGGCGGAAAAATGATCAAATGCAAATAATCTTTTTTTTAAAAAAAAAAAGTGGGATTGAGGGGATGCCTGGCTGGCTCAGTTGGTAGAGCATGCAACTCTTGATCTCAGGGTTGTGAGTTCAAGCCCCATGTTGGGTGCAGGGTTTGCTTAAAAATAAAATCTTAAAAAAAAAAATCCAAATAAAGTCTGGAATACAGTTAAGAGTAATGTACCAGTGTTGGTTTCTTAGTTTTGGCAAATATACTATGGACATGTAAATATTATCAGTGGGAGGAACTGGGTGAGAGGTATTGGGGAACTCTCCGTATTATCTTTGCAACTTTGCTATAAATTTAAAATTATCGTAAAATAAAAGGCTTATTAAAAATATATATCATAGTAATGGTTTAAATGTTTCTAAACAAACAAATAAACAAAAATTTTATATGTCCTGTACCCTGAGCTGAAGCTACAGAAATAAGTAAGATGGCCCCTGCTTCCAAGGAAGGTCAGTTTACAGAGGATGCCACATCAATGACAATGATAATCCTAATTAATAATCTAATACTTTCTATATGCTGAGAACTACACTAAGCACTTTACTTTTAATGCTTACTGCAAGTTTATAAGGTGGACGCTGTACTTAGTCCCATAATTATTCTTATAGGGAATCACGGAGTCTTCAGAGAGAAGTGTTGGAGCAGGGGTTTGAACTCACATCTCACTTGAGCCCTCTGTGACCTGGCTCATTGTCGCCAGCCTCCTAGTTATCTTTAACTGTGTCGCTGGAGGTCTTTACTTAGAACCATCTCCTGGGCAAATCCATCTCTGAAAAGCCTCTTTATACATGATTACTTGGACTGGGAAAAAGGTCATTCCACAGAGCATCTGTGATTAAATTCTCAGCCTTTAAGAGGTTGCTACAGCCAACATGGCTATCAGAACAGTAGGCATTGGAAGGAAGAATATGGAAGTAAACCAGAAGGCATTACCTGAGATCCTTTTTTTTTTTAATTTTTAAAAAATTTTTATTTATTTTTATTTCATTTATTTATTATTTATAATTTATTTATTATTATTACCTGGGATCCTAATAGAATGTCCCACCTGCCCCTGTTTCAAGCCCGACGCATCTAAAACCACACTTATTCTCTCCTCCCACAAACCATTCCTCAGCTTTCCTGTTTTGTCAGTGGTCTCATCACTGTCCTAATTTCCCAGTCATCCTCCACTCGTTTCTCCTTAAATTATCTATTTCTGTTGGTTCCCCAATCTGGTTTTTGTTTTTTATTTTTAAGTAAGCTCCATGCCCAGTGTGGAGCCCAAAGTGAGGCTTGAACTCAGACCCTGAGATTAAGACCTGAGCTGAGATCAAGAATAGTCAGTTAGACTACACCAACCACCCAGGTGCTGCTGCCCACCTCCCCCCCCACACCTGGTCTTAAAGGGTTTCCATTTCTATGGCCATCCTGATGGTTTGGGGCTCTCATTGTCTTTCACCTGGACCACGCTGATAGTTGACCACGGACTGCCCAGTTTTCAGATACTACCCACTCTCTACCCAGACTATTCTTCCTGAAATGAAAATATAGCATATGACTCGTCTGCTCAGAAACCTTTAATGACTCCCTAATAACTCCAGGATCAAGTCCAAATCCTGGGTTTTTAATCCACTTGTTCTAAAACCCGTATCATTATCTTACAAGAACCACCCACCCCTTGACCAAATAGGCCCTTTAAATTCATACCCTGAGCTTTTATTCATAATCACACTCCTAACCTTTCCCTCCTTCTCTAACCTTGTATTCTCTAATTTTTATTATGAAGCTGTGGGTGAAGTTGAGTAAGTCTGTTCACCCTGACCCCAAGAAGCTCGCAGTGTCTGGGGAAAACAGACAAGCACATCAACAATGACACTATGTAAGGGTAGGAGGGATCGAGGGCTAAGTGAGACACAAGAAGAAGAACTCAGGTTTGCCTGGAGAAGCAGAGAAGGCTTCACAGGGGAGGCGATGCTTTGGTTGATTCTTGGAGGAGTAAACATTTATTAGGGAAGGACTGAGGGGAAGGCTTCTCGGCAGAGGGAGCAGTATTTGTCTTTACCAGTCATATGGCTGTTGATCACATATCTTCTCCTAGCATCTCTTACAGTTTGTCTTGTGTTTCTAGCAGCTTTTCATTTACTGTATCTTATCTTCTTCTAATTGGCTTCTGGACGCCTTTAGGATAGGGGCCACATCCTCTATTTCCCCTCTATAAAATGTGGGTTGCAATGCCTACTTGACAGAATTAATGTGAGTTTGTTAGCAGAAATTCATGTGAAGTACATGGTAGGCACTCCGTGTTTTTGTTTTTGTTTTCCTGTAATGAATAAAGTGTCTAACTCAGTTCCTGGCCTACACTGATGTACCTAGCATTTAATGAATGAATGATCCTACCCTGGTTCAAAATCATGTTCACCTCTGAACTCTGTGCTCTGGGAGGCCTCACTGGATGGGAAAGGATCCAGATCTTTCAGCAATGTTACAGCAGGGCAAGGATACTAGCCTGTGAGAGCTAACCAAACAGATGAGGGCTGTTCAATCTGACGAGGAGGCAGATATTTAGATTCAACTCAAGTTCATGGACTGGTTATTCACATTTTGCATAATTCTCACAATGTTCCATTACCATGTCTACTTTGCAAATAAGAAGACATATTTAGAGACATTAAATACCTTGCCAAAGGCCACACAGTTAGATGGTGGGATCCACTGGATTCCAAGTTCAATGAATGCTCTTTTTACTTCAATGTAAAACTTTGATGATTTAGAAAAACAAAGACTTTGGATAAGTTAAATACAGACTTCTTTGCTAAATTGTCGAAATACTCAAACCACATGTAATTTCTAGAGCTAGAGAGAGGTTGTTTTAAGGCAAATAAAAAAAGGAAGGGTAGCCTTATGTTGGGGGTAGGGTGGGAATAAACACAAGAAATGTATAATTATGATAAACAGCACAGACTGAAAAAGAAAAGAAGTTAAAAAAGAATTAATAAGATCATAGGTAAAAGGTCCCTGGCAAGTCATGAAAACACTAGATCTCCTCTTTTTCTCCTTCTTGAGCTGTGAGACTATCCCCAGCCTGAGTCTGGGATTTTTCCAAAGGCAACCTGGGGCTTTTTGAGGTCTGGGTCCCTACCATTTTGGGCAGGCCAGCTATGCCCTCTTTATAACCTATCTCTGGCAAAGCTGTTGAAGGAAGTATCCCAGGCTCTAATATAACATTGATTGTAGCAAATATTTCTTTTTTCCTCCCTAAAATTTTGGCCTGAGAGCCTAGAATTTAATATTAAACAAACAGAGTAAATTTAGGGAGATAGCAATTACATCCTTATACATCACAATAAAATACAGTTGACCCTTGAACAGCATGGGTTTGAAGTACACTGGTCCACTTATACGTGGATTTTGTTTGATAAATACAGTAGAGCACTGTAAATGTATTTTCTCTTCCTTGTGATTTTCTTAGTAACATTTTCTGTTCCCTAGCTTACTTTGTCATAAGAATACTATATATATATATAATATATATATATATTATATATATATATATAAAACATATGAAATGTCTTTTGTTAAATACCTAATCGACTGTTTGTGTCATTGGTAAGTCTTCTGGTCAACAGTGGGTTGTTAGCAGTTAGGTTTTGGGGAAGTCAAAAGTTATACACAAATGTACTGTGTTTATCAGGAAAAAACTCACATATAAGTGGATCTGCACAGTTTAAAACTGTGTTGTTCGGGGGATCCCTGGTGCCTCAGTGTTTTAGCACCTGCCTTTGGCCCAGGGCGTGATCCTGGGGTCCTGGGATCGGGTCCTGCGTCGGGCTCCCTGCATAGAGCCTGCTTCTCCCTCTGCCTGAATCTCTGCCTCTCTCTCCCTCTCTCTGTGTCTCTCATGAATAAATAAATAAAATCTTAAAAAAAAAAAAAAACTGTGTTGTTCAAGGGTTAACTACCCTTTAGGAAGGACTGAATAACTGTCTCAGATTGAGGAGACTAAGGAGAGATGACAAGTGAATGTAATGTGAAATCCTGGATTGGATTTTGTACAAGAAAAAGGACATTAGGGGAACAGTAGGCAATATTTGAAGGAGGTCCGTAAATCACTTAACAGTATTATACCAATGTTAATATCCTGGTTTCAACGATTAACCTATGGTAAGATGTTAATATTAGGGGAAGCTGGGCTAAAGTCATGTGGAAGTCCATGTACTAGTTTTGCAAGTATAATTGGTTTCAAAATTAAAAAAAAATGAACCAGTGGAAAAAAAAGAAAAAAAGAAAAAAAAAAAAAGGAAAAAAAAGGAAAAAAAAAGAAAAAAAAAGCAAAATTAAAAAAATGTATTAATGGATTATAGACTTAATGTAAAAATTTAAAACCATAAAACTTCTAGAAAAAAAACCACAAGAGAACATCTTTGTGACCTCGGGTTAGGCAAAATTTCTTAAATAGGACACCAAAACCATGATTCATAAAGTTAAAACTTGATAAATTGTACATCTTCATGATTAAGAACTTCTGCTCCTTGAAGGACACTGTTAAATGATGAGAAGACAAGAAGAAATGTAAATCGCAAATCTGATAAGGGATTTGAATTCAGAATATACAAAAAACTTTCAAAATGCAATATTAAGTAAGGCAACTCGATTTTTAAAACTGGGCAAATGACTTGCACAGACATGTTCGTTATCTTGATTGTGGACCTATTGGGATTAGTTACGGAGGCCAGCCTCAGGATCTTCATCTGCAAAAAGGAAGTATAATAATATTCGCCAAGGAAGATATATGGATGACAAATATGCACGTGAAGATATTCAATATCATTAGTCATTATGAAAATGCAAATTAAGGGCAGCCTGGTGGCTCAGTGGTTTGGCGTGGCCTTCCGCCCAGGGCGTGATCCTGTAGACCCGGGATGAGTCCTACCTTCGGCTCCCGGCATGGAGCCTGCTTCTCCCTCTGCCTGTGTCTCTGCCTCTCTCTCTCTGTGTCTTTCATGAATGAATAAATAAATACAATCTTAAAGAGAAAATGAAATGTGTCTCCACACAAAGATATGGCATAAATGTTCCTAGCAGCTTTATTTGCAACAGCCAAAGATTGGAAACAACCAAACGTCCATCCATCAACAGGTGAATCATACTATTCAGCAAAAAAAAAAAAAACAAACAAAAAAATTCCAGAATAAACTACTGAGACATGACACAACATGGACGAATCTCAAGATAGTTATGCTGACAAATAAGAGGAGCCAGACACTCCTCCCCCACAAGAGCATATATTCTGTGATTTCGTTTATGTAAAATTTTGGAAAATGCAAGCTAAACTAGTGACAGAAAGCAGATTAGTTGTTTCCTGGGGATGAGACGATGAGAGGGAGAGATTTCAAAAACAGCAGGAAGACACTTCTGGAGGTAATGATATGTGCACTATTTCGACTGCGGCGTTTTCGCGGGTGTATACCTAACTCACCAAACTGTACACCTTAAATATGCGGGGCTTATTGCATGTCAATTATATCCCAATAACGTTTAGTCAAATGGATTTAGATACCAAGCACAAATTGCCAATTAAATCCCGAGAACGCCAACAGATTGAGGATTCACCCAAAGGGCTGAGGCCCTGCATCTGGAACCTGAAGATGAGGAAAGGTTGAGTGGAATCACCAACCATCAGTAACATGTTGGGAACACCTTCTTCTGCCATCTGCCCATTCCGTGCCCTAACTAGCTAGCTGGGTTCTGGAGGGAGCCAGGAGAGCCTACGTGGGATGGCTGGGACTCTGGGAGTTGCTTTTTGGCTGCCTTTGGGAAGAGCTGAGCTGAGGCTTGGGGTGTTCTCGTAATTCGGGAAGAGGAGGTCAAAGAGTAGCAATGAAGGACGCAGGAGATGAGTCGGGGGATTCATGTCATCCAGGGGGTGGATGGGAGCCTAGAGACCACACGGTTCAAGATTCTTGTTTATTGGGATCCCTGGGTGGCGCAGTGGTTTGGCGCCTGCCTTTGGCCCAGGGTGCGATCCTGGAGACCCGGGATCGAATCCCACGTCAGGCTCCCGGTGCATGGAGCCTGCTTCTCCCTCTGCCTGTGTCTCTGCCTCTCTCTCTCTCTCTCTCTCTGTGACTATCATAAATAAATAAAAATTAAAAAAAATTAAAAAAAAGATTCTTGTTTATTTTATTTATTTATTTTTAAACGTTTTATTTGTTTATTTATTCATGAGAGACACAGGGAGAGAGAGAGAGAGGCAGAGAGGGAGGAGCAGGCTCCATGCAGGGAGCCCGACGTGGGACTCGATCCCGGGACCCGGGGTCACGCCCTGGGCTGAAGGCGGCGCTAAGCCGCTGAGCCCCCAGGGCTGCCCTCAAGATTCTGGTTGAGGGGTCGAGCTCAGGCGCACGGAAGTGAGGCCCTAATGCGGCTTCCGCAGTTTCCCGCGTGCGTTCAGTCCCCGCGCTTGTTTGCACGACGCTGAGGGGCTGCCGTCGGGGCCCAGGGCGTGCAGGCGGCCGCGGGCGAGCAGGGGCAGACCGCGCCGCCGAGGCGGCCTCCAAACAACGAAGGGCGGTGAGAAAGTAAGAGAAGTGCGGAGGGGGAGACCGCGGGACGAGAGGCTGCGGGGGCGAGGCCCTCCCTAGGGGCCCCGGGGTCGCGGCCAGGGCGTCGGCGCCGCGCGGCGTCCTTGGCCCCGTCCCCCGGGCCGTCGTCCCCGCCTCGGCACGGGGCGTGTGCAGCGCGGGCAGCACGTGCTCCGCGGGGCCCGGGCGGCGGCCGGCCTCGGGGTCCTCGCGGGCGGGGCAGGCCGCCCGGCGCTGCTGGGCCGTCGGGGCGCTCCCCGGGGCTGCCCTCCGGCGCCGCGCGGCAGCCGCCCCGTGACCGCCCAGCGCGCCGTCCGCGCCGCCACGTCGCCGCCTCCCAGCCTCCGAACCCGGCCTCGCCGGCCCCTGCCCCGCGCTGGCGCCCGGCTCCGCGGGCCGCGCCCGACCCCGCCCGCGGCCTCCGATTGGCTGCTGCGGGTGCCGGTCGCGCTGCGCCGCTGCGGATTGGCCGGCCCGGGGGGGCGGGCCTCGGGGAGCGTAGGAAGGGCGGGGACCCGGATGTGTGTGGTGGCGGCGGCCGAGCAGCTAGTGCGCGGCGCTCAGAGGCCTATGGATGAGGAGGACGCGGCGGCCCCGGTAGGCGGGGATCGGGGGCGGGGTCCCGGAGGCCTCGGGTGTCCCCGGAGCCGGAGGCGGGGGCGCCGGGGGGTCCGGGGCGGGGCCTGCGCCGCGGTCTCGGGGCTTCCCGCCTCAGGACCCTCGCCGGCCGGGCGCCGGGCCCGGGACGCCGCGCGGACGCCCTGACGAGCCGGACGCCGGCCCCGGGTCTCGGTGTCCCCGGGGCCTGAGGCGGGAGGCGGGGCGCGGGGCGGCTCCGGGCGGCCGGACGCGGGTGTGGGGCGCCGCTGGCGGCCCCCGGAGCCCACCCCTCCGGGCCGCGTGGTGGCGGCGGCGGCCGCGGGGCGGCTGACGGGCGCTGTGGGGCGCGGCCCCGGCTGCCCGGGGCTTGGGCGACAGGAAGAGGACCGCCCGTTTTCCTCACTTTTGGCTTCCGGGAAAAATTCATTCATTCATTCATTCATTCACTCACTCGTTCGTTCCTCCCGTTTTCCTCACTTTCGGCTTCCAGGAAAAATTCATTCATTCATTCATTCATTCACTCACTCACTCACTCACTCGTTTGTTCCTCCCGTTTTCCTCACTTTCGGCTTCCAGGAAAAATTCATTCATTCATTCATTGACTCACTCATTCGTTCGTATCTCCCGTTTTCCTCACTTTCGGCTTCCAGGAAAAATTCATTCATTCATTCATTCATTCACTCACTCACTCACTCACTCACTCGTTTGTTCCTCCCGTTTTCCTCACTTTCGGCTTCCAGGAAAAATTCATTCATTCATTCATTGACTCACTCATTCGTTCGTATCTCCCGTTTTCCTCACTTTCGGCTTCCAGGAAAAATTCATTCATTCATTCATTCATTCACTCACTCACTCACTCACTCGTTTGTTCCTCCCGTTTTCCTCACTTTCGGCTTCCAGGAAAAATTCATTCATTCATTCATTGACTCACTCATTCGTTCGTACCTCCCGTTTTCCTCACTTTCGGCTTCCAGGAAAATTTCATTCATTCATTCACTCACTCTCTCATTGACTCATTCATTCGTACCTCCCGTTTTTGCTCACTTTTGGCTTCCAGGAAAAAAAAAAAAAAATCATTCATTCAGGGATCCCTGGGTGGCGCAGCGGTTTGGCGCCTGCCTTTGGCCCAGGGCGCAATCCTGGAGACCCGGGATCGAATCCCACGTCGGGCTCCCGGTGCATGGAGCCTGCTTCTCCCTCTGCCTGTGTCTCTGCCTCTCTCTCTCTCTCTCTGTGTGTGACTATCATAAATAAATAAAAATTAAAAAAAATCATTTATTCATTCATTCATAAAATCCATCCATCCATCCATCCATGCATCCATCAGCTTCACAGGTGGCTTCAACTCCCCCGGTCCTCTTCCACCGCCCTCCTCTCCGCCTTCACTGCTTCCATCCCCGTGGATGCCGTGGCTTCATGGAGCTGCTGCAGCAACCGCCTGCCGAATTGGTTGCCCCTTGGGGTCTTGCTTCTCTTATGATCAGTTCGGAGCCAGCCACCTGAATGACCTGAACAACCCGATGAACCTTGAAATTCTTTTATTTATTTTTATTTATTTTTATTTTTTATTTTTTGAACCTTGAAATCCTATCATTTCCTTGCTTAAAGCCCTCCGGAGGTTGCCCAGCCCACTTGGGATAAGATCCAGATTCCTTAGCGTGGCCCATGGGGCCTCCTAGAGCCTCCTGCTGGCCCCTGCCTTCTTCCCGTCCTCTTCTTGGATATTCCCTACGGACTAGCCACCTTGGCCTGTCTGTTCCTCTGCCATGCCTGCCCCCTTCTGCCCCAGGACTCAACTGCCGGCCGTCCCCTCTGTCTGAAATACTGTTTCTTGGGCCTCTTCTCATCTCAACTCAGATGTCAGCTTAGAGAGGTTTCCTCTGTCCACTGTATCCAAAGTCGTTTTTAGAGTTTGACTCATTATTCTGTGTGACACCACGCGGCTGTGTCCTCCAGTGTCTGGTGCTGTTGGGTCCACGTCTTACCTGTCGTGTCTCCCTGACCAGACTGGAAGTGCTGAGCACGGGTTCCACTCATCTTTTTTTTTTTTTTTAAAGATTTTATTTATTTATTCATGAGAGACACAGAGAGAGAGGCAGAGACACAGGCAGAGGGAGAAGCAGGCTCCATGCAGGGAGCCTGATGTGGGACTCGATCCCGGGTCTCCAGGATCAGGCCCAGGGCCGAAGGCGGCGCTAAACTACTGGGCCACCCGGGCTGCCTGGATTCCACCCATCTTGTTCACAGCCATACCCCTTGCACCAGGAACAGAGCACGTAGTAGGAGCTCAGTAAACGTTTGCTGAGTGGAAGAATGAGGATGGGGATCATGGGCTGGCTTCGCATCCGTCCAGTGCCCTCTCCACATTCTGGGTCAAACAGGCTGAGGTGCTTTGCTCGGGGCCCCACTTCCTTCTCAGTCCCCTTCTTTCCGTGACAGGTTTGTTCTCATGAACAAGATGGATGACCTCAACCTGCACTACCGGTTTCTGAACTGGCGCCGGAGGATCCGGGAGATTCGAGAGGTCCGAGCTTTCCGATACCAGGAGAGGTTCAAGCACATTCTTGTAGATGGAGACACTTTGAGGTGAGTTTAGGGGAGTGCTTCCACATTTTCCTTGCTTTGCCAGATCTTATTATTTTGAGGTTTTATTTATTTATTCACGAGAGACACAGAGAGAGGCAGAGACACAGGAGGGACAAGCAGGCTCCATGCAGGGAGCCTGACGTGGGACTCAGGTCCCGGGACCCCAGGATCACGCCCTGGGCCGAAGGCAGATGCTAAACCGCTGAGCCACCGGGGATCCCCATTTTTGCCAGGTCTTAGAGATGAAAAGGGCTTTTTCTGAAGCAGAAGACTGCACTGTACCGGGAGGGCCTTTGACCCTGGAGGCCTTTCTGAGTGGAGCAGTGTGTGCGGCTACACCCCATGCCCCCTTCTGCCTGTTTCTCTGGGTCACTGTGTTCTGGTCTGTGTTGCAAGCACTCACGTCAGAGGTAGGAAGCCGCTGGCGTCTCGAGTTGCCCAAGTGCCTTGTGGGGAAGAGAGGACTCCAGGGGCGTGTGGGGTGTCTGTGTCTCCTCAGCCTGCGTGTCGGGTTGGGTCCAATGGAGAGTGGCCGTGGATTCAGAGGCAGTGGATTTCCTGTTTTGGGAAGGATGGTTCTGTAGTACATCCTGCCCACCACTCTCCAGCCCTGTGCTGTGTGTGTGTGTGTGTGTGTGTGTGTGTTTTCCCTTTTTTTTTTTTTTTTTTAAGATTTTATTTATTTATTCATGAGAGACACAGAGAGAGAGAGAGGCAGAGACACAGGCAGAGGGAGAAGCAGGCTCCATGCAGGGAGCCCGATGTGGGACTTGATCCTGGGTCTCCAGGATCACACCCTGGGCCTAAGGCAGCACTAAACTGCTGAGCCACCCGGGGATCTCCTGTTTTCTCTTTGTTTTCTGACTTGACCCCTTTCCTGACTCCTCCTGAGCCTGCTTCTCTCTCAAAGTTGTCCCTGAACCGGGGAAGAAGTAGTGCTTTTTAGCCCGGAGACAAGAAAGCTGAGGCGTGGGGACCAAATAACCATCTTCCAGTCTATGAAGGGCTTTGGTACAGAGGATAAAGACTCGCGGCTCTTCAGCTCCACTGAGGCCAGAGCCAGAGGGAAAGGGCCGAAGCTGCAGCATGAGGGATTGAGGTTAGACAGGGTTGTGAGACCCCCTATTAGGCAACTAAGCGAGGCTCTGCTTAGTTCTCTTCCCCCTGGAAATGAAGGAGCTGGGCTTGTGTTGGTCTGGTGTGGGTTGGACCCTGGCTGGAGGCAGCAGGAGGGGTAGGTGACCTCAAGTATCTTGTTCTGGTGTCTGTGCAGATGTCCTGAAGTGTGACCTGATGGATTCTCCTCTGTGTTGGCCCTTGTGGGGTTGGGAGGGTGGGGATCTGAGGCCATCCCCCCAACTCCTGGGCTAGGCTGCTAATGGAACTCCGCCCTCATTCCTCCATCAGTTACCATGGAAACTCCGGGGAAGTTGGCTGCTACGTGGCTTCTCGACCTCTGACCAAGGACAGCAATTATTTTGAGGTGATCAAGGCAGTGGGTGGGCAGAGCAGGGGGTGAGCATGTTAAGCTCCAGGGAGCTCTTTTATTAGATTCTTGATCTGATCCTTTTAATTTTCCCTCTGGGCTGTCTTTTTAGCTGAGAAAAGGGCAGAGGATAGCAAGGCGTCTCAGATGAGAGATAGGTGCCCTAGTCCTGTCACCCTGGTCCTTCTGCTCTCCTGCCCCTCAGCTAGGTAGTAGCTTTGACCCGTATCTCAGGCTCTGACCCATGTCCTTTCCCACCTGCTAACCCAAGCCCAGCCTCTGCTCCATGTCCTATCTTTTCCCATGATTTGGAAATGATTTTCTGAGTAATCATGATAAAGTAGGGCCCTAGTCTTCCCAGTTCAGAGTGCCCTGTCTTTTCTCCAATCCGCATGTCTTTCGTCTCTTTGAGCCTCTTTGAGTCTTTGATGTCTGCTCCCCTTCCCCAGCACCCCCAGCAATTCATTGCATTTCTGGTACCTGCTAACTGTGCCCTGCTCTCCTTCCTCCAGGTGTCGATTGTGGACAGCGGGGTCCGGGGCACCATTGCTGTGGGGCTGGTCCCTCAGTACTACAGCCTGGATCACCAGCCTGGCTGGTTGCCTGACTCTGTAGCCTACCATGCTGATGATGGCAAGTGAGTTGCCTCTTGTGGAACCTGACCCCTTTCCTATGGATTCGGGAACTTTAGATACCAAGGACTGCCCTGGATTGCTTCTGCCATTCCGTCACCTATCTTGGCATGTTTTCGTGGACTTTTCTGATCAGGATGGGAAGGTGGCCTAATAGCTAGACTTGGAGGTTCTTGGACTTAGAGGGGCGGGTGGAGCTCATGTGTGGACACAAGTAGATGCCATCGCAGAGTGACTGGGAGCAGCAAGGTAGGCCCCAGGGGTTTGTGCCGTGGAGAAGTTGGGAGGCCAGGCTTAGGTCCTGTGTCTGTGCTGCTCTGTCCACAGGCTGTACAACGGCCGAGCCAAAGGCCGCCAGTTTGGGTCAAAGTGCAACTCTGGGGACCGGATTGGTTGTGGCATTGAGCCTGTGTCCTTTGATGTGCAGACTGCTCAGATCTTCTTCACCAAAAATGGGAAGCGGGTGAGTGGGAAATTCTGGGTGGGATTTGAGGGGCTTGAAGCCATCCGAAGAATTGTGGGTATGCAAATGATCTACTGGTTGGGGCTTGCCCAGGGACCCCGAGGCTGAATTCCCATCTCCTTCAGGCCATCTTGAGCTTCTCCTGAAGTCTGCATTTGGAGAAGACACCGCCCCTGCCCAGGGATGCTGGGACATTAGCCTAGAGGATAGATGCAGAGGGGTAGGTTTGTGCAGTGGAGGGTGAGCAGAGATTGTTGGGGAAAGGATCAGGTGATTTAGGGGAAGGTTTTGAGCAGAAAGAGAGGGAGAAGTTACAGCCTGGATGCATAAGCTAGAGGTCCTCTTTGGAGCTTTGACTGGAAGATGTGAGGATATGCCCCTCTGTGTGTTCTTTTGTTTCACTTGTTCTTTCCTTCCTGCTTCAGAGAGAGGCTAGTAGTGATGAAGAGATGGGTAAGAGCAAGTAGGAGAGAGAGAGAGCCCCCTAGCTCTTTACTTCTCCTACCCAGCTCCCTCTCCCACCCTGGGAGGATCGCTGTCCCAGGCCTTGGCCACGAGGTTGTCCCTCCATAGGATCCATGCCTCCTCACTAACCTGCTCCAGAACACACTCACATGTACCGAAACTATTTGGCAGTAAGTCAAGAGACTTGCATTTGCCATCTAGCTCTGTGGATACCTTGCTTGGCCAGGAGTCCTTAGCAACTTTTCCAACTTTTCTGTACTTTTGTTTTTCTGTCTGTCTTATTTGTTGCATCATCTCGAAAGTACCCTGGAGAGAATCAGGTGAGCTATGGAAAAGGGAGCCTGGCGGCAGCTCTCTCTTTCCCTTCCTCCCTCCACTCCAGGTGGGCTCCACCATCATGCCCATGTCCCCAGATGGACTGTTCCCAGCAGTGGGCATGCACTCTCTGGGTGAGGAGGTGCGGCTGCACCTCAATGCTGAGCTGGGCCGCGAGGATGACAGCGTCATGATGGTGGACAGTTACGAGGACGAGTGGGGCCGGCTGCATGATGTCAGAGTCTGCGGAACTGTAAGTGAGAAGCATGGGATGCGGTGGTCATTGCCAGGGAGGGCTGGGCCGCACCCCCCGGGCCATATACGCGTGTCTGAATTGCTTAGAATGGGGAGCAAGGTGGTGTTTCTTGCAGGGTCTTGGGAAATGGGTATCAGGGGCCTTGACATGATTCTTAGAATCCAGATCTGTGTTCTCCTTAGTGCTGGTTGTCTCCTTCCCTTCCCTGTCCCTGAGAGCTCAGGTGAGTTGCTTTGCTCTCAGAACAGCAGTAAGTTCTCTTTTGCCTTCTTTGCTTCCTTCTGCATCGGGTACCCTCTGCTGCCCTCTGCACACGTGCCTTTGGAGCTGTCCATTCACTGTGCTGTGGGGCATGTGTGGTCACAAGTCCTACTCCTACCCCAAACCCACTGTGTTTCTGTTCCAGCCACCAAGTGAGATCCGTTTGGAGTCAGTGTAAATGTCAGTGTCTTCTGTCTATCCCTACATTTTAATAGACGAGAATAAAGGCAGAGGAAGATTCCATGAGAATCCTTGACTCTCCAAAGCTTGCTTTTTTATACATCTTCCCATCCTACCTGCTTTGGTCTCTCCCTGGATTTGAAACTTTCTTGGGGGAGCAAATGGACCTCGGGAGAGGGAAATTCTTCACATCTACCCTCTATGCCTTGTCCTGGGTTGGGTGTGAGTGGATGCTGAGTCAGGGTGCTGGCCCTGACCTCTGGTGGGCTGCTCGGACCTCCCACTTGGAATTGTCCCTGTGCTGCCCTCCTGCTCCGGCTCAACCTTTTTCTCCACCCTCTGGCCTTCTCACCCCAACCCAGGCTGTTTTCAACTCAGTCTTTGATAGCAAAACAGAAACAGTGGGGGGTGGGAGTAGATTATGAGCCAGGCTCCCCCCATTCTGGAGTTTGAGGTGAGTCAGACTTAGGGAAGATGGACCATGTGCCCTCCTGCTGCTTCTGACACTCTGCACCCCCTCTGGCACTGGAGTCTGAGGACGGGATGGCTGTAAGCCGGGGGCTTCATATGCCCACTCCCTGACCCTCATCTCTCTCCTTTCTTTTCCCCCTTCTACCATCATTTGACAACATCTACAGAGTTGAATTTGGGACTGAGCCAGGGCAGGTGTTCCAGCTCTCATCCCTGACCTCTCCTCAAGAGTGTTTTCCTGGCATCCTTTCCCTGCCTGGACCTGTCCCCACTCTGCCCCCAGCTCCTCCCAGGCAATCTTTTCTAATTGATGTAGGATCCTGTAGACGTTTAAAAATAGCTTTCCTTCCTCTCTGCCCTCCCCCAATGCCCTTAGGTCACACATTGGATAATTTTTTTCTTTCTTAGACGTAAGCTGTGACGTTTGGCTCTTCTCTCAGACCCTCACCCCAGCTTGGGACAGGTGGCAGGGTGGGCACACTGTTCCCTGAGCGCCTGGTCCTCTGGGGAAGAGACTGGGCGTGAGCCTCTTGAGGCTTGTATGCCTGTTGTCTCCTCTTGCCAACTACCCCATCTTCCAAATGAGAGTGACTTACCCAGTTTCCTCCATCCCCACTTGTCTCTTGCCCTGCGCCCTCTTGTCGCTTCTGACCATCCACTGTGTTTCTGATCCAGCCACCAGAGTTGTGTTTCCTGGAGGAGCCTGGGAGAGGTCATTTGGGCCATGCGTGTGCCTCCCATTTCTAAAGATGTCTAGCTCAGCTGTTTCTTCTCTTTGCTCTTCCTGTTTTCCTGTCCGCTCTGTGGGGAGCCTTTCCCTGGGGCCTCAGACCTCTGTTGTTGGTTGGAGCCTGTTTCTACCGTCTTGGGTGACGTTTCCAGTAGAATGTCCTTTAGAACATTAATGGTTTGGGAGAAACTCTGATGCCATCTAGTCCAGGGCTTCCCAGCATGGAGCTGGAGACCGTTACTTGACGTGCAAGATGTTTAGCATCCCTGGCGCCCAGACCCAGGATGACTTAGAGCAACCTCTCATAGTCATTGTGACAGCCCTTTTGTTCCCAGATCTCTTCTGGTGCAGCCGATGAAAAAACAGCCCCAAACAGAAGTGAAAAGACTTGTTCAAACGTCAAACAGTGAATTAGCAGCAAAACCAAGCCTGGATATTCATTCTTTGATCCTTTGCCCTTGCCCTGTCCACTCACTACCAGATACGTGCTGTGTCCTTCTCCCCAGCCCCCCTTCTGTAGCCTGTCATCTCTCCTCCTGGCCCTTCTTATAAGATGGATCTGGAGTTCCCAGGATTAAGTTCCTACTTTCCCTGTGAGTCTCCTGACCGGTTCCCTTAGCCACAGCCCTTCTAGGTGAGTTTATTGGGCTGCCATGGGACCCTTTGCCTCCTGGGCCTCTCTCTCAGTTTGGAATCTCAGTTATCTCTTCTCCCTTCCTTTCTCACTGGTTCTTCCCACAAAGAGCAAGTTCCTGACCCCCGTTTTTTTGGTTCTGACATTAAATTATGAACAATTTCTTATGTACCGAAAAGTTGAAGAAATGATACAGTGAGCATCCATCATCTACCCACTACCTAGCTTCAATTGTTGTTTTTATACAGACAGACCTGGCTCTTCTTGAATGGAAGTCTTGCCCCTATGTCCTATGGCCTCAGTTTCCCCTCCTAGAGTCCCCCCACCTTTGCAGAGCTATGAGGGTGTTGAAGAATTGCTGCTGTGTTTGCTTAGGGATGGGGGTGTTGCTCCTCACCTCATCCCTGCCCCCAGGCCTTGCAAAGTGAGGTCATGTGTGGAGGGTGGGGGGCAGGAGGTAAAGCTGGGGGATTAGGCTCATTCTGTCTTTGTTTCATGCACATAGCTCCTCTGACAACTCCTTAGTGACGGGGCAACAGCTTTGGTACACAAAGAGGGGTGATTGAGGCCCCACCCTCCAGGGGTCCTCCCGGATCCAAGCCAGGAGGAGACCGTGTTGGGGCCTGAGCTGGCTGGTGGGGAGCACGTTCTGGGTTCCTGCTTCAGCTGCTTCTAGGCCTCAGGGCACTGAGCCTTGCTCCTGTCAAGAGGGATTAGGGTCTTTGCTGGCAAGAGGAGGAGGGCGGGTACCAGCGGGAGAGAGGAGGCTGGGGTGGTGCTGTTGGTACCAGGTGGGGGTTGGAGTGCAGGAGGCTCTTTGCACTTGCCTCTGCAGCCTCAGCTCTGTGCCCTCCAGTCCACCTGTCTGGCCTCCCAAGGCTTTGTGGGTGTGGGGAGGGAGGCGCAGGAGTCAGGGGGGCTTGAGAGCCCCAAGGAAAGGGCGCCCCTCCCCCCACCAAACATGTAGGGGACCCATCCGCTGGGCATTGTTGGCTGGGCATTGTTTGCAGAGAAGCACTAAGAGGGGACTGCTGCTTGGAGGGGATAGAGTAATCTGGGGCGTGCTCCTCTCCTAGGGGGAAAGGTGACAGTTCTGGGAGCCTCAGAAGCCATTGTAGTTGGAGGTAAGGGCTGAGATGGAGGGCTGTTTCCTTCTGCAATTGGCACGTCTGGTCTTTTGTAGCTTTGGGGTGACTGTTAAGCATTTAAGCATTGGCGAGCTGGTGTGTTCCGGTCTAGACCCCACTTCCTGATTAGGGAAAGGCAGCCGTGTAATGACCCCCGGCACTTGCCGCACTTCATTTAGTCTGTTTGGAAATGCGGGTGGTAGTAACCCTCTTTTACTGGTGAAGAAACTGAGGCCTAAAGCAGCCAGTCACTTCCTCAAAGGGGCTCGTAAGTCACAGGAGTTACTGTGTGATTGTCTTTCCAACTGAGGCTTCTGAGGCGCAGATTGAGGGACCAGCGTGGAGATTGCGGCGGCCCCGATCGGGCTGATCGGGGCTGACCTCCGTCCACTCTCGGTTGCCAACAGCCCTGTCTGAGGAGGGAGGAGTGAACTGGAGCCAGGCTGTCGGGGAGCCCACAGTGCCCACCTGCCCCCGGAAGTGCTGAGAAAGCTCTGGATGACTCCTCTGAGGACTCGGGGGACATCACTGGGCAGGAGGGGAGAGCAGCTGAGGGAGGAGCAGAATTCCGGCAGCTTCTGCCCTGAGGGGTGGGTGTCCCTCTCGTGTGGAGGGCAGCATTTGCAGGGACCTGGCCTCCCAGCTGGCAGCTGTCTGTCCATCTGTCCATCCATCTGCCTGTCTGAGCACTGTGCCGGCTGGGGAGTGGGTTTCAGAGTCGCACCGTCGTCTGCTTCATCCTCCTGACCTTTTAGCTGGAGGAAGCGTCCCCACCCTGTCCACAGACAAGACTGCAGCAGCGGCCCTCCTCAGGGCTGAGGCCGAGGGGATGGTTGGGCGGGTTTTTCCCAAGGATCAGGAGCTGGAGCGGCTGGCTCTTGGCTCTGGGAGTGGAGAACACTGTGTTTCCTACACTGAGGCCAGTTGGATGGAGTGGGTCAAGGGCAGCTGTGGGGTCCCCCACCCAGTTCTGCAATGCTGGCCGGAGAGGGTGGGCTGGGGGCTGCTCTTGCTGGGTGGAGTGTAAGCCAGTGAATGTGCACCAGGCGCCACCCCTCCCGCTTGTGGGGAGACTCAGAGGAGGAACCCAGGCTGAGCTGAGAACACAGGGGGCCGTGAGGGGAATTCCAGCCACACGGGCCTTCATGAGCACCCTGAAAGTCAGAAGATGGCCTGCCAGGGACCCCGTTCTGCAGAAAGAAAGCAGTGTGAGCCAATGGAGGACACCTGGGCTGGGGCGTAAACATGCAAGGGCCAGCATAACCCGAAACACAGAGGGTCATGGCTGGAGGAAATTGAAAAAGAGCCTGAGTGTGGATGTAGGAGGTTGCCCACGCAGCTCTGGCTTTTCCCCTGGTTGTCGTCCGCCTCCCCCCCCCCCCCCCCCCCGCCCCGCCCCGCCCCATTCCCACCTCCAGGTCTCTTTTGGAGAGGAGGGGAGGATGGACCTGGGGTGGTGGTGCTCTGGGGAGCCAAGGCTGAGCACGGACCCAGTCCTTCTGGTTCCTCTCTGAAGAAAGTGGTGAGGATGGAGGCCCTGCGTCTGCCGGAGACACACACAGGCTTCCACGCTGGTGCAGGCAAACGTAATTCCTTTCCTGTTCAGGCAGGAGTTCTTTGGTGGTGAGAGGCCAGGGTCCAGAGGCTTGCCAGGGATAAGTGGAGGAGGTCCCCAGGCAGTGTTTTCTTCTGGGCTGGAGGGGCTGGAGGAGCTGGAGGGTAGAGTAAAGTCTTGAGGGGCAGTTTGGCTAATTAAAAAGGGATTAAGGACTCCCAGGTGATGCTAGGGTGGGGCAAGAGGGGATGGGGTTGAGTCAGAACCCCACCGTTACCATGACAACTGATAAATAAATCCTCCCAGCCCAGCTTGGGGGTTGCCGCCCCATCATGCCCAGGCAGGACCATTGTGGAACCAAAGAGCCCCAAGAGTCCATCAGTCGCCTCCCCTCTGCCCCCGCCCCCCCACCCCTGTGGTATGAGAGAGCTGTGGGGGGCTGTGAACAGGAAGGCTTGCCTTCGTGTCTTGTCCCGCTGCCGTCCGTTAGGTAAAGGAGTAGAGCCATTAGGTAAAGGAGTAGAGCCGGTGGTTCTGGGTTCCCCGGCTCCCCTTGGCAGCCCCCCGGCCCAGCTCTGTCCAAAGCCAAGTAGAACAGCCCTGAGGCATTCTGGTAGTCCCATCCAGGCACGTTGGTTTCTGAGCTCTCCTCTGCTCCTCAGACATCTGGAGCTGCCACCTACCCTCTGTGCCCTCCTTGTCCCCATTAGGCCCCTCCAGGGGTCCTCTCTGCACCCAGGGCCCCCGGGGAGGCCTTGTCCAGCAGGTGCTCAGGGAGGGGGTGCCGGAGCCTAGAGGCCCCCAGCATGGCCACTGGTGCCTGGCCGCCTGGTTGCTGCGCTGCTGCCCACTTCTCTCCCGAGGCAAGGAGAGCGTCTTCGGCTCAGGTGGCAGGTGGCTGTGGGGCCCGGCCCTCCCGCCCCTGCTGCCACCTTTGCTACCCACACTGCGCCCCGTTCTCCCATGCCTGCCTAGGACATTGGGGCCCACGATGCACCTCTAGGATCCTTTCCCTTTTGGCGAGAGGTTTTGTTGGACCCAGGAAGCTGCTCTTGAGTGCCTTGGGACCAGGTTTCTGGGGCAGGTGTCATTCTGCCCTTGGCTCTCCCCCCGCAGCTGCTGGAGTACTTAGGCAAAGGCAAGAGCATCGTCGACGTGGGGCTGGCCCAGGCGCGGCACCCACTGAGCACCCGTAGCCACTACTTTGAGGTGGAGATCGTGGACCCTGGAGAGAAGTGCTACATCGCATTGGGGCTGGCCCGGAAGGTGGGCACTTGTAGAGCTGCTCTGCTCCGGGGCTGGCGGGATGGGGTCCCGAAGCTCTTGGGAAAGTTGGGGGGAGGTGGGCAGGCTGTGGAGGGAGGGTCTTAACCTGGGACAGAGCCCCCTCCCCCCATGACCTAGGACCCAATGGAAGGTCGGCCTGAAGGTGGGATGGGGTGGCCTGCAGCCCTGGCTGGGAAAGCCAAGTGCCCTCGTCCCCCTCCCTGCTTCCCTGGCTTCTCTAGTGCCCGAGAGGCGTGGGAGGCCACAGGGTTGTGAGCAGCCATCTGTCTGAAAAGATTGAAGGTTCACACGCCCTCTGTCCTGTCCTCTTTCCGCACATGGTACCTACCGTAGGTTTTCTTTTTCCTTCTTGGTGCAGGACTATCCCAAGAACAGACACCCTGGCTGGAGCAGAGGCTCTGTGGCTTATCATGCAGGTGAGTGGGGGCTGCCCTAGAGCTGCGGGGTATGTGGAGGCATAGAGACACGCCTGTTCCTGACACCCCCCCAACCCCCCGCGGATGGTCTCCCCTCCAGCCTCTGGCAGGGGAGACTTTCCCCGGCTGCTGTCTCCTCTCCCTTTCCCAGGCTGGTAGTGCTTTCTCCTGATTTTCCTCGTAGCCTGAAAAGCCAGGGGAGCCGAACAGGGGCGGGGGATCTGGGCCCAAACTGGACATTCCAGGCCTCTGAGTTGGCTCCCTCTGCGCCTTCTTGTAGATCCTGCCTTTTTTTTTTTTTTTTGGATCAGCTTGATTTCCTTTAGGGCTCTCTTTAGAAAGCAGTTGCCCTGAGCTCCTGGTGCCACCCCGTCCCTTCCTCAGCCCTCTCCCTCTCCCTCCAGCTCCCTGAGGGAGTCTGTCCCTCAGCCCCTTGAACAGAGTGTCTCTTTTTTAAATCTGGGGCCTCTTCCTATTTCTGTCTCCATTTTTGTTTCACCTTGACACACCCCCACCCCCGGGGGTGGGGCAGAGAGGGAGGCAGGCCAGCATTCTGCTTGAAGCAGGGACCTCTCTGTGTGCAGGGGCAGAGCATCAGCCCCTCCTTTGGGTGCAAGTCTCCTCTTCTCCCCTCCCTTCAACAGATGATGGGAAGATCTTCCATGGCAGTGGCGTGGGGGACCCCTTCGGGCCACGCTGTTACAAAGGGGACATCATGGGTTGTGGCATCATGTTCCCCCGGGACTACATTCTGGACAGTGAGGGTGAGTGGGTTGAGGGTGGCCGGCCAGGCGTGTCGGGCCGACGGTGGGGGCAGCACCACAGGGGCTCACGTTTTCCCGGCCTCCTAGGTGACAGTGATGACAGCTGTGACACAGTGATCCTATCCCCCACTGCCCGTGCCGTCCGGAACGTCCGCAATGTCATGTACCTGCACCAGGAGGGAGAAGAGGAAGAGGAGGAAGAGGAAGAGGAAGAAGATGGGGAAGAGATTGAGCAAGAGCATGAGGGCAAGAAGGTGGTGGTGAGTGGGGCGGGTGTGGGATGGGGGTTGGACTAGGGTTCCTGGGTCTGGGGGGCCTGCCCCTTGGGGGATAGGACGGGAGCCAGAGCGCGCCGATGAGGGGAGCCCTGGCAGGGGCTGCTGCTCTGAGGAGCTACGTGCCCCTGGGCCGCCGTGGGACCTGGTTTCCAGACGCCCCCTAGTGGCCACTTCCCGCTGAGGCTCCCCTCGGAGGGCCTGGGAGGGGGGGGTGCCCTGGGGTCCCGCCTGTGTGTCTGTGGCATCAGCAGAGGGGGCCAGAGCCAGCCTGCTCCACTCCTCGCCCTGCCTCCACCCCCAGGTTTTCTTCACTCGGAACGGCAAGATCATCGGGAAGAAGGATGCTGTTGTACCTTCTGGGGGCTTCTTCCCCACCATCGGGATGCTGAGCTGTGGGGAGAAAGTCAAAGTGGATCTCCATCCCCTAAGTGGCTAGGGGCTTCTCCCCTAGACCTGCCCTGCCTCCTTTCCCTCACCCTTTGCAGAACCAGGTGCCCAGTTCCTGCCTCCCCCCGGGTTTGCTTACCCAGCAGGCCCCAGGGAGTGCGTAGCCCCTCTGCCTCTCTCGGACAGGTCCCCGCCACGCCCCTCTGTGCCCACGTTCCTGACCTGTGCCATCCTGACCATCAGTCAGTCTTGGGCCTAAGTCCCTGGTTGGAAAGGAACAGGTCCAAAGGATGGTGTTGCTATACTGGTGGGTCCCCCTTGCTTTGGCTGGTGGACTCCCGCACCCGCTTTTCCCCACGGGCCGTGCAAGTGGAGAGGAGTGGGCCCCGTCTCAGCTGCTATTTGGGCATGAGGCTTTGCAGAGGGTGGAGTAGAGACTGCCCACTCCCCTATTTATCACAGTATTTCTCTTTGCATCTTCTCTTTTTTGTTCCTTGTCCTCATCGTGTGGACCAGTTGCTGCTGTCGTCCCCCCTGGCTGGGCTAGGGGGGCTCTCTCGGGCCTTCCCTCTCTTTCCACTGACTGCTGTCCCAGGAATGCTCCTCCGGGGTCTCCGCTCCTTCCCCTGACAGCCCGCTTGCTCCCTCGCCGCCTGCTCAGGTGCCGTAGAGTCCCACAGAGAATCTGGGTCTCCGGCTCCCCGCAGCCATACACACCTAGGTGGGTGTCCGTGGTGTGTTTAACGGAGTGAGAGGGGCTGCTTGGTGAGGGGGCTGGGCCTTGGCTCCCGTTCCCTCCTGGCCAGCCTTGGGCTACCCATGGCGCCCCATCTCTGGTTCCCTGGGCTGTAGGCAGAGTCCAGAGCAGTCTCTCCTGCCGTGGTGAGGCCGAGCCCCCAGAGCCGTGGTCGTGAGCCCAGAGGGCAGTGTGGCCCCTCGCCCCCGTTCCCCACCCCACCCAGGCCCCAGCTTGCTGCCTGTGCCAGTTGCCTGTTTTGCCTCAGTGTTTGACTCTAGCACTTACATGTGTCCTCCCCAGCCAAGCCCTCCTGTCTCCTGCCGCCTGACCCCGACCCCCTTCCCATACAGTGACTTCTCCTGGGAGGAAAAGGGGGCGGGAGCTGTTAGCCTTGGTTTGCACAGAGTGGGTGGGCCTTGGGGAAAGGGGGTGAGCTGCTGTGTGGCTGGGGTCCCCCCTTCGGCCCTCCGCTACGATGTATGAAATGTATGTACAGCCCAGAGATGTTTATACAGCCAATAAAGACGGAGTTTCTGTATTTATCAGTACAGTCTGGACAGGGGCGTCCTTTCCAGTCTATAGGGCAGGGGCAGGGCTAGAGGTGGGCGCAGCTGAGGCAGCTTGCTCGCCGGAGACCTGGACCAGTGTGAGGCCAAGGACGGGGATCGTGTGTGTTCTGTGGACCTGGCTGTGGCCTGGGATGCCCCAGGAGACGTGAGGCTTTGACCTTCCCATGAGCAAGGCTTGACTCCGACTCCGAGGTAATGTTCTAGAAATTCTTTATTAGACAAAAATAGACTCTTTTTTTTTTTTCTCCCCTATTCATGTGATCCCACTCTGATCCCTCTGCTCGGAGGGGAGGCAGAGGAGGGAGTGCCTTGCTCCCCGCCCGCCTCCCCGGCCTGCCAGGCTGGGACCTGCAGCTGGGTGGAGCTGGCAAGCCCTGTCTCCCCTCCAGGCCTGACGTTCTGCACGCGGGGCTGTCCAGATCCCCCCGGGGTCCAACTGCCGATGCCGCCTCACCCTTCACACGCCCGTCTCTGCCATCTGCGCACATGCGGGGTCCTCTCACAGGCCCATCCACTTGGCTTAGCAGGCTGGGGGCAGGGAGGAGAGCAGTGTCCCGGGCTCCCCGCTCCCGACGGAGGGGGCTGGCTCCTGGGGCTCCTGGGCCCGGGGAAGTGAGGACTGTGGGGTGCTGAGAGGTGCGCGGTGTTGGCGTGGGCTCCGAGCTTGTGGCCTCTGCCTTCACTTTCTCTGGCCCAGTAGGACTTTGGTGATAAAGGTGACAATGGCGCCCGCGGGCTGGTCTGGGTCAAGCTCTGCGAACAGGTGACACACGTTCTCCCATGGGCTTCCCGGCTTCTTGGCCACGAAACCAAAGATCCTAGGGGTGCAGAGGCAGAGTGGGGACGGGGCTCAACATCCCTTCCACAAGACACTGCTGAGCCACGGCTGGAGAGGGAGGCAGCGCCTGGGTCCCGTGGGGGGCAGGGGCTCGTGGGAGGCTCACTTGGAGGTGGTCCCGTCGGGGTTGGTCCATCTGCGGGAAGAGAAGGACGGTGAAGCCATGCACCCAGGGTGTGTGTCGCGGAGGAGGTCTGGGGGGGGGGCTGCCTGGCGGGAGCGTGGGCCGTGGGAGCCGGGACGCTCACCTCCGGTCCTGAGGATCGGTGCTGGAGAAGGTGATACTGTTCACCGGGTAATGGCGGCGAAAGAAGAGCCTGCGAAAAAAAAAAAAAAAAAAAAAAAAAAAAAAAAAAAAAAAAAAAAAAAAAAAAAAAAAAAAAAAAAAAAAAAAAAAGAAGAGCCTGCGAGGAGGATGGGGGGTCACAGCCAGAAGCGGGGGCCCCTGGGCTCCCTGGGCTTGGTGCACATACTCACTTCCTTTGGTTGTCTGTCAGCGTGATGCCCTGGGCCGAGACCTTGAAGTGGACGACGGCTGGGGTCGGCCGGGGGCTGCAGCTCAGAGCTGCCGAGCTGGCCCGGGCCACCGCCTGCGGGCCCGTCAGGGACTCGGTCTCCACCGAGGTCAGGTAGAGCACGCTGCAGGCTAGGGGCAGGAGAGGCCTCGTCCCTACCCTCCCCTCCCCTCCGCGCACCTGCTGATTGGCAGACGCTACGGTTTCCCCGGATCCACGGTGGAAGCTGCCGGAAGGAGCCCCGGGAGCCTGCGTTCTAGCAGGTGCCCATGATGCTGAGGTCCCAGATGGACGATCCCCCCGGTCAGAGACCCGCCCCCCCCCACGTCAGGGCCTCTCTGCGCCACCCCCCCTGTGCCCGGGGGCTCCTACCGGCGCCCTGACGGAGGAGGTCTGCCGCCGTGCTCATGTTGGCGGGCGCCGGGGCCTCTGGGGTCTCCTCCAGAGGATCTGAGGGAAGGGAGGGCCAAGGGCGGAGCTGAGCGGGGAGTCACCTTCCCTGGGAGCTGAAGACTCTGTTGCCCCAAGGGGGCACAGCCTTGGGCTCAGCGGGTGACGGGGAGCGGGCGGACGGACAACAGGACACCGACAGGACACCCACCTTTGCTGGGGATGCGCAGGCAGCAGGGCAGGGACAGCGGGGAGATGGAGTGCTGGGACACCAGGGCGGACAGGCTGCCTGCGGGAGGAGGGAGGCAGGTCCTGAGGCGCCCCCAGCTTTCCCGCCGGCCCCCCTGGACCAACCTCTGACCTTGGTACCCCCTGCTCACCAAAGTAGGGCTCGCTGGGACAGCCCTTGATCTTCACCCCTTTGGGCCCAGTCTCAATGAGGAAATGGCGCACCAGCTGCTCCAGGGGGTCCCCTGTGGGGAGGGGACAGGAAGGCTCGGTCACACCCTAGGGCCCAGCTTCTGCCCCTGCTGGGCACCTCCTGCCTCCCCCGTAGCAGGTGGCACAGCCCAGCCTGCCCTGTCCTGCCTTGGCAGCCTGTCCCCTCCACTCCTCTCCCCTTTCCCTCTGGTCTGGGCACGCGTACCTCTCCAGGGCTGGGCGCTGGGTGGAGCTGTGGCTACCTTGAGGGCCAGCCCATAGGCTCCTTGGAACGAGTGACTGTCCCTGATCAGGAAGGCGCCAGGGTCCTTGTCCTTCAGCAGGGCAATGGCTGGGAGGAGGCGGGAGCAGTGTCAGTGGCTGCCTGAGCCCCGGGTTGCCCCTCTGCCTCCGCCGCCCCAGCACTGTCGGGTCTAAACCTCCTTGGGCCCAAAGCCCAGAACCACCTGCTAGTGAGACTCAGCCCAGGGAAAGGGCGCCAACTGGAAGGACGGGTCCTGGAGCCAAGGCCAAGCCTGGAGGGGGATGGGAGCGGCACGCTGGCCTCTCACCTTGGTCACGGGACAGGTGTGGTTTGTACCAGAACTTGGACGTATCCTGGACGAACTTGACGTTGCTCTGGCTCTCTTGCGCAGGGGGCTCTAGGACGGGAGGGACTGGGCTCGCCGGTGCTTCCTAGCGCCCACGTCGTGTCCCTCTCCCTGGGAGGTGGACAGGGTTCTCCCAAGGGGGCCCCGCCCTCCTCAAGGCCTTTATACCTGGGGGCTGGGGGACTTGGTCCGGGAGCAGAGGTGCAAAGGTGACATGGTGACTGGTGCCCCTGGCTGGTGGGGAGGCCTGCTCGGGGCCCCAGGGCCCTGGCTGTTGCCCAGGTCCCAGCAAGTGGCGTTTCTCGGGCAGTGGCGGCTGCGAGGGGCCGCTGATGTCATAGGAAGCGGCCACGGGGAAGGCAGGCGTGGGGGAGCTCTGCGGCGGCTCCGGGCTGGCCACGAGCCAGGGCATCTGGGTAGGCACGGGGGTGAGGGGGGACCCGTCCGGACTATCCGGCGGGTCTCGGAGGCCCTGCCAGGGGGCATGGCGGAGGCCAGGCAGCGTGGTGGGCACGGGGCCCCGGGGGCTGGCGCTGTCCGAGCGGCTCCCTGGGCTCCTCTCCTGAGGCCAGTCGTGGGGTGAGCCGGGCGGGGAGGCGGCGGGGAAGGGGCTCGGGGCCGGGAGCTCAAGCCCGCTCCTCGCTGGCGCCTCGGGAGCCTTTTCTTCGGCGCCTCCCTGGGGAACGGACGGCAAGGGCTCGCCGGGACTTGGCCTCTGGGTGGGCACCAAGGTGGGGGACGTGGTGTCCTGCCGTCGGGTGCTGCAGTTTGGGAGGGCGGGTGGGCGGGCGGTTAGGGCGCGGAGCCCCGGCGGGAGCCGCTCCCCCCACCCCGCCCCCCGGGCTGCTTGGGCGCCCCCACCCCGGCCCCTCCGCGTACCCGTCCTTGCCCTGGACCGGGCTGCTGGTGTGCAAGGGCGTGGAGGGCCCCGAGAGCTCGGAGGGCGCGCTGCGTGGAGCATCACGGGGGGAGCGAGGCAGGGTGCTGTGCCCGCTGGGGCCCTCCCTCCAGGACGCCGGCTCGGGTGACTCTGGGGAAGGCGACAGGAGGGGCCATGAGCCTGCGGCCCCCGCTGCCCAGCTTGGCCCTGTCTCCCTCTGTGCCGCCCCCCCCATCTCCCTTCCCTGGGCGCTCGTCCTCACCTGCGGATGCCAGGGGTCCTGCTGGGGCCAGGTGCCCAGGCATCGGGTACCTGTCCCCTCCCTCCTCCGCGGGGATCTCGTAGCTCAGCTTCCTGGGTGGTGGGTAGGGCGGGCTGCCCGGGGAGACGGAGCCGGCCCGGGGGGAGTGGGCACCGGAGCTGGGGTACCCCCTGCCCTCACCCGGGGAGCCACAGCTCTGAGGCACCCTGCCGTACGCCGGGCAGTAACTGGGGAGCGCTCCTCCGTAGCCGTAGGTCACCAGGGCCGGGTACCCCGGATGCCCATACCTGCCGTCGGGGCACAGGGCGCAGGAGCAGCCCTCGTGCCCGTCCTCGCTGGCCTTGGGCGGCTTCAGGCAGCCGTAGTCGGGCATGGGGGCGTGGTGATGGCCGCAGGCAGGCACCAGCAGGGGCAGCGGGTGCCCGGGGCGCAGCGGGTGCAGCAGAGGCTTGCCCGCCTCGCCCGCCCACCCCTCCCCGGCCTCCCGCTCCAGCCGCAGCCCGTACAGGGCCGCAGTGGGCAGCGCCAGCTTCTCCTCGCACGCGGGGCACGAGCACAGGGCGGGCAGCCCCGGGTCCTCCAGGATCACCAGCTCCCGGTAGCCCGGGGCCCGGTAGCCGAAGTCCGCGCTGGCGGCTTTCCCCAGCTCCGGGCCGTAGGGGTAGGGCCCCTCGGACAGCGAGCGGCAGAGGCGCCTCTTTTCCACCGCGGCCTCGGCGTAGCCCTGGGGGTGCCCCTCGTAGCCCCCGTAGGCCAGCCGCCGCCGGTCCAGCGTTCCCTCCGGCCGGTAGTAGCCCCCGTTGGGGACCCCGCAGGGCTCCCGGTAGCCCTGGCGGCAGGAGCAGTGGCGGCTGAGGCCGGGCCTGCGGCCCGAGTACACTCCGAGCGGCGGGCCCGCGGCCGCGGGGGGCTGCTCCTCGTCGTCCAGGATGGCCGTCTCCCGCCCGGCGCCCCGGCCCGGCCCGGCCACCCCGCAGCCCCCCAGGAGGCGGTCCAGCTCCTGGCGCTCGGCGGCCGTCGGGGGAGGCCGGCCAGGGGACTCGGCGGCCGGCTCGGCGGTCAGCGTGGACGAGTGGCCGGAGTCGCTGCTGACGGAGAGCATGGGGGGCGGAGGTGGCTCCGGGGAGGGTGCCGGCGGGGTCTGGCGGGGGGCCCGCTGCACCTGGGCGTAGGGACTGCCATCCAGAGGTCCCCGGGTGTGGGTGGGGGAGCCTGGCGGGAGAGGACCAGGGAGGGAGTGAATGTCGGGGCCTGCCGGAGGCTCCAGCTCAGGGGCGTCTGCGGCGGGGAGGGAGGGAGTGGGCGGCCGGGCCGGCCCCGCACCGTCCACGCTGTCCTCGTGGTGCTGATTGAAGTGCTCGTAGGAGTCCCAGCGCACGGCGGGCTCTGCGGTGTTGTAGTCAACGGAGACCGAAGGGTCATTCCGTGGGGTGCTGCCTGCGGAAGGGCCACCCAGGTGTTGAGGGCCGGGGTGTCACCTGCAGCCCCGACCTGCAGCCCCGACTTGTAGGCCCGACCGGGGCTGGCTCTCACCTTTGACCTTTTCAGGGCTGGAGGAGAAGACGAACTCCACGGAGGCTTGGAATGGGAACCTCTCATCTGGGAGGGGAGGCGGGGGACACGGTGAGGAGCCAGGTCCCCTGGCCGCCCCCTCCCCGGGCTCCAGCCCCACACCTGTCTCCCACTCACCAGCCCAGGCCTCGTCCAGCTGGTCCTTGGGGAAAGTGAGCCGTGGTCCGTGGATGGTGCACGTGTGGAACTGGACTCGAAACACAAGGGTCCGGTCTGTCCCCCGGCCACCCTTGTGATAGCAGGTCACCTGGATGAGGGAAGGGAGACCGGGGGTCAGGCCTTCCTGTCCGCTGGCGTCCCCTCTGTGCTTCCGTCCTGGGGACTGTCAGGCTGCGGCTCTGCCCTGCCTCAGCTCAAGGCGATGCCCTCGCTGGGGACGGGCTCTCCGCCGGCCAGTGGGCCTCTGGATGACTCACGGGAGACCGTGCAGCTGGCGCGTTCGCCCCCCCATGCACCCCCTCCCCAGGATGGCCCCCTCACCATGACATCGCCCTTGAGGAGGAGGGCCGGCTCCAGGCTGATGCAGAGCTGCTGCGGCCCGGGGCCGGCGATGTGACTGAGGAGGAGAGGGACGGGACAGAGGCTGAATGGGAGGCAGTGGGGCTGGGGTGGCGGCGGGGGTGTGGGGCGTCAGGAGGGAGCCGCGAGCCTGGGGTCTGAGCCCCAGTGAGACGCCTCCAGCTTGCTCAGCATCAGCCTCTCCCTCCTGGTGCACCAGGTGCAGTGGCCGGAGCTGGAGGCGGGGGCGCCTGGGGAGGCTGGAAGGGCAGGAAGGCCGGGAGCAGAGCACTCACTAGATTCCCGAGGTGTAGACCAGCTGCATGGACTGGTAGATCTTGAGGAAGGGCTGGAAGCCTGGAGGGGCAGGCGGGAGAGGGCGCGGAGGGGCGCTCAGCGGAGGGGCTGGAGGACAGGCCTCCCCGCGGGGCGCCTCGGGGCACACTCACCGGTGCCGGGCTCAAAGGCTGGCAGCACGGGCACGAGCACGTAGTGCAGGAAGAGGGGGCTGCTGTTCATTCTGATGGAGCCGGACAGCAGGCCGCTGAAGTAGCTGATGTACCTGCGGGGGTCGGGGGCAGGAGGGGGGGACGTAAGCCTCGCCCCTGGAGGTCCCTCTGTTTCATCTCTACTAAGCACACCCCTGCCCAGCCTTGGAAGGCCGGCCCTTCTCAGCACGCCCCTCCCGTCTCCCGGCTCACTGGAAAGTTCTTCCTCACATCTAACCTCAACCCTCTGCCGTCTCAAAGGTCTGTAGTTGCTGGCTCCCCCGCCTAGCCTGCTCTTCCCCCCAGCCCTCTGCTTCCCATGACGAGGTGGGCTCCGACTGTCCTGCAAGTCTGTCTTTCCCACAAGCTCCGTGAGAGCAGGGACCGTGTTGGGCCTGAGTTCTCAGCGCAGGCCCTGTGTCCCGCGGGTGTGCTGCTCCTACGAGCGACCCTCGGCCTCGGGGCCCGCGCTGCTCCGGTGGCCCAGCCCCACCCCGGCTGCTCACCGGCGCTGGGAGGGCTGCAGCTCCGCGGCCACCTTGTCCTCGCAGAACTTCCTCATGGTAAGCGTGGCCAGCGCCTGGTCTGCCCTGGGGACCGCAGGGCCAAGTGTGGGGGATTAGGGGCTGGTATCTGTCCAGGCCTCCCAACCCCAAGCCCCAGGGGAGGGAGGAGATGTGTGATCCCCTAACTCTAGAGGAAGCCCCGGGGTGGAGGTGGAAAGAACTAGAAGCCCCACATACAGTCACTTGACTACTCGCTGGACCTCAGGCAAGTGTTCCCTGAGTTTTTAGTTTCCTCCTCTGTAAAACGGGGGTGATGAGACCATGTTATGGGTTGAACTGTGTCTCCCCAAAAGATATGTACCTCAGAACGTGACCTTATTTGGAAATAGGGTCGTTGCAGATGGAATTAATTAAGATGTTATACTGGAGTAGGGATGAGCCCTTAATCCACTATGATGGGTGCCCTTAGAAGAAGAGAAGAGACAGACAGACACAGACACACACACAGGAAGAAAGCCACGTGATGACCGCGGCGGAGGCTGGAGGGACGCAGCGGCAAGCCGAGGAGCGCCAAGCACTGCTGGTCACCACCAGAAGCTAGACAGGGGCAAGGAAGGGTCCTGCTCGGGGTCTCAGCGGGAGCGCGGCCCTGCCGGCCTCTCGGTTTTAGACTCCTAGTCTCCAGGGAGACAACTAGTTCCTGTTGTCTTAAGCCACTGAGTCAGTCTGTGACATTTTGTTACAGCAGCTCTGGGAACCTGATACAAATCCTCTGCTGGGAACTGTGGTGAGATACAAGTGAAAAAAGGAGGTGGAAAGGCCAAGTTTATAGGAAACGGCTCTCCAAACACAAAGGGGGGCTTCAAGGGGGATGGGCCCATCACCGGCAGCTGGAGACAGGGTCACTGGGGAAGGGGCCGGTCAGGGGCCAGGGAGCCTCACCCTGCAGAGATCTTGCTGTAGTGCATGTAGGCGGAGACGATGACGCCGAGCTTGCCCTTGCTCCCCTGAGGACAGGGGGAGAGAGAGAGAGAGGGGAATGGAGGGCCAGCCGGCGCCCCAGGCTCAGGGCACCCCAGCCCCGTGAACCCGAGGTCCCAGCCCACCTTGCAGTACAGTACGACCACGTGCTGTGGGTCAGCACTGAGCCACGTCTCCATGGCTTTGCAGATGGAACACAGCTTGTCCAGGGGGGGCGCGTGCAGCTCGGGCCAGCCGAAGTCCTGGACCTGGGCGGGTGTGGGGGTACAACTGAGGGTGGGGGCCGCGACCGGAGAGAGACGGGTGGGGCTGGAAGAGGGAGCGGGTGTAGGGTCAGTCGGGGCCAGGGTCAAGGGGCTCTTGGTCCTCCAGGAGAGCCTCACACTTGCTCGCTGGCACATGGGTTGGTACCTGCTGCGCCATGCTTTGGAGTGTCTCGGGGAGCAAGTCATCCGGGAAAGTGCGTAAGAACGAGGTGGATGCCAATCGCTACTATTAATGAGGCTGCAGGGGCTTGGGGGGGGCAGTTTGGGGGGGATTGGGGGGGGCTCAGCTTAATGGCTTTAATCCCCTCCTACCTTGGGGTTTAGGCGGGTCAGGTCGTGTCTTTTCTCTGAAAGGTTGAAGAGCTGCAAGCGAAGGGGGGCTTTGACGGAAGTGACCTCCAGGAGCGAGGCGCCCCTGCTGTGGCCCTAAGCAAAGTCTTCCTCCCAACCCTAGGGGGTCGCAGGCTCGGTGTGGCCCGGACGGCCCGGGGGGGCGGGGCGTTTCCCGCAGGCCCCGCCCCGCGAGCGCGACGTCAGCGGGAGGCTCCGCCCCCGGGGCCTCCCGGGCCGCTCATTGGCTGGCTGCGGGAGGCCCCGCCCCTCACCAGGTACTTGTCGCGGTGCTTGGACTGCAGCACGTGAGCCAGCTCGCGCAGGTGGCCCCGGTGTCGCTGCTCGTCGGGCCGCGCGGGGAAGGCGGCGGCCAGGATCCGCTCCGTCACGTAGGTGAGGTCCAGGTCCCAGCGGCGCTCCATGAGCGGGTCCAGGCTGAAGCTCCTGCGGGGCGAAGCCAGCGTCGGGCACGCGCCGGGGCTCCGGGGGCCGGCGGGGGCGCAGCGCGAGGCCTCGGGGTCCCCAGGGCAGGTGGGGGCTCCCCCCCGCGGCGTCCTCGCTTACCTGGGCAGGGTGCTGCGCTGCTTTGAGTGGTTCAGAGACTTGGTGGATCCCTGGTGGGGGAGAGGACACGGCGCACGGGTTGGGCCGCGCTCCAGGCGCCCCCCAGAGCGCCGGGGGGTCCCCGGGGGGCCGCGCTCCCAGGCGCACCTGCTCCCGCCCCCGCCGGCATCACTCACCAGGTGCTCTATGCGCCTCACGGGGGCGGTGTTTCTCCGCTGGAGGAGGGGCGGGAGGAGGGCGGGGTCAGGGCGGGGCGGGGCCCAGGGGGACCCCGGACGGTGCGGAGGGCGCCCCGGCTGGCTGTCGGGGGCTGTCGGGCCGAGGGCACGGAGTCCTGCCCCCAGCCGGCCCACGGGCAAGAAGCGCGGAAGGGCTCAGTTCCTCCCTGTCCCTCGGGACGAGCGACACCCACAGCAGTCCACCCAGGTACCCAGGGGCGCCTCCTGGGGGCCCTCGGGGTGGCCGCCAGACCTTGGGGCACCTCAGCCAGGTTCCTTACACCCCCCCCCCTCCGCACACTCACCAGCTCGGCGGGAGGCAAGGCCTGACAGGACGAAGTCACCTGGAAGGACACCGAGGGGGGACTGCGCTGGTGCAGGAGGCTCTCCTGCGCCTGAGGATGGGGCTGCCCCCCGGCTTCAGCAAGGTGGAGGGGCTCTCAGCAGCTGGCCACACACTCCAGCCGAGGTGCCTCTATTTAAGGGAGCCTCCCCTCTGGCCTCGCGGTCCCCCACCCCTGGGCCCCCCACTTGTTGCTCTTGGCTCCCAGCCCCCTGCCCACACAGACCCCCATTCATCCAGCTGCGGGGCCGGAGTTATATATAGAGCCATGTAGGCAGGCCATGGCTAGGGACGACACTGGCCTCTTTCACCGGGAGACCCCGCCCCTGGGCACACAGCCCCCCCAGGCCAACTCCAAGCCCCGGGACCCCCCGCACTGCAGGAGGAGGACCGGGGAACCTCCTGACATGGGGCTGTCTCGGGTCCCCAGTGGACAGTGCTGCTATCTTGTGCCATCTGCCCTGCCTTGTCCAGGGCCCAGGACCAGACCCACCCAGGCATCCTGAGGACCCTTCCCCAGAGGGAAGGCACAGCCCATCCGGCTGCCCAGTCTTTGAAATCCTGCTCCCCCACCCACCCACCCCACCCTTCCTCCTCCTCATTCTCCTCCTCTTCCCCACCCCCATCCTCTCGCCAGCTGCAGCCTGGGCACAGCACCAAGACAAACGCTGTCTCCTGTCCACCGGCCTGGGCCAGCCCTCCAGGGGGTGGAGTAGGGTGGTTCTTAAAGGGCCCAGTACAGCACCCTCTCCCACCCCAGCAGGGGTCCCCTAATGATGAGGGGTGGAAGGTTGATGCCAGTGTGGCTGGAGGAGCCTATGTCAGAGCAAGGGACTCTAGTCCCCCTCCCCCAATCAAGCACCCACCTTTGCTTCACATTTTCTATGTGTTGCCACCTTGCAAACTAGAGAGGGGTGGTGGGGAGAAGAGAGAGGTTAGCAAGGGCCTGTTGGGGCAGTGGGGGGGGGGGCGGCCCTCCCCACCCCTTACCCCCCCAGGTCCTGGGACCAGATCTTGGGACTTCCGAGACTGTGCTGAGATGGAGCAGGGGGCGGGGGCACAGGGGCAGTTCAGGGGAAGCATATGGCAGTGGGGTAGTACTGCCCAGGCTGGGCTAACGTGCTAGGCTGGGTGGGGGCGAGGGAAGGAGGTCCCCATCACAGGTCAGAGTGGGGAAGCAGCCGAGAGTAAGAGAGGTCTCCTGGTTGCGGGGTGGGGGTGTCTCATGGGGAGCGAGGCCTGTGCGGAGGGGAGGCAGCTGCCTCTTGGTTCCCATGTTGCCCAGTCCAGGGGCAGCACGCACGTTACGGCCGCTGTTCTGTGAGTGCGCCCGCTGGAGTTGTGCCCCCAGTGGTGCTGGGTGGAGGCTCTGAGTCATGGGACAGGGCACCTCACCTCTGCATGAGACTCCAGTCCCATCGACGGTCACCTTACACACCGCGCAGACCGGTGGTTTCTTGCGGAACACCTTCTCCCGGAAGCTATGTGGTTCGGCTTTCCGAGGCTAGGGGTGGAGGGACACGCGGGCGCAGTGTCAGGGCTCGGCGCCGTCTCTGGGTCTGGGCTGGGTCTCGGTGCCGCTCTGCGTTCCTCCCCGTCCGTCCTGATCAAGCCCCCAAACTCCTAAGAGGCCCTCGGCCACACCTGCTTCTGAGCCACTGCGGGGCCTGTCCTTGAGGGTGTGTGGAATCTGCCCCCTTGCATCACCCCAGCTGGCTCACCTCCTCTCTGAGGAATCACTCGGGCCCCTCGGAGGGCCCTGGTGCGTGAACCCGGGTGGTCACTGCCTCCCCGAGCGCTGGAGCTTCCCTCCTGGGTGAGGGGTGCTCTCTGCCCAGGGCTCCCCATTTCTCCTCCCATATGCCCTCCCCAGATGAAGGTCCCTGTGGAGAGTGAGCAGGAGGGGGATCCAGACACGGATGTGGGATGTCAGCCGCCCAACACCCAGACTGACCCGGCAGGAGCGGCCTCAGCCAGTTCTGCTGCCCTGGCTCCCGCTGTCCCCACGCTCAGACAGCTGACATGCCCTCCTCCCCCTCTGTCAGAACAACATGTTTACTCATTGTGCATTGAGGCGGCAGGCCGGCAGGCCGCAATTGTGTAAGGAGGGGGCGGTGATGCTGGAGGGACAGGCAGACAGGAGCCGGCCGGGAGACATTAGCTTTCTTGCGACTTCTGGATGTAGGGAGCTCCCTGTCATTTGGGGATTCCAGCATGGGATGGGGGCAGGGGTGGACGAGATGCCCTATCGGCCCCTCCCTACCCGGGGTGCAGTGAGGTGGGGAGGCCCCATTAGGGCCCTCAGTCCCTTCCTCCCGCTGTGGGTCCCCTTCACTCCTCCGTCCGGGGACCCATGCCTCCTCTCCCTTCTACCCATTTTTCTGCACTGAATGGTTTCTTTCTTGTCCATCCTGATCAAGCCCCCAAACTCCTAAGAGGCATTTGGCCACTCCCTGGGGAGTTCAAGTTCCGTCCCCCCCCTGCACCCCTGCCCCAGCCCCCCGCCGCAGTAATATTGTCTCATGTTGCCTCGAGCTGCTTCTTTTGGGGGGCGAGGCTGAGAAAATGTGGGGAGATGGAGTGATAGGCCTCCTGGCCCGCCATCCTGGGGCCCCGGGAAGCACTTCTGCTCTCTTGGCTGTCCTGAAGCAGCTGAATTAACCACCACCTGAACTCTCCGGACCAGCCTTGCTGGACCTGTCAGGAGAGTGGGGTGCATCTTGGCATTAACAGCATGCACGGATGATGTCAAGGGCAGGCAAAGCCCCAGAATCTAAAGCACGTTCCAGACCTGGCCGCCGCGCCCCCTCCCTTTGCCACTTCCACCCCATTTCCCCCAAACTTCTTAGGTTCAGGGAAGGGGCTTGATATCCTGCTCTGGGGCTCCAGGATAGTGCCTGGAGAGGTCCCACAGTGAAGTATACCCAGTGCAGCTCTAGGGGGCGGGGATCCCCAGGCCGGCCTGAATTCGGGCCGGGAGGTCGGCGGAGCCGGGGTGGACGCGGGGTGGAGCGGGGTGGACGCGGGGTCTGCTCTGATCCAGACTGTGCTGCTCGCGCACAGCCCCGCCGCTCCAGAGGCAGAGCCCCAGAGCGGCAGAGCCGGGAGGGCGCGGGCAGGGTCTGGCCCAGTCCTGGTCCCGTCCCGCTGCCCACACCTCCTCCCCGCCAGCGGGCACTCCTACCCTGCTGCTGGCCCGGCTGCTGTCCCTCCTCCCCAGGGCTCTGAGCAGCCTCTCCACGGGGCCGCTGGACTTCATGGTGTCCGGCGGGCTGGGGCGCCGACCGCGGGCCCGAACAATGCTGGGGCCCGGCCCGGGGCTTCCTGGAAGCGGCCTGGCGGAGGCAGCTGCTTCCCCTGGGTGGAGGGCAGGCTGTCTGGCTGGTGTGAGGAGAAGCCCGGCCCTGGAAGTGGAGGGGAGTGCAGGCGGGAAAGGGGCAGGTCGCTGCTCCAGGAAGTGGGGGGGGGAGGATGTGGGGGAGGCCAGGAGATCAGATTCCCAGGATCTACCCTGCTGGGAGTGTCTGTCCTGGATCTTTGGCCCCCGGTCCCCTTGCTCTGGAGCTGCTCCTTGCAGGGATCCACCCTGTCCAGGGATCTACAAGGATCCTGAGATCCAGCCCCCACCTTCCGTGGGGCGCGTGGGGGCAGGGTGAGGATTCAGGTCTCAGGGCAGGGCTCAAGGGCCAGTGGGGAACGCTGTGTCCCCGTCAGGCCAGCCTCCCAGCCTGGACTGTCGGGCTCTCAGGGGACCTCTGGTGGGGAGGAAGGGGGAGCTGGGAACACTGCCCCAGCCAGCCCAGCATCGGGAGTCCTCCTGAGGGGCAGCTTCCTGCCTCAGTTCCCCTGGTTGGGAAGTAGGCCTCCTCCCCCTCCCCCTCCCCCACTGGAAGGCCTAATTCGCCCCAAGATGAGCCTTCAGCTCCAGACCAAGGCCTTCTCCTGAGAGCACCCTGCTGCTCTGTTCCTGACAGTCCCCATGTCCTCCCCACACCCTGCCCCGCGCCCCCATTCCTTGGCCTCTTCCGGCCAGACCTCCCGGCCCCTCAGCCCCTCTTCCCAGGCTGCTGTGTCAGCCCCCCACCCAGGCCCTAGGGCTGGGCCCTGCCCCCTCCCCCCCGCCCCAGCCTGAGTACTACCTTCATGGCCCTCCTAGCTCTGCTCTCCTTGCTCAGCAGCTGTCCCAGGCCTAAGGACTGGACAGGAGGCCCCCTCCCAACACATGCTCCAACCCCCTCCGTGGGCCTCCTGCCTCCCTCCTGGGAACAGGGCCAACTTCCTGTCCCGGGAGTCAGGGAAGGAGGTGGATTGGGGCCTTGGAAGTGGGTGTGTGTGGGGGGAGTGATCTGCCAAAAATATATGGGGTTAAGGGCCACGGGGTCCTCAGGCCTAAGCCTTGGCCGGCAGCCCTTAGGCTGGCTGGAGCTGTCACTTGGAAGAATGTGCCAATGTGCCTCCCTCATTTGCATGGAATTTACTGAATGTACCAGAGCTCGGGCTTCTCCCACCAGGTCCTTAGGCTTCTCCTGCCTTCGTGCCCGAGGGCTGGTTTAATCCTGCCTCCTCTGGGACGAGCCCCCTTCAGAGTCCACTCAGGACACTATTTAGGGCCTGCCTGGCAGGGGTCTGGGCTGAGGCTTCGCCTTTGAAGCTCTAATTCCCCTTCCAGGTCAGGAAGTCTGTCCCCAGAGTACCTTGGCCCGGAGGTAGCTCTGTGGCCAGGCTTGGGTCCCTAGCGTGTAACTGGAGAGGGGCACTGGCTGTGCAAACCCACTCCCATCCCACCAACCCCGGCTGGGCCCCGGGACATTCCAGGGCCCCGGCCAGTGTGGGCAACTGGGCCCGGCCTGGTCTGGGTCACAGTGGAGCTGCAGGGAGGAGGAGCACTGTGGTGGTGGCTAGGTTGGGGGGGCCCCTGATTAGGAACCCCCTTCTCCCTACACCTGCCGCCCCCAGAGGGCCTGAGAAGTCCCCTCACCTGGTGGTTCCCTCTGGGGGGCTCCCTAACCCCTGGATCGGTGGCGGGGAAGCGGCTTGGGTCCCTCCCCACTGGCGGGGCGATGGGGATGGGAGAGCCAGGGTGGAGGGGGAGGGCGCTCAGGGCAGAGACCCCTGGGACCCTCACCCTCCTGCTGCCTGGAACATTCCGGAGCCGGCCAGTCTCTCCCCGGCCCGGCCCCCCTCTCACTCCCAAGCCTCGGGTTTGTTTGGAGAAACCCCTCCACCCACACTCCCCCTTCCTGGAAATAGCTGTGGTTGGAGGAGAGGCCGCGAGCCCGCCGCGGAGGAGGGGTGAGGCCCGGGGAGGGAGAGGGCGGGGAGGCGGCTGCGGCGCGCGGGGGCCCGGGTGGGCCGCGGGGCCGGGACGCGGGACGGGGGGACGGAGGACGCGGGGGCAGGGGGACGGGGAACGGGGGGGGCAGGGGGACGGGGGACGGGGGGCAGGGGGACGGGGGACCGCCGTGTGAGCGCGGGCCGCGCCCCGCCCCCTGCTCCCCTTCCCGGCTGCCCGCGGCCCTCGGTCCCCGTCCCCATCCCCGTCCTCATCCCCGTCCCCATCCCCGTCCCCATGTCCCCATCCCCGGCCCATGGCCCCCCGTCCCCATCCCCGTCCCCGTCCCCATCCCCGTCCCCATCCCCCCGTCCCCGCCTCCCGAGGGCCCCGGCCCCGCCCGGCCTCCGTGACGCCCGGGCCGCCGCCCTCCCGCCCGCGCGGCGCGGCCACTCACCTGCGGGGGGCGCCCGGGGGGGCGGGGGCGCGCCGGGGGGGCGGGGCAGCAGCAGGGGGAGCCCCCGGGCCAGCCCATCCCGCCCGGCCCGCGCCCCGCCGACGCCGCGCTCGCCCGCTCCCGCCCGGCCCGCGCCCCGCGCCGCCCTCGCGCCGCCCTCCCCTCCCTCCGTCGGGCTCCAATCCCCACGTTCCCCCGCTCCCCGCCCCTCCCCCCGCCCGCTCCCTCCCGGCTCCCCGCCTTCTCCCGGGGCTCGGGCCGCGGAGGGACGCGGGGACGGGAAGGCCGCCCGGCGGAGCGCGGGACACGGCGGCCGAGCCCGGAAGGCCGCGCACACGGTTCCGAGGGCCCCGGGTCCCCGCGCCCCAGGCAGACGAGGACGCCCCGGGCCGCCCCGGGGCCCAGGCCGCGACCCCGGGACCCCTGGGACCCCCGGCGGCCCAGCAGCCCTCGGCGCTTGGAGGGGGCGCCGGAGCCGGGGCTGGTGCTGGGGCTGGTGCTGGGGCTGGAGCTGGAGCTGGAGCAGGGGCTGGAGCAGGGGCTGGAGCTGGGGCTGCTGGAGCTGGAGCTAAATCTGGAGCTGGAGCTGGGGCTGGAGCAGGGGCTGGAGCTGGAGCCGGGGCTGGAGTTGGAGCTGCTGGAGCTGGAGCCTGCGCTTGGAGCTGGAGCTAAATCTGGAGCTGGAGCTGCAGCTGGAGCTGGCGTTTGGAGCTGGAGCTGGGACTGGAGCTGGAGCTGGAGCCAGGGCTGGAGCTGGAGCCGGGGCTGGAGTTGGAGCTGCTAGAGCCGGAGCCTCCCCTTGGAGCTGGAGCTGGAGCTGGGGCTGGAGCTGGAGCTGGAGCTGGAGCTGGAGCCGGGGCTGGGGCTGGAGCTGGAGCCGGGGCTGGAGCTGGAGCTGCTGGAGCTGGAGCTGCTGGAGCTGGAGCTGGAGCTAAATCTGGAGCTGGAGCTGGGGCTGGAGTTGGAGCTGCTGGAGCCAGAGCCTGCGCTTGGAGCTGGAGCTAAATCTGGAGCTGGAGCTGCAGCTGGAGCTGGCGCTTGGAGCTGGAGCTGGGGCTGGGGCTGGAGCCGGTGCTTGGAGCTGGAGCTAAACCTGGAGCTGGAGCCAGAGCCAGAGCTAGAGCTGGAGCTGGAGCAGCTGGAGGTGGAGCCAGAGCTGGAGCCAGAGCTGGAGCCAGAGCTGGCGCTGGACCTCCCTCCCTCCCTCCCTCCTGAGCACAGAGAAAGCTGTCCTCAGGGCTTAGGGACGGCTCGTGGCATGCGTCCCCTCGGCACTGACACCCGTTCCTGTGCAGTGTGGGGACCCGGTGCCAGGGAGCATCCCATGGGCCCTCGCGTGATTTGGGTCTCCCTGGAGGGAAAGCTGGAAGGAAGGGACGGAGGTCTTTCTAGAAACTCTGCATCTTCTCCCATTCTCAGATTCCACATGGGTCTCTAGTGTTGAGCACGTCCCGACCCTGCCCCCTCCCCCTCCCCACTGGATCTCCCATGCTGGAAACTGGCGAGTGGGGGGTGTGGGTTCTGAGAAGCCGGTGCCCAGGGCTCAATGTCCAGGGCCTGCCAAGGCAGCCAGTGCCACCAGCTCCAAGGCCATCGTCCCTCCCTCAGCTCTCAACTGGGTCGCCTCTGTGCTCCCCTGGCCTTTGGCAAAGGTTCTGATTCCAACCTGGTTCTGATTCCAGTCTGGCGGCTGGGGAGAGAGAGACATGGTGACAGTGTGGGTCCCTCAGAGACTGGCATTTGGAACTGGGGGGGGGGGTTGTGGGTTGGACTGGGGAGCCTAGATCTTATTGCTCTTGGCTGGGTTGGTGTCCAGTAGGTCTAGAGGGCCTGGGTCTCGGGGTCAGAGCAGGGTCCGAGCTGTGGGAACCACTGGAGGGAGGGCCTGGAGGGAGGGCGAGGGCTGGGGCGGGGGTGGGGGAGGACACAGGTGGGGAGGCACTGGGAGGAGGGGACAGGTAGGAGTTTGGGGAAGCCCCAAGGAAGGCGACGGGGATCAGAGGCTAGTGGCCAGGGGGCAGGGCTGAGGGTCATTCTGGGTATTTGGGGGAAGATTTGATTATGTAATCCAGATACATAGGATGTGAAAATTTGCTTGTTTCTTTGGAGTCTATAGTTCTTTTGTTTTTGAATTAAGAAAAAAAATTTTTCTTCTTAAGTAGACTCCAGGCCCAATGTGGAGTCCAGTTCGGGGCCTGGACTCAACACCTCTGAGATCGAGTCGGACGCTTCACCGACTGAGCCAGCCCGGCGCCCCTTTATAGCTAGCTCTTCTAGAACCTCGTCCTTCCCAGATGTCATTAAGGTCTTTGACGAGGAGCCCGGGAGGCCTGCCGAAGGGGGTAGGTCAGTTCTAAGCTTTCTTTCTTTCTTTTTTTAAAATAAGGTTGTTATTTATTTGAGCAGTCGCTACACCCAGCGTGGGTCTTGAACTCACGACCCTTAGATCAAGCGTTCCAGGCTCTCCTGAGCCGGGCGGCGCCCCAGGTCTTCATCCTTAAGGGGAGCAGGGCTCGAGCCTCCCACTCAGGCCGGCGGTGTTGCCCCTCAGGGGGACTCGTGAGGTTCCCCGGAACCGGGGGCTCCCCAGATGGTGGCCGGACTTCAGCTCAGACTGAGGGCCGGGCCGGGCCGGGGCGGAGGGCAGCTGTGAGGAAGGTGAGGGTGAAGGCGCCGTGTCAAGCGGCGGGGCGGTGCGGGTGCGCCTCCCCCCGGCCTGCGGTCACCCCACGCCGCGCGAGTGCTCGGGCCGGGCTGGCGCTGCGGGGAGCACCGGGTGGGGCTCGGGTGCTGGGGGTCGCCTCCTCGGGCTCCTGCTGGGTGAGGGGTCGAGGCAGATGGGGGCAGCCGTGGAGCTCGCCCCCTCCTGGGGCCCGGATGCTGGGAGCCGCCCCCCCCCCCCCCCCGGGCCTCCCCGGCCCCCCGGGTCCAGGCCTGCGGGGCCCAGGCACCCCGGAAGCGAGCCTCCCGGCGCTGCTCGGGCGCCCCGATCCCAGGCTCCTGCTGCAGCACGGCTGGGGGGCGTCCCGCGAGGCCGGTCGCCACGGCACCTGCGCTCCACCGGGCCTGCCCGTGCCCGCCCCCCCGCCCCGCCGCCGCAGCTGGCCCGCCTCAGCCACTGGGCGCAGCCATGGGTCCGATCGAAGGCCTGTGTGGGGCCTTGGCGGCTGGGCTCCCAGGTGTCTGCACGGCCCCATCTTCCTCCCAGTCCTGGGCGCAGGTTCCTGGGCTCCCTGCCCCCCCCAGGTTCCTTCGGGGCGGCCGCCTTCCTGCCCCTGGGAAGATCCCGCCTGAGCTCCGGCAGGAGGGGAAGGGGGCGCCCGGCTGGCCCAGGTCGCGGGGTCCCGTCGGCTCTGTGCTGGGTGCGGAGCCTGCTTGAGGTTCTCCCCTCCCCCCTTTCTCTCAAAAAACCACAACAGGTCAACTTCCTGTTGGCAGTAATTAACCTCAGATTAAAAAAATAACGAAGGGGAAAGGGCCTCGGCGCCAACCGGCCCGAGGAGCCCCGCAGGCCACAGGTCGCGGCCCGGCCTCCCGGCCTCCCGGCCACAAAGCAGGAAGCGGACTCCGGGAAGGTCACGGTAAAAGTTGGCACCGGGCGAAAACGCTGGCGGGAGCGGATGCAAATTCGCCTTCTCAGAGCCCCAAACACGGGCCCCCCCGGAACCCACCCCTGCACCTGCAGACCTGAATGCCGAGGGGCTACGGAGCGAGCGGGAGCCACGGAAAGGCACAGGTATATGGTCAAAAGAATTTCAGCATTAAGGTGAACTTTAAAGATCAGATTTATTTGGAGAAAACAAAAAACCCCACAACCCAAAGGATGGGATTTTACATCTCAAGACATCTCCCAGGTATTAAGTCTACAGATTACAAATCATTTTCATAGAAGATATTTTGTACAAATTTTACACGTATTAGGGAGCGGGACAGGGCCCCTGCTTCTGTGGCAACAGGGGGACAGGTGGGGAGTGGGAAAAAAAAGTTTTTTTTGGATACAACCATTTGGAAATAGACCTGAAGAGGGCAAAACCTACCTTTTCAATGGTTCAAAAAACCAAAAAAAAAACCCCCAACCAAACCCTTTCAGCCTTGGGTATCTCTCTCAAAGCCACTTCCTGGCTACCGGCCAGTCGAGCCAATTATTTAAAGTCCCTCCACTTGGTAAGTCTTTTCTGTCCACGGGGTGAAGGATTCCTTAGCTCTGCTGCAGACTCCCACCCCGCTCGCCGCAGGGCCGGGCAGGGGCCGAGCAGGACCGATGGCAGGGGCCTTGCCAACAAGAGGCGGGGGAGGGGGGGAGGGGGTCGCCCCTCAGGACGCCGGCTCCTGGGCGGACAGTACAAAGGTGCACATAAAAGCAGGCAAGTGAAGCTACTGTGTTGCAGCAGAAACCAGGCCCTGGTTAGGTTCTCCCCATTATCATTTGTTCTCTCAAGGGAAGCTTAAAACACCCCTCCAAACCCCCACAGCCGCCCCAACCGCACACTGGTGTGGGACTTGAGTGGAGAGAAGCCTTGTCAGAGCAGAACCAAGAAGCCCCATCGAGGTGGCGGGAACGGCTCACAATCTGCCCTCCCTCCCACCTAGCTCTGAGGTGTGAGAGGAGGGAAGGCGCGCGAGACGCCAAGGAGCCCTGACCTGCTGGAGAGGAGTGAGACTCCGCGCTCGCCTCTGCTCCTGGGGGCACAGAGAACGCCTGGATTGGGGGATTTCAACAGAAGCTGCTTCTGGGGGGTGACGGCAAAGAGCACGAGGATCGGAAGCCCGGGACGAGAGTCTACGTTTTTTAAAGCTTCAAGATTCCAACAGAATGCGGGTACGTGTGAACTTTCAGGAGGACAGTGTCTGAGACGGCAAAACCGGGATGTACAGGAGACTTGGGGACTCCCAGACCCCGAAGCGCTCCCTGCCCCAGGGGTCACTGGAGGTCACGGCATTCCCCCCATCACTGGTGCAAGATACTTCTCACTTCCCCAGCGCCTCTTTTTAAACCACGATTTCCCGCTCATTTTGGTCACCAAGCAGCCCTGTTCTTCAGCGGCCTACAGACTCTCAACCACCCCCGGGGGTAAAAGTGAAGAAATTCCCCCAGTAACTCAGAGTTAAATCAGGGGGGCAGGCAGCCTCCTGAGACTACAACCACTTCAGAGACTAAACCTACCTTTCCAAGGATGGAAATGTATTCAGGGGATGCCTGAGAATTCCCGCACGCCGCACTAGGAGAGTGAGAATCAGTGAGAATCAGTGAGAATCGGGAGGCAGCCCCTCCCTCTTCCTGAAGCCTGCCCTGCTGCCCACATTCCAGACTCGGCACCACCGCCGCTGCCGCTGCCGTTTTGCTAAATGGAGGCCCCCAGGCCCTAATCACACAGCAACTGCATGTGTCGGAAAAATGCACAACTTTTCTGTTAAAAGCTGTACGTCTCTCTCACTCTGGCTACATTGGCGATTCTCCAGTTAGTTCAATACTTTAAAGGCTGCAGCAGCATGCAAAAGAATTTCATTTCACTGTTTTTTGTTTTTTGTTTTTTTAAAAAAAAAAGTTAAGAAAGGTCTCCAGGAGATGGTGAGTTTTATTGTCTTGTCTGGATAGAGGTTTGATTTGCTCTCGAATGTTCCAGGGTGGAGAGACTAGGAGAAAGCACAGGATGCAGAGGTCTATTCGGTGTAATCTTCTCCCTCGTTCTCATCTTCACCATCAATGGAGAGAGCAGCATACTTGCTTGCAGAACTGAACTTCTGGAAGGGACAAGAGTGAGAAAATCTCTAAGGCCTTGAACTCTCACATCCCAAACCAAGAAACAGGATACTGCTACTTGGGCAAAAAGGAGGGGCCAGCCCAGGCCACACCCGCTGGCTTTCTTAGCATTTCCCCTGGGAGAGCAGGTCAGAAGCCCACAGGCCCTTACACCATCTTTCACCCCAGAGAGGGGAGGGGAGGGGAGCACTAGGCTGTGTGTGCTCTCCCAACAAGCAGCAGTACCTGACTTCCCACCACTCTGCTTGTAGCCCCAAACGTAAAGGGGCTCAAGGGCAAAAAACGAGCAAGCACCCCACACTTACGGAAGCTGGATTTTCTTCAGGTTTCTTTGGCTCAGGTGCAGATCGGGAGTCTTGATCCTTTTTGCCGTCTTTCCTGCAGAGGTGTGAGTGTAAAACCACATCTTTAGGAGGGGACTGTCCCAACACCCACGAGCCACTGGGAGGGCACTGCGCAGGTACCTCCAGGCAGCAGTCCTTGCTATCTGTGTGGACTTGTGTTTCTAGATTCTTAGGAGGACGCGTTATAACTGTCTGGTTGACCTTCCTTTGTTTACAGTAGGAGACCTGGCAGTGCTCGGAGGACCAAGGGCGGCTTAACCACAAGACACGTATGCAGCACCAGGTGAGAGTGTGAGTGAGGAGAGAACATGCGTACCTGTCTGGCTCCTTCCAGTGGTCTTTGTTCCCTCCGTCTCCTGGACCACGGCTGGAGTTCCCACTGTGGCCTTTTGGGACACTCACCCCATCTACTTTGTTTTCATCTGCTTGAGTGGAGATGCCAAGAACAAATGAAAAGCAGGTAAAAGAACCAGTCTCCTTCCTAGTTTCCCTTGAGCTGCAGAAAAGCGTGCCCCTGTGCATCGAGGGAAACTCAGCCTCACCCCAACCCAGACTTCCCTCCCAAGCCCTTCTTCCCACGTTCCCCTCACCCCAAGTTAAGACCCACTAAAAAGTTCCACGGTAGGGTGATGGATCATGAAGAGCAAACTGGAAATGAAGGACTGTGACGCTCAGTAGTGACCTTGGCCTTACAGATGGTGACATTCTAATCTGGACTGAGCATGTGAATTTCCTTCCGATTCTTTTTTTTCCCTACCAAAGAAATGTTCTACCAGGAAAGGGCAGGGCTGTGCTTTCTCCAAAGAGACCACTCCTGCCCTCTACTGGCAAAAAAAGGGTAGGTAACTTAAGAACCTTGAGCACAAAACAGGTGCAGGAGGACACGGGTTGTTTCTGGAGTCCTCTACAGGCTTTTCACTGAGGACTCCGGCTACTACGTGAAACACGGACTTCCTGTTGGTCTTACCTCTCCTTGCTGGTCCTTCCTCCGGGGGCTGAGCCGGGACTGCTTTCCCTCCACCACTAGAAGAAAAGCACATAATTACATTCACTAGTCTTCGGGAAGGAACAGATGAACTTCCAATCGTTCACCAAACAGTCAACTTTACAGAGAACCAAAAATATATACTTAACGTTGTAGGACACTGAAATATAGGAAAGACAACAATGAAAGCGACTACTTGATCACTCACTAAGTAGAAGTACCCTGTCCTTCAGAATCATCCTGATCTTGCAGGGGGAGTAGGACTCTCTATTTTACAAATGAGAATCCTAAGACCTAAGGAAGTAATCTGACCCCTAAAAGCCATGCCGCCGGAGGTGGCGGTGGCAGGTCTTGAATACCAATCTGCAGATTTTGAGTAGCCAAAGTGATGCCAACCAGTTATCAAAACTCTAGAGAATTGAACAATGGCTTAAATGAGCCCGCGGCAGCACAGCAGCACGCGCTGAATGGGAGCTGAGAGCCAAGAAAGCAGAACTTAAAAGACACTACGTAAGACCAACAGTCAGGGCACTTTCCAGCATGACATCACAAGGTTTGAGATTCTACAGCTAAGCAACGCTTGCACGCTGACTCACCTCGTGGGGGACTGTTGCTCTGTGTCCGAGCTCTGAGATCGGGCAGGAGGGTTAGAACTTCGCTTCACCCAAGCATTCTCCTTTGGTGGAGGGGCTGGCATTACCTTCAGAGGCTGTTCAGATTTGGGTGGCTTAGAAGTCGGAGAGTGACAGTCTTCCTCCTTATTCGGTGTTTCATTTTCTAGAGACTTCTCACTCTCTCTCCTTCGTGCATCTGTGAAATCAGAGTGGGAAGGTTACCTTATCAGGAAAAGCAACGATTTATTAGGATCTCAACAGAGTGGAAAATGGTCCCCACCCAAATTGACCTCTTTTCATTATTCTTAAAGACCTGGATATGGCTCCCAATAGATGAAATTATCCCTAAATCAGTGGTTATTAATTATCACTTTGAGGAAATGTTTTAATGATTCAAGAAAAATAGGAAAAATAATGGCTCTCCAAGAAAAGCCACCTGACTGTTCCTAGAAATGAGTACTCTTTATTTTAGGATTATAGCCTTGCTACGTTTTCAGTGTTAAAATGTCTACACCAGGGATCCCTGGGTGGCACAGCGGTTTAGCTCCTGCCTTTGGTCCAGGGCGTGATCCTGGAGACCCGGGATTGAATCCCACGTCGGGCTCCCGGTGCATGGAGCCTGCTTCTCCCTCTGCCTATGTCTCTGCCTCTCTCTCTCTATCTCTCTCTCTCTCTGTGTGTGACTATCATAAATAAATAAAAATTAAAAAAAAAAAATGTCTACACCAGAGAATATGTATATGTGTGTGAAGAGGACCTCTGATAAATCTCAAACCCCAGGATCCACTGAGTTAACTCCAAGTTGGAGGCTCAACACACACACACACACACACACACACACACACACACACACACACACACAATATGATATATAGGAAAAACAGGCCATCTTTTTTTTTTTTTAAAGGGCAGTAAATGTCTTCTCAAAACTAGAAGTTTTGGGATGCCTGGGTGGCTCAGTGGTTGAGCGTTTGCCTCTGGCTCAGGGTGTGATCCTGGAGTCCCGGGATCGAGTCCCACATCGGGATCCCTGCATGGAGCCTGCTTCTCCCTCTGCCTGTCTCTGCCTTTGTCTCATGAATAAATAAAATCTTAAAAAAGCAAAAAAACAAAACAAAACCAGAAAACCAACTAAATGTTTATTTTGTCAGATTCTTTCTACGTTTTAAGTGCAGCCTCCTCAGGAGGTATCAATCCAACCATCACACTTCCACCTAGTCACAAACAGACATTACCTTCCTGTTACTAAAAGGGTAGCTACTCCAGTATGAATAATTTCCAGAAAACTTCTACAACACTTGGATGAACTTCCAAATCATCTCAGTCTGGAGCCACGCTTTGAAATGCTCAAGTACAAATCAACTTAGAGGTGGGAGGAAGAAACTTAAAAAACAAAACACTGGTTCGCAATAAGGGAAGAGAGATGTTATGATTTAATAGTTCAGTTTCCAAAACACTAAAGATGTTTGTGACCAATCGATAAATTCAAGGAAGGAAGGAAGGAAAGAAAGATCAAGAGTAGAAGATCATCGCTCCAGACATTGCTCTGGTCGTACAGGACATCCAAAAAGGCTGGCAAGAGAGCTGTAGGACTGTGACTGCTCTAAATAAAGGAAAATTCTGGAATGTCAAAACAAAAAGAAGGGACAAATCTAACAGTCAAGTATACTCTTTAGTAGAAGATCATTAAACAGGTCGCCCAAGTCTCTTCTGATGCCATTTTCTTAGATTTTTCAGACTAGATGTAATATTCTGCTCAACCTATGCTAACCGAAATAAAGCCCCCATGACTGAGTTTAATACCCCACAGTGACTGCATAATTTGGTTATGGCTCATTTATGGAAAGAGGCAATAACACGTGATACCCACCCTGGTCTGACTTACTTCTGCCAGTTGTGGCCGAGGTCCCAGTCTGTGATGACTCACTTCCTGTCCTGGACCGTTCCCGTTCCTGAGTCTCTTCACTTCGCCAGCTTGGGTGTCTGTACAAAGAGATTAAAAAAAAGAAAACAACTTATGTCCAGCTCACTGAAGGCCACTTTGGACCCATGCTGACCCCTCAAGAACCATCACTTCATACTCATCAGGCTTGCTGTATTTGTGGGTGGGTGTGCACATCTTGTTTCTCTCAAACCATTTGAAAGCTACAAAGATAAATACACTTTGGCTCTAAACACTTGAAGCTTCAACTAGAATGAAGAATATTCTCCTACCTAACCTACAGCCCTCCCTTACTGGTAACACAACTCTAAAAGCCATTTAAAACTAGGCCATTTTACAGGTTTCTACCCCATTAGATCCAATGCCACTTTTTAATAACAAACACTTCACTACCGACTCCTTTACCATCCTGAAATATCCTTAAATAATATACCTGACATAACACACGAGTAAAAATAAATGTAAAATAATTTATATATAGTTTATGTTTTATAGAAGTAAAAACATTTTCTCTTTATTCCAGCAACTCGAATAGAGGCACTTCCACTCATCTCATAATGGTGGCTTTACCCCATATACTAAAGCAAGATTTGGTCAATTTTTTAATGGGTCAGATAAATTTTATTTACAAAATATGGAACAGCACTGGGGCACCTGGGTGGCTCAGTTGGTTAAATGTCTGTCTTCGGCTCAGGTCGTGATCCCAGGGTCCTGGGATGGAGCCCCGCATCGGGCTCCCCGCTCAGCAGTCCGCTTCTCTCTGTGCTCTTTCTCAAATAAATGGATTTGGGGCGGGGGGAGGAATAGGCCGTAATTTGCCTACTCCTCTATTAATCGATCATCAATTTATAGTTGTCAGAAGTTAAGCCCAGTTAAGCCCCTTTAAAAGCCACGAGGGCCGGCAGGCAACTAACTCTTCATAGGGTTCAACTGTCCCATATACTGCAGCGCACCTACTGGCCCCAGCCTGTGTACACTAGATGCTATTAAGTGACAACTAATAACGCCTGCATGAATTTCCCAGATGTGCCCTGGGATGTGTACCACACCCGTCCTTCAGGAAGCAATTCGTTCCCAGATCAGAGATCCGTAACTGAAGAGAGCCTCACCTCTCTCGAGGCCGTCGCTCTAGTTTTGGCTCATCCAGCTGGCGCTGCAGCTTCTCCTGCTCCTTCTGCAGCCGCTCTTCTACTTCTCGCTCTCTAGCAGCTGTGTCAACAGGCTTTGCCCCTCCAAAGATAGAGGCCGCTCGACTGGACTGGGAGGTGCTAGCGGAGGAATCATCTTCCTTAGGAGTACTCCGAGGCTTTAGATTCAGTTTGGGTCTTTGGGGGGGACCTAAGTTAAATAAAACTCTAAGTAACAGTTTTTCAAAATCCTCAGAAGCTGATGGCCAAAAGTCAGATGCCCAGACACAGCTCTTAGAAAATGCCACATGGGGGGACATGTGGTTGAGCATCTATCTTTGGCACAGGTTGTGATCCCATGGTCCTGGGGTCAAGTCCTACATCAGGATGCCCGCGAGGAGTCTGCTTCTCTCTACCTATGTCTCTCCCCCTCTCCCTGTGTCTCTCACGAATAAGCAAGTAAATAAAAATCTTAAAAGAAAAGAAAATGCCACACGGGAGAGTAGCAGCCTAGCCAATCCAGTAGAGAAGGGAGAGCATTAGAAAATAAATGGGTGGTTTAAACAACCAAGGACAATCAATCTTCCCACTACGCCACCCATGAGGCTGTGCTACACACTGAGGACTTACATGGTGAGTCATCACAGCTACTATTACTAGGAAGAAATGGTCAACTATGATAAACTACTGGATGCAAGTATCTTGGTAAAAAACGTGGTCTGGAAGATGAACTACTTCAGGAGGCTGAGAAGAGCTTGTGACAATACAACGGGAAAGACTCTACTTCCTATACTCTTGGCTCTGTGTGGAATCTAAATCTCATAATGATTCATGGAGCAAAGCATACAGTACCAAATGGCTAAATATAAACTCTAAAGGAATTTGATTTCTCCTTGGATCCAAACTGTCAGAATATTTTAAGACAAACCTTAGTGTTTCAAGGGAATTGTATTTCTCAAAATTAGTGTTTATCCTAAATAATTTCAAACATACAAAAGATAAAGCTTACGTATACCAACCACTGGCTTAAGTAATAAAACACTCGAAAAGTCCACTGAAGGCTCCTGATTATCTTTCCCCTGATGACACACCTAGCTGTGTTCTTATAACCTCTATGCTCAAATTTGGGGCTTATCATTCCCATGCAAACTTTTACTAAAGGACATACGAATGTATCTGCAAAGAGGGGATGGTTTACCAAAATTTAAGTTTTCTATAAGGGTTTTTTTGTTTTTTTAAATAAAAAGATTTATTCATTCATGAAAGAGAGAGAGAGAGAGATATGCAGAGACACAGGCAGAGAGAAAAGCAGGCTCCATGGAGGGAATCTGATGTGCGACTCAATCCTGGGACCAGGATCACACCCTGGGCTGAAGGCAGATGCCCAGTGATTGAGTGCCTTTGGCTCAGGGCATGACCCCAGCGTCTGGGATTGAGTCCCATATTGAGCTCCCTGTGAGGATCCTGCTTCTCTCTCTGCCCGTGTCTCTGCCTCTCTCATGAATAAATAAATAAAATCTTAAAAAAAAAAAAAAAAAAAAAGGCTGGCAATTTATATAAACTTCTGAGATACTTAAAAAAAAAAAACAAAAACCATTTTATTTTTTAAGTAATCTCTATATCCAACAAGGAGCTCAAACCCAAGACCCTGAGATCAAGAGGTGCACGCTCCACCAACTGAGCCAGCCAGGAACTTATGCCAGATCCAGTTTTATTATGTGTAACTTTGCGAAGGGCCCATTAGCCCTTTTAAAGGGTAAAACTGGGGATCAGAAAGAGTAACTATTTAAGCCATACACCTAACACCTGGAGGTCCAAAGGATGAAATCTGCTATTATCAAAAGAACTCTACATTCCTCCCACTATAGTAACATTCTTTTCTTTCTCCTCTAATAATTTCCATTTTTTTTTTTTTTTACCTACTCAATGAGCTCCTATATTTCAGATACTGTGCTAAGGCCAGGAATATGACAGTTGGGTAGTTTTTAGTTTCTGCTGAAAGGAGCCCAATTTAGTGGCAGGATCAGAATAAAAAAAAGAATACAGTATGCTAAGCTCTACAAAACAGATTTAACCACAAAGAAGTTCTTAGACTGTGACTGTGTCTGGGGAAGCCTGTGAAGGTTTCAAAGTGGTAACTCCTGAAAGTCTAGAAAACTGAGCAAGCACCTAATGCCAGACAGCACTAAAGAGATAAACTGTAGGTAGAATAGTGAGGACTCACATATGTCAGGGGTCAGACAAAAGGCTGTCTTTGGGCAGCCTGGGTGGCTCAGCGGTTTAGCGCCACCTTCAGCCCAGGGTGTGACCCTGGAGACCTGGGATCGAGTCCTGCGTCAGGCTCCCCACAGAGAGCCTGTTTCTCCCTCTGCCTGTGTCTCTGCCTCTCTCTTTCTCTGTATCTCTCCTGAATAAATAAAATCTTAAACAAAACAAAACAAAACCCCAAAAGGCTACCTTTCAGGCCACGGAGAGACTAGGAACAGAATAATCTAATTAGCCATTGTTCCAAAAAGTTTGGGCCACTGTGAAGATGGAAGGAGGAAGGGAAATTTGTCAGTAATGTGGATATAGCAATGAAGAATAAACAATGGCAGTGACTCTGGAAATAAGGGCAGATCTTAAGAGGGAACCCGGGGCAAGATCACTGGAAAAAAAAAAGATGAGGGATGCAGTTACCAAGGGAGGCAAGAATGGTTTGAGAGAGGAAAAGGTCGTAAGTCCAGGAGACTCGAAGCCCACACCCAGGCCTCCACTTTTCTCTCTAGTAAATTGGAAATGAGAATCTTATCTATACCAGATAGAATTCTTAAGACTGTATAATACCTGTGAGAACACTCAGCTCACTTGTGGTGCAGAGTAAATGCTCAGCGTTAGTATTTCTAAGTTGCACACATTGAAATAGAGGAAGTAGTTAACAGCAATGCTTTTAAGAATGAACTGAAAGTTTTGTTTGGAAAACAAACAAACAAAAAAAAAGGCACTTGGCACACAGTCAGCACTAACATGGGGGGATGTTAAAAGGCCAGGCAAGCTGTCTAAAAATAATTGAAGAGAAAAACTCTGGGCCAGACATCTTACTTTTTTGATGACATTAATGAAGTCAGAACATGAATCTTGGCCATTTACCGATACTTTTTGAGAGATCATTTTAGGGGCCTGACATCTCACCATTAGTTAATGAGTATCAATTACTTGTGGTGCCAAAGCACTGAAATCATCATTGCTTGGTTTTTAACTCTGCTGTGCCTAGGAGACTGTGGCAAATGTTTTCCTTTGGCCCATTTGTATATTCAATAAATTTTAAGTGAAAAATCTCTAAGCTAAAGCAACTTAGAAAAACCAGACTTGGGCAGCCCCGATGGCTCAGTGGTTTGGCGCCACCTTCAGCCCAGGGTATGATCCTAGAGACCCTGGATCGAGTCCCGCATTGGGCTCCCTGCGTGGAGCCTGCTTCTCCCTCTGCCTGTGTCTCTGCCTCTCCCTCTCTGTGTCTGCCATGAATAAGTAAATAAAATCTTAAAACAAAACAAAACAAAAGACTTTGCTCTATTTCCTCAGTGCTCCTCCTGCTTTACTCTGTGCCACACCTTTTACAACGTGTAAATTCATCCTGTTTCAAAACCCACTTAAGGGGGCGCTGGGTGGCTCAACAGGTTACATGTCTGCCTTTGGCTTGGGTCGTGATCTCAGGGTCCTGGGATTGAGCCCCATATCGGGCTCCTCGCTCGGTGGAGAGCCTGCTTCTCCCTCTCCCTCTGCCTGTGCTCTGTCAAATGAATAAAATCTTCAAAAACACCCCCCTCCTCCCAAAAACTCCACTTAAGGGGTTTGAGACATAACCGGTAATTTTCCAATCAGCTTCTTCAGTGGTCTGCTCTGTTAGTAAGCAAAAGAAAATGATTACCTCTATCATCACGCCTATAGTCATCCCGAGAGTAATCATCTCTGGAGCTCCAGGACCGATCGTCTCGCCTGTCGTATCTGTCTTCATAGCGGTCCCCGCCTCCTCTGTAGTCGTCATCCCTTCGGTACCCACTACCAAATGCTCTTCTGCCACTGCCTATCCTGGAATCGTAGCCTGTAAATATATCCCCAATTATGATCATCACACCAGAGGAAGAAAGGCAAGAAAGCAATTTCACGTAGTTGTGCTTTGTAATGACCTCTGTCATAGTCTCGGCTGCCTCGGTCATCATAGCGATCCCGGCCTCCATATCTGTCCATATCTCGGCGTGGACCATCACGATACCCATCCCGATATCCATCACGGTATCGGTCTGAATCGTAACGGTCTCGATACTCTAGAGAGAAAACAGACAAGGTAATGTCATTCCTTTTCCCTTGACACCATTAACAGAAAGAAGCATGATAGCCCATGAAGTCAATTTGCTTTCGTGACTTGACAGTCACTGCTATGTTGTTTTTATAAAAAAATAAACCCCTTTAAATTCAAAGTGCGAAAATGTGCACTGAATTGTTTTCTTGGTATTTGATTTAAAAAATTTTCTCCGATGGTTCAATAAACACTGCTAAGCTAATAATTTAAGAGTTAAAGAAAAAAATCTCTAAGTATCTCATAATGAATTTTGAGCATTAAAGACTGAAATACACTAGAAAAAAATATAATTGGAATCTCTATTTTTTATTCATTCTAAAGAACTAATCAAAGGCCACTTAACAAAGTTTAGCATTGGAAAACACACAAACCCAAATCAGAGACAAACAAAATGAGAAAAATATGTATGACATAGGACAGTGGATTAATTGGCTATTACTTAAAGAACAGAAACTAATTTTATTTATTTATTCACGAGAGACAGAGAGAGAGAGAGAGAGAGAGAGAGGGAGGGAGGGGGGAGGGACACAGGCAGAGGGAGAAGCAGGCTCCATGCAGGAAGCCCGACGTGGGACTCGATCCTGGGTCTCCAGGATCACACCCTGGGCTGAAGGTGGCACTAAACCGCCGAGGTACCTGGGCTGCCCCAGAAACTAAAATTAACAGGACATCTCCCACCACCAAAATGGCAAAGATTTTAAAATAAAAAATACTTTCAGTGTTGGTAAAATTTAGGGGAATAAGTCAATTCCTTTGCTGGTGCGGAGTCTAAAACAGCACAACCACTCTGAAAGTTGCTTCACAACTATACACTAAGAGCTTTAAAATCATGTGTACCCTGTGGGCCAACAATTCAATTTCTAGGAATTTATCCTGAGAAAATAACTGGACATATTAAAAAGACATGTACAAGGAGGCTCACTGCAATGTTGTTTATTTTATATGTTTTTAAAGATTTTATTTATTTGAGAGAGAGAGGGAGGAGAGAGAAAGAGAGAGAGAGCACAAGTGGCAGGGAGAGGGAGGAGCAGAGAGCAGGACAAGGCACTCAACCCCAAGATCCTGAGATCATGACCTGAACCAAAGGCAAGATGCTTAACTGACTGAGCCACCCAGGTGCCCCTACAATGCTGTTTTTAAAATTCAGGCTATTGAGTTCACAAGCTATGGGTTAAATAAATCAGTGGCATCTATACAAAGCAACTGTTAAAAATGGAATGAAAAATTATTTACTGTATATGTGTTCACAACACTTGAGAATTGTATTTTACACACATATACAAATATCAGGATCACAGGTGCCAAAATGCCAGAAATTAGTATAAAAGAATGTTGTAGAGCTCAGGGGCAAACTACATGGTGTAAGGCATTTATAAAAGGAGGCAGGGGCTACTTAGCTTTGGCTAGCCTGCCAGATGTTCCAATTTTCTGGAAAAGCTGGGAATCCCCATTTTTATATGAAAAACCTCAATTTTAATACAAAAACAAACTTAACATTTTTGCACTTAATTTATGCATGCAGATCAATCAACGAGTTTATTTTTAAGACAATGTTTGAATTTTTGAAACATCAGTTTGTCTACATTCCCTGCTAGTTTAAATTTGTAAGTTAAAGGATATGCTAATGTTGGTAAACCATTATACACAGAAGAGAATCTAAAACAGAATTCATGAAAAAAAAAATCAACCTTGTGTTTATTTTGGAATATATATCTGATCTCTAGAGAGGCAAATGAACTCTATGTATACTTAATTTTGCTTAATTAAAATGATAATAATCTTGCCCTCACTAAAACAGTTGGCCAGGAAACATACAAGTGTTTGCCGAGATTTTACAATAGCATTTAGTACAACTACCCACCCCCTGCCGCCATGTCTCTTATGGGCCCAATGCATGAACAGGAGTCTGTAACGTCTTGGAAGGGCTGACTTCTGGGCCATCAACTAGTCTCACAAACTTGAGAACTTTGGGTAATTACAGCACCTTCCCTTTCTTATTATTCACCCCGCTTGCTCTAAGTTCAAGGTCATAAGTGAAAAAGTAGTCATGTCCCTTGATTCAAAACAAGACCCTTGGTTAGACTGCTCTTTCTTTTAAGAGCCATTTCTTCCCATTAACAACCTCTTGCATAAATGTTAAAGTAAAATACCCCAGGGAGTTCTTCCCAAAGCTTTGCCTGGTCACAAAGTCTTGATCAAAGTCAGATATAAACTTGATTCTTTCTTCCTTCCCAGACATCTTATTAGGCTAGGGAGGACTCTATATTCAAAAATGCGAATTCTCTCCCTTATTGCTTCCTCAATTTTATTTGGTACAGAACTCACAAGATGTCTCACCGAATTAAAATGCTTATGAACTGAGATTGTCCTACTTCTTTTTACTTATCTCAAACAGGAAAATACAGAAGCAATTACACCAGACTTCTGTAACTGTACTTAGGTTTAGGAGATGTCAATAATTTTTTTTTTTAAAGATTTTATTTATTTATTCATGAGAGACCCAGAGAGAGAGAGAGAGAGAGAGAGAGAGAAGCAGAGAGAGACACAGACAGAGGGAGAAGCAGGCTCCATGCAGGGAGCCTGACGCGGGACTTGATCCTGGGTCTCCAGGATCACACTCTGGGCTGCAGGTGGTACTAAACCACTGCGCCACCAGGGCTGCCCAGAGATGCCAATAATTTGCCGTGTTTACTTCAGTTTTTTTAGTAGGATTACAAACATAGCTAAAGGGCTCCCTTCTACTCTCACTCACAGTCATGAAGGTTACCATGCATACATTTTTGGGACTTATGTATTAACACTGTATGACAGTTTTTTCAAATTTTTACACAATTTTCTCTTACCCTCTCAGTTAGATTTTGAATTTTATCTGGATCATTATCTGTATGTTACATTATATGGACAAACCACTATCTCATCGTTTCTTCACTGAAGTAGAGTTCCTTCTTCATGTATTTCAATAAAGTTGCCTGGTTTTCCCCATAAAAGTTTTGGTTATCTTCTGTTGTACTTCAGCAGTATATGTTGATTCACAGCAGAAAGTTGTTGATTCACTCCAACTCTTACCCCATAACATTCTCTATTTCCCTTTTCTTTTCTCTAAATTAGTTATTTGAGCACGGTTTTTTCTCCTTAGTATAAAGAACGTCCAATGAGGATAGAATTTTTGTCTGTTTTGTTCACCACTATATCCTGAGCTTAGAACACTATCTAGCACATGGTAGACCCTTATTTTTGAAGAGAATGAATTTAGTTATTTTAAAAGATACCTTAAAAAATTCCATTTTTGACTGTTGGTCATGCAACTAACTTTTGTATGTTTTTAACCCAGCAATCTTGCTGACCTTTCGTTAGTGCCTTACTTTACAAGATTTTTTTTTTTTTAAAGTTTTTATTTATTCATGAGACACACATAGAGAGAGAGAAAGAGAGAGCGAGGCAGACATAGGCAGAGGGAGAAGCAGGCCCCATGCAGGGAGCCTGATGCGGGACTCCATCCTGGGAAGCAGGATCACGCTCTGAGCCAAAGGCAGACGGCTGTTGGGTTTCTTTGTAAACAATTGTTCTTACGTTATTTTAGTATTATTTTGGGTAGGGTACAAAGGGAGAGAATCTTAAGCAGACTCCATGTCCAGCCCAGGGACCCACACAAGGCTCGATCTCATGACCCTGAGATCATGACCTGAGCTGAAATCAGGAGTTGGACACTTAACTGACTGAGCCACCCAGGCGCCCCCTAAACAACTGTTTCTCCAAAGAGAAAAATCTCCCATCTATTGCCTAGTAAGTTTTTTTTTTTTAATTTAAATTTATCAAATTCTTCTTCTGTATCTATCAATTCTTTTGGATATTCTAAAATTTTTCTGTGTCTACTGCTCCCTCCCTTTCCGCTAATGTGATCACTTACATTCATACACTTGTCCTATTACAAAACAGTCCCCAGAACACAGAAGAAACCCACTTGATAAAAATAAACTTACTGTCTCCAAAGCTATCATCACCTCTCCTAGGTGGGTAGTCATCGAAGCTGTCTGTGGCAGGACGCGCCCTCCAGTCTGTATCTGTTTTGTCAGAATCCCGATTTCTATCTCGGCCAAAGGAACGATCATCCCTGTCTGTAGATATATAAATTTAAAAAACACAAGTTAGCACACAAAATCTTCTGCCCGGTATTTCTCATATGTTCAGACCCCTCCTCCAATACACTGGATTTCCTCCTCATGTTTCAGCACCACCATGAAGCTGCCCCAAGTCCGGTAAGTGCATCTTCAACTGAACCGAGTAATTCATTTCCTCACATGGTCTAATGCTTATTGGTCTCTTTTTGTGTACAGGCTAGGAGCCCCTGAAGTATAAACGAATCAGCCCCTCTGGTGCTCCTAGGTACACCTAATCTATTACATATTAAATGTTCTACTAGATCAATCAGTTTCTCCAACTCAATCAATACTAGTGTTTTGCTGTGGGAAGCGGTCTGTCCTACGCACATCCTATGATCAACCCCTGTATTTTTGCCCAGTAGGGGTCAGCAGTACTCCTCAGTTCTGAAAACCCAAACTGTCTCCACACATCGACAAATGTCCACTGTGGGGCAAAATCATCTTAGTTGAGAACTAGTGTTCCAGTTTCAAGCAGGCCTATGCTCTCCACTTCTATTAAAAACTTCTGAGAAGAGGTACTTCTGCTTTGTCATCCTAGGACCAAAACAAAACAAAGATTTCTATCAGCTTTCTTACCTTTATCCTGTGCTTGATCAGCAACGTCCACTCGAATTCTCCTGTTACCTAGAGACTGAGAGCATAGGACCACATTAACCAACCTTTTGCCCCATTATGCACAAATCCCATGAGTGACCTTGAACGTCTGGGCATAGCAGAAGCACTGGGGGAAGGAAGATAAAGGAAAAACACTGTAATCTAGCCAACACTCCAATTTGTTGGCTAAAGAATCCTTTATAAAGACTTGAAAACTGAAATAACCCCTTAGAATTAACAAATTTAAGTTGGGCTTATATCAACGTCACAACAACCATCTTACTATTTTTATAAAGTTGTATTCCACAATATTAGCCTTTTAACTATCAAAGGCAATTTATCAAGTGTGGCAACTAGCTAAAATAAAAGGCATATTTGGGTTCAGAGCAATTATTCACTCAGACATTTGCAGAGTCCCTACTATGCACCAGCAAAAGCGCAGTAAGTATGATATGTATTATCTCCAGTTCTTTCACTCAGTATTACCTTTGGATTAATCAGTTCCTCCAGGACACCCTCTGACTTCCCTTTCCCACATCATTACTTATACACTTTGAACCCAATTAATTCTACTGCTGATTTTTCCTCATTTCACAGTAGAATCTACAGTTGAAGAAGGATAACAGTGAATTTTAGTTGAAAACACCTAGGATTATATTAAATATCACCATGATGAAATCTCTAGAAACAAAGGAACTCCTAAGTCTGGACCATGACAGCATTTTACATAATAATAATACAGCAAATTTCAAACAATAAAACCATACGGTATTCTTTCCCTTATCTAGACTGAGAAGTTAAAAATTAGTCATGTTAATAAAACCTAAAAATGATCTGAGAAGAAAAACTTTGGAGCATCTTTAAGCTTTTCATATATTTAATTTTGACATTTCCTTCAGATTACCATGGTTGTACTTAATTATGAGACAGGAGGAGTATTTTAAGAGGTATTGATTTAAATTGTGTCAAATGAAGAGAGAAAAAGGGTGTCCTTTTCCTTCCCAGATATAATTAGTTTGTTTTTTAGTCACTAGAAGTTTAAAAAAAAAAAAATGCAGGTCCTATACTAGAAATTTCTATTACTAATAGGTAACTAACTAAATGCTTCAATATCCTGCTTGGGCTATCTTAAGGATCACTGCATGACACAAATCACTCAAACTGTCATTAGAGTTAGATTTAATCCTCATAGCCCCAAATGTATTAACAGCTCAATCTCCTTTTCCTACTAAATCTCTAGTGTGTCTGGACAGAAAAACATCTCTGGGCAATGTTAAAAAGCAGAAGCACTAAATGTTTACTGTCATTTTCCTGAGAGATTCCCTATTACAAATGACATCCCAATGAGAAACGTTTCCAAACTCTCTTAAAATTATCAAAAACACCATTAACTTCCTTAAAAACCATATAATGCCTTTAACACTAAAATGATTAACACAACTTTTCTATTTCCTTTGATCTGGTAAGATTATTTTGAAAGAGCAAAGCCCTAAGAGCGGAGACAAAGCTGCGAATGAATGAATGAATGAACGAGAGCTTTTATTAAAGACTTGGTGTGGTGGGTTTCTTCCATTATTTTCCACCTAAGTTACCTCCCTGAGTTACTGGAGCCTGTTGAACTTGCCTGAGGAAAATGAGACTTGCTAGATGTTGAATATTAACTGTTACACCGTGCTTTTTTGGGTAGATATTATGAAATACTTTGAAATAGCTAGTGACCCAACCAAAAACATATTGATAAACATAAGATTGGTTAGCTCCCACCCCTCAAACTCCCCACCTTATTTTCTTTCTTTTACCTCTTCGTTGAGGCTCAGGGCACTGAGCAAAGAATCCAGGTCCTCAAACTCAGCGTAACCAAAACCTTTCAACCTCTCTGGATTGCTGGGTTCACGTGGTAAACGCACTGCACTGATCTGAAGGAGTAAAGAAACATTCCCAATTAAGTGTTCTTGTCCATCTGTCTTTTTCCCCCCTAACCAGTGCATATGCAGTGAATTTCTCTAAAGAACACACAAGAGGGATCCCTAGGTGCCGCAGCGGTTTGGCACCTGCCTTTGGCCTAGGGCGCGATCCTGGAGACCCAGAATCGAATCCCACATCCGGTTCCTGGTGCATGGAGCCAGCTTCTCCCTCTGCCTGTGTCTCTGCCTCTCTCTCTCTGTGACTATCATAAATTAAAAAAAAAAAAAAAAAAAAAAGGAACACACAAGAACTGGGGTGCCTGGGTGGCTCAGAGTAAGTGTCTGACTCTTATTCTCTGCTCAGGTCTTGATCTCAGGGTCTTGAGTTCAAGCCCCACAGTGGGCTCCATGCTGGGTCTGGAGCCTATTTAAAATAACAACAAAAAACTCAAACCACAAGAACCTGATTGTCTCCAGAAGAGAAAGCAGTGCAAAGAGATAGAAGAAAGACTTCACTCTATGCCATTAAACCTTCCCGATCTGATTATGAATTTAACCCTTAAAAATATCCCCCAAAATAAAAAAAAAACCCAAACATGAGTTCAGGGTAGTCTCTGAGTCCCTGACTTTTGCCTCATTTTACAAGTCTAGTTTTTAGATATTTTTCAATAAAGAGCAACTGCCCATTCCACAGTTTATCTCTTTACGCTTATATTGTACTTGGTTTTAATATGTATATTTCTATCTCAGAAATTTGACTCCATTTTTGCCATAGTTTTCTAAATAGTGTATTTTTTTGGAGACCTTACCTGAGAAATGTTAGTCAATTCATATATTAACCAATTTTTTACTGAATCAAACACTGTATTGTAAAATCCCCACAAACCCTACCTCCTGTTAATTCTAAGATAGCAAACTATTGCATTTTTACTCTTAAAGTACAGGAAAAATTTATACTAACCTGATTTTGAGGTTACCTTGTGTTTTCTAATTGTAGGTTTGCAGGATTCCCTCTTTTCAATTTTCATAAAACTTTCCGTGGCACTAATTTGTATTTGTTATTTACAACAAGGTACATACTACTCTTCATTTCCAAATATTTTAAACTATTTTTGGCCAGCTTTTTGAGGGCTTCCACATGTTTTCTTACCCATTTACTTCATTTCTTTGGTATTTTGCATGTATTCAAATTATATTCTTCTACATCACTGATTTGATAATTTATTCTGACTCCCAACATACAGATTTTGTTATAGCCTCTTTAAATTCTAGTTTAAGAAAAAAAAATCTAATTTAACGCAACTCTTGAAGATAGCAGGAAAAGGAACAAAATATAAAAGGTAGAAGTAGCTCCAAAAGGAACAAAATATAAAAGGTAGAAGTAGCTCCAAATACAGTTCTAGAGCATTAACAGTGAAAAGCTCTGAATAGGCCAGAGGTTACTTAACACTCTATAGAAGAGGCCAAGAAAGTGAAATAAAAAACAGGTCAGCCTTCTAATTGTACTACCTATTTGTACAGAGAGGAAGATTTATAGGTGGCAGTCAAAAATATAATCACACTGTGGGGGTGCCTGGCTGGCTCAGTCAGTAGAGCATGAGACTTTATTTTTTAAGATTTTCCTTATTTTAGGGGATCCCTGGGTGGCTCAGCAGTTGAGCACCTGCCTTCAGCCGAGGGTGTGACCCGGGGTCCCGGAATTGAGTTCCATGTAGGGCTCCCTGCACGGAGCTTGCTTTTCTGCCTCTCTCTGGGTCTCTCATGAATAAATAAATAATATCTTAAAAAAAAAAAGATTTTACTTATTTTAGAAAGAGAGAGAATGAACACATGAGCCAGGGCAGAGGGGAGAGAATTCTCAAGCAGACTTCCCGCTGAGTGTGGAGCCTGAGGCAGGGCTCAATCCTACGACCCAGCTGAAACCAAGTTGGATGCTCAACCAACTGAACCAACCTAGGCCCCTGAGCATGCGAATCTTGATCTCAGGGCTGGGAGTTCAAGCCCCACATTTGGTGCAGAGATTACTTAAAAATAAAATCTTAAATCATACCAGAAAATCCAGCCATAAAAGCTAGTAGCCCATGCAGAGAACAGGATCTCAGAAGGGAGTCAATAAACAAAGTAAAAGTGGAGGAGAGAGTAGATCTTTAGAGGAAATGCACTTTTTAAAAGAAAAAGTAAAGTCTATCCCCAGCACGGGGCTTGAACTCACCACCCTGAGATCAAGAGTCACATGCTCTACAGACCGAGCCAGCTAGGCGCTCCAAGGAAATGTATTTTTTAATGCGTTGCCATTGGCAAAGACCCTGGAGAAAAACTCGAGAACTGGAAATTGTGACTCATTCTGATTTTTGAAATCCTAAATATCTTTTTTTTTTTTTTTTTTTAAGATTTATTTATTTACTCATAAGATACACGCACAGAGAGAGGCAGAGAGAGAAGCAGGCTCCATGCAGGGAGCCTGATGTGAGACTCAACTCCAGGACTCCGGGATCACACCCTGAGATAAAGGCAGACGCTCAACCAACTAAGCCACTCAGGCGCCCCACCTTTCTTTCTTTTTTTAAAAAGATTTTCTTTTTTTAAGTAATCTCTATAACCAATGCAGGGCTTGAACTTACAATCTTGAGATCAAGAGTCATATGGTCTACTGACTGAGCCAGCCAGGGGTCCTAAGTATTTTTATTTTTATTTTTATTTTATTTTATTTTTTAAAGATTTTATTTTATTTATTTATGATAGTCACAGAGAGAGAGAGAGAGAGGCAGAGACACAGGCAGAGGGAGAAGCAGGCTCCATGCACCGGGAGCCTGACGTGGGATTCGATCCCGCGTCTCCAGGATCGCGCCCTGGGCCAAAGGCAGGCGCCAAACCGCTGCGCCACCCAGGGATCCCCCTAAGTATTTTTAAATCAAAGTCTGAAAAAAAGAGCTTCTCCTAAGCACTTGTATATTCACTTTTCAATCATTCTGAAATCTTCTAGATCAGCATTCCAAACATCCTCCCTTAAGCTTTTTAAGCATGCCTATAAACACTGTGAATTGCACTATATGTGGCATCAAGCTCACAGAAACTTATTTTTTTTTAAAGATTTTATTTCTTTATCTGACATGGAAAAAGAGAACATGTGAGCTCATGTGCACAAAAGCAAGGGGAACGACAGGCAGAGGGAGGAGAAGCAGGCTCCCCACTGAGCAAGGAGCCCAACATGGAGCTCAATCCAGGACCCTGGGATCACGACCTGAGCCGAAGAAAGATGCATAACTGACTGAGCCACCCAGGCGCCAAGAACCTTTAATAATTTTAGCACATTCTTGCTAATGTAAATTATGTATCTTCTCAGTTAAAGGTATTCATATATAAAACTAAGAAGTAATTTTGATATAAGCCTGAGTGTCATTAACAGAATGACTGAGTTCAGAGAAACTTTGAATCTTACAACATAACTGGTCTATTTTTTTAAAGTAATCTGTATACCCAATGTGGGGCTCAGATTCATGACCTGAGATCAAGAGTAGGCTCCACTGACTGAGCCAGCCAGGTGCTCCTGGGTATATCACTTTGAAGATTCTTAATGAGAAGAGGTGTAGGTTTTTGAGAGATTTTTCTCTGCATCACTAAGGCTCAAGACTATCTGACTGGTGTGGGATGAGAACATTCTCAGAGTGCCTAAACACCACTTCATCAATTATATACCCATTTCTTCCAAGTCTAGAGACAGCCTCAGAACCTTTCCCAGCTTAGAAATTCAGACTGTCACTACCAATATGCTAGTCTCCATATGCAGTTACTTCCTTAAACCTTTACACTTACATTTAATCCTCTAAAGAATTCCTTAATGGAATCTTCTGTGACATCATAGGGCAGGTTCCCTAGAAAAGCAGTATAGGGTGGCGATTTTGGAAGACGGCTCCGGTCGATATTGGGTTCCCGAGCAGCCCGTGGAGCAGTGGGCAGGATGGAACGGTCAATTGGAGGTGCCCTATACACGTCATCGTCATTACTGTGCCAAGTGGTTGAAACTAGGATAGAAAAGTAAACAGAAGAAATTAGAGAAAATTTCCCTTACTGCTGTTGTAGGATGAGGACCCATGGTAAATGCCAAGGATTAAATAAGCTACATAGAGAAAGTGCTTCTGAAATGTCAGAACCAGGTTAACAATGCAACCAGTATTCACTATCTCTTGGTTTCTAAGTATTTTGAGGCCTTTGAAGGCCTAGGCTTTTGTTGACAATATTATTGTAACTCTTTTTCCTTATGCAGCAAAGAAAAAGAAACAACTATGGAATGTTACTGTGAGCCAGGTATTATATATTCATTATATCCCATCTTATCTTTTTAATAATCCTGTGAGGTTGTTTCATTTCTACAGAAAAGGAAACTCAGATGTCAGGGAGATTCAATAACTTGATCAAGTTTACAAAGATGGCAGAGCAGGAGATGATAATCCTAGTACAGGCAGAACTCAAACCCGGGTCCCTCTCAGTCCAGATGTATTTAAACACTGCTGACAACTCTCATATTCCTAACTTTTTGGGTGGACAAAGTGTTTTCTTTGTGGTTTATCCTCCTCTTAAAAATGAAACAAAACACAACTCAATTCCATCCCGTTCCTCAGATCATTTTGTTTACCCCTGACTTCATAAAAATAGCTCCCAGAAGAAATTATTTCTTGGTTCTGAAATATAAACAGCTTGCAGATTACATTGTGATATCAGGACGTCATAGAATTTTAGTAGTCTAGTCTTCAACTTTGCAAATAAAATAATACTACCCTGAGAAAAATCTGTTCAGCCCCTAGTCATAAACTCTTAAAAGCCTAAACCTTAAATTCTATACATAAAACTTATGGTTCTACAAAATGAGTAGGTTCTTTTCAGAATACAAGTGTGAACTATTACTATGGAATGGGTTTGGCCTTGAAAAGAATGAAAACTCCAAGCACTGTGGGAAATAAAAAAAAAAAATTACCATCTCCTTCCAGGTCGTCTGTTTCATCAGCCCAGCTGACTGGTTTGGGGACATAGGTGCTTCCTCCCCCAGTCCCTCCATCCTCAGCCAGAAAGTCTGTTAGGGAGATAGTTTTCCCCTTCTTATTCTTCTTTTTTGCTGTTTTAAAAAAGCAAAAAGAAAGATCGTTTATCATTTCCTTGGGTATTTAAAGAGTGGTATAGTGCACTACTGTTAAAGCAACATGAAGAGCCACCAAAAGACAAGACGGCATACTATACAGATATAAATGAGGACAAAGCACGATACACTGGCATATGGCAAGAAAACTCAGTGAAAACTGCCAAAATGAATTTGCTTATGTATGAAGGGTCTAGAAAGTTTCAGCATTAAGACAGGTGGGATCAACCTTTTATTTCTACTATATTCACTCACATATCATTGGAAAATTTTAATTTAGTAACTACTTGTGTTTATGACAGGCGACTAGGGATCCCTGGATGGCTCAGCGGTTCAGCGTCTGCCTTCGGCCCAGGGCATGATCCCCGAGTTCTGGGATCGAGTCCCACATCGGGCTCCCTGCATGGAGCCTGCTTCTCCCTCTGCCTGTGTCTCTGCCTCTCTCTCTCTCTCATGAATAAATAAAATCTTAAAAAAAAAAGACAAAAAAAAAAAAAAAATAAAAAGACAGGTAACTACATTCACTGCTCCTGATATACAAAGAACTAAAACAAAGCTCCTACCCCTAAGAACATACTCATTTTGGCATTTATATGGATTGTTTGATACTTGTAAAATGACCACATGAGGTAGGAATCATTACTATCAATTTACAAAAAAGAAAACTAACCCTCAGAGAGGTTAAATGACTATCCTACAGATACAGAGATATTAGATAGCAGAGCTAGAATTAAACCCAGGGTTTTGGATACCAAATCTAGACCTCTTCCCACAGGAGCCTCAGCCTCTAAGAGCTTCCTATTAGTTCTATGGAAGGAGGGGCAGGGGTTACCATAACCATGGTAAAGTGTATTACTCACTGTCATTTGAAAGTGTTCACAATGTAAGACTCTACAGAGCTGGACTTCTCTGCCTGCTGGGAAAAAAAAATTCCTCACCTACCCTAACACTACACAGATGAGACAGGGTACTAAGGGGAAAGCATAAGTAACCCCTAAGAACTAACACATTCAAATGTTTTCTGTGGTTATGAAATCTTTACAATTTCCAAGTGGCTCTTTTTAGTGGACTGATCTCAGGACTGATTGATCTCTTTAACTATCTCTCAGGACTTTTTCTGAGATGGCACCAGTCAGCAGCTACTGCAGAAGAGCCAAAAGGACTGAAATCCTAAAATTGGCTCCTGAAAGCAGCCCCTACATGATAAGAAAAAAGCAAGCAGCTTTGTTCTAACAAAGACCAGTTTTGTGGCTTTTATAATCATGAGTTCCTCCTCCATGTTCCAATTCTCATCTCATTTTCAATCCAAGAAGACTAAGAATTTGTAACATGATGCAACCATTTGTTTAACCAAAGGATGCTCTCTCATCTGGCACCTTTCTTTTAAAAAATCCAACTTTCAGGGAGCTCCTGGGTGGCTCAGTTGGTTAAGTGGCTGACTCTTGGTTTCTGCTCAGGTCGTGATCTCAAGGTGTGATCTCAAGGTGGTGGGATAGAGCCTGAGGCTTGGGTCTTTGTGTTCTGCAGTCAGCAAGGATTCTTTCCCTCTGTCCCCACCTCAACAAACAAACAAACAAACAAACAAACAAACCCACCCAACTTTCAGGAAATAAATGTGACCTGCTTGCTATGAATGTTATGAACAGACTTCTGGACATACTAAGAACCTGAGGCATTATGGTCTCAATGTGCCAACCAGATGAACTCGGCTGCAATAATACTGAGGGAAAATAGTGTTGGATGTAGTTTCCATGATTCTTCCAAGTGACTTAATACCAATCCTGCTTTAAAAGCATCATTTCTGGGCAGCCTGGGTGGCTCAGCGGTTTAGCGCCACCTTCAGCCCAGGGTGTGATCCTGGAGACCCGGGATCGGATCCAGTCCCTGCATGGAGCCTGCTTCTCCCTCTGCCTGTGTCTCTGCCTCTCTCTCTCTGGGTCTCTCTCATGAATAAATAAAATCTTTAAAAAAAAATTAAAAAAATAAAAGCATCATTTCTGATTAACCAAATTATATTTTGGATCTATTCTATGCTATGAAAGAAAGCAGTTATCCAGAGTTTGGGTCCTGTAGCCATGAATTTTGCACACCTGGTTTATATGCAAAGGCCTGGGAAAAATTTATTAAGCAAATGTGAACAAGATATAAAGCCTGCCTCTGAAGTAGAATGTTCACATTGTACAGGCTTATTTTCATCCTTTCCACATCCTCTAATTCAAAAAGTGTTGGGGACTAATATGATCCTAGAAAGCCTTACTCTCTTGGGCTTAACCTAGTACCATCAGCTAATACCCAATTATTGATCTGCCTGGTCACTGGGGAAATAAATATAAAACTGGTGGTCAGTCCATGAGGTCAAGTTCAACATAAAAACAATAATAATTTATTAAAGCACCCCTGTCCCCCTTGTTCTATATACATATCTAATATCAAAACAGCAGAATCTAGAATTAACCTGTCTTTGGTCTGACTTTGGCTTCTACCAACTTTCTAGATCAGGGTTTCTCAACTTTTATCTCTTGATTTTTTTTAACCCCCTCTCCCCAACTCTTGACCAACAAATCCCCCTTTCCTTTTATGTTATTGAGAATTTCAAAATAATAAACACCGTAACTTAAAAAAAAAAATTAGAGCACTGTTTGGTTCAGAGTATCTTTTTAAACCATACATCTCCCTCTTCTGATTCTGTTGCTGTCCCCTCCAAAAACTTCTGGCTGAGAAATCACTGGATGATGGGCAGTCTTCATTTAAAGACAAGATAAAATTCTTTCACAGGATCTGTAACTTATGTTCATTTAAATCTAGCAGCAGCACTGACTTAGTACAAATATAAACAGATTTAAAGGAACTAACCAGCCCTTAGAAAGTAAAATCAGTAAACTAAAGTGGGTGCTAGTGTTTTTTTCCATTCTATTTCACTCCAATAACTGAGAAACGATGATGTTATCTAAATCCTCCATGCCCTTAGCTCCTCCAATATCTATCTAGGCCCATTACATGCTTAGGATTTCAAGTCTTCTCTGGATAATCACTTGCCATGTGATCAAACTGGTCCAACTCTTAATTTCTTTAAATCTGATGTGAACTGGTGAAAAAGTTAAACCAACTACCTCATGTAAGAAACAGTAAGTGTCTCAATTATTTAAGGCCAGACCCACACAGACTAAGGGAAAACACACACACCTTAGAAATTTTACTAAATCCTGTCTGCTGACTTAATCATGACTGCAATTTACTGAACAAGTACCAGGTACTTCTGAAGCTCTTTATATACTTGTACAGGTTAAATAAAAGACCTTAAAAGATAGCATTAAAAACCTTTCAGTCTAGCAGACAAAACGTCTGAGTCCTTAATAAACAGGGTTTCCTACAACAGATATAAAAATAAATACAGGGCACCTCGGGTGGCTCAGAGGTTTAGCGCCGTCTTCAGCCCAGGGCCTGATCCTGGAGACCTGGGATGGAGCCCGCTTCTCCCTGCCTGTGACTCTGCCTCTCTCTATGAATAAATAAATAATATCTTAAAACAAAACAACTAACCAGCTTAACTCTTATTTAGAATTTCTCAACTTCTGCACCACTGGGTAATTCTAGGCTGGGTAATTCTTTGTTGTGGGGGGCTGTCCAGTGCATTGTAGGATGTTTAACAGCATCTCCAGCCTCTGCTCATCAGAGGCTAGTATCAAAAACCCCACCCTGCTGTCACAACCAAAAATGCCTTCAGACACTGTAAATGACTCCTCGACGGGTGAGACAAAATTGTCTCCTGGTTGAGAAACACTGGTTTAAGTGGTGGCTTCACATCAATAAATAAAGGACAAACAAAAGGAGATGCTAGCCCTGTATAAAACACACTACTAGAAGTGACTGCAATACTGAGTCTTCAGGATTATCAGGCTGCTGTATGTAAAATATAGGATTCCTTTAGTTTTCTCAGAATGTTTTCCTTTTACCACTGCATTGTATTAGCAACAAAGGCAGCAAATGTCAGATACTGAAGTGACAAAGTCTATTGACTGGCTGCTAGATCTTAATTTCAAAAGGACATCTTAAAGCACTATAAGCAATAAAGCTTATTTGTTGTACAACGCAGCTGTACTTCTCCATCTTTAGCTATTATTTCTTATTTAGGAAGAATTCACAAAGTCCGAACATTCATGTGAGGCTCTGTCAAAACTTACATTCCTTAATTTTAGATCTTGTCAGACTAAATCCCACTTATTTTATAGGGTTATCAATTCTTCTGAATGTTAGTATCTACAGGCTAAGAAGTCAGAAAATGTCATAAAAATGACTTGTCTTGTATGGACAAGATTACAGCAGCGTTATTCATAATAGGAAAAAAACGGGAAACAACTCAAATTCCCATCAAACAATGAATGAATAAGTTAAATGTAAATATTCATACAACAGATTTTACAATAAAAAAGAATGAGTACCCATACATCCCACAATGTTATAAACCCTGAAAATATGCTAAATGAAAAAAGCTAGTAACAAAAGTCTCCACGTTGTATGATTTCATTTTTATGTTTAGAATAGATAAATACAAAAAAAAAAAAAAAGAATAGGTAAATACAAATAAACAGATTGGGGGCTGGTGGTGGAAGAAATGACTTCTAATACGGCAAGGCATTTCTTTCTGGAAAGTGAATCTTGCCAAATCTTGCAGAATTAAAAACGAATAATGATCAACAAATGTTCCCTTAAAGAAACAATACCGTATAAATGCAAATCAGTCCACCTATACTAGAGTGCCTAGAACTAAATTAATTATGCTGCTGTTTAAAGCCAAGCCATGAGGTTTCATACAATGTAATATCATAATGTCCACAGGCCTCACCTTACTGCACTACAGTTGAGCACAGTAGAGAATAAAAACCAAGTAAGAGTAAGCTGCACCACCTTGACCTCACCAATTCAGTTACATGACTCAACTTCTTCATACTGACAGTGGGAGGAAAATGCCATACTGCCTTCCCCTTACCTTTCCACACTCAATATGGTTGTTGATGTAAAAACACAAATTGACTTTGGTGTGTGCACTTAAGTATACACACATATAATTAATTAGAAATATGCACTTAATTTTTAAAAAACAATACTCCGAGGTTAATTCTTTCCCCCATCTTCATAAAAAGTGAATACATTCTAAGATGCTATGAGACTAGTATGAACAAAGTGGTAGGATATACTGTCAAGCCATACACATATGGTATGTAAATTTGAACTTAAAAAGCTGTTTAAAAAAGATATATATATATTTTAAAGACTTTATTTTTATTTTAGAGAGTGTGTGCACGAGTCAGTGAGTAGGGAGGGGAGTGGAGAGGGAGAGGATCTCAAGCTGACTCAGTGCTCTCATGACCCTGAGATCAAGACCTGAGCAGAAATCAAGAGTCAGATGCTTTAACCAAGCCACCCAGGCACCCCTAAAAGTATACATATATATATTAAGAACTACATAGAAACACTATGTTTTACTTTGACACTCCTTGTATCTGCATTTAAATTTTCATACAGTTTAGTTTTGGCTTTCTGAATCTGGGTATCCTACTCCCAGAATAACATATGGTAGAGAATGGAATTAAAAAATAGTAATATAGGTAGCCCTTGCTTTTTTTTTTTTAAGTATTTATTTATTCATGAGACACAGAGAGAGACAGAGAGAGAGAGGCACAGAGACACAGGCAGAGAGAGAAGCAGGCTCCATGCAGGGAAGGGAACCCGATGCGGGACGGATCCCCAGCCCTTGCTTTTCAAAAGGCTGCATTATGCCATTTTGCTTTTATGAAAGACTTACATCATTACCTGTTTTCCCTAACTGAAAGAAACCTAGAGAGAATCTTTGCTCTTACCAAAACAAAAAACAGCATCAGGTGTTTGTTTTGCTATTAAGCCATAATGCAGGCAGCACACACTTTCAACAGTGTGCCACGTTCAAGCTCATTCCCCCAGAATTATACTCAACATCAAACTACCAAAACTTTGAACTGTCTGTGAACATCTGTGCTTTATCTTGTTAGCAAGATACACCCCAAGGTACCAGGAATGCTCCAAAAAATTTCCCTAAAAACTAATGGTCATCGCTTCTTTGCTTTATGCCATTCCAGTTTACAAAATGCTCTACCCCTGGAGAGCAGGGGAAACCTGTATGTGAACAGCATATAATGAAACTATGTTACTCTTTAAGGAAAAGCACTGTATGTAAACAACTATTCTATCCCTGTGAAAATAATTAAACAAGATGACATTTTCAAGTGCTATACAAGTGAAAGGCCTTCTGTCTTCTGTGCATACAACCACTATTTCCAATTTGAAAGCATTTGTCTCAAGTAAGGAGAGCAGTTCAATAGTCCGTTTTGGGACACTTTTGGTTCTTGAAAATCGAAGGGTCAACTGGATACTGGTATTGCTGCAAAGAATTTTTTGGTCTCATTTACAAGGGGCCTGTGAAGTTCTATCATATCAAGGGTATTTTCACTGAGAAATATAAGATATATTTTCAACAAGACATTGAGCATCATCAAGAAGTATATTGAAAATACACCAAGAATTTTAGTCTCATTAACATGGCTGTATCTGGTAATATTGGCCGCTCAACAAAACCAATGAGACTGGAAAGGATGCAAAGTGGGAAAAGTCTGATAAATACCAAATTCCCCAAGGGCAGACTGTCAGATGTAACCTCGTACTCAAGATACTGTTTCTTACACATACTACAAAGCTAAGAAGATTTATGGAACCCAAGTAAAGAGATGAGGGGCTCAAAAAGGGGGTAAACGTGGAAGAACAGAAGTGGACACCAAGCAAATCCCTTTAGTCTAGATTTCGCTCAGTTCTGTAAAATGCAGGGCACAGACTGCCAACGTGTCTTCCACCCCTAAAAAAGCCACGTTTTAGTGAAAAACGAATTATGGGCTTTTCACTAAATTATGGCACCAAGCCGTCAAGATGGCAAATCCAGGCCAAATAAGTACTCTAATTCAGATAAAGTTTTTGGGTAGATCCCCAAAATACGATCACATGGAAGCCAACTTTGTAATTTCCAAGTTGATAATGGAGGACAGTCAGGAGTCTCCAAGATTTTGACCTTGCTCTGCTACCTGCAGCCATGTGACCTTGAACAATTTAATCTTTCTCTGCTGGAGATACCACCATCTGCCCACGTTATCTAACAGAGGATCAAATGAGAACATACATACACAAGAGTGCCTGGTCAACTGTCAGGTGCTACACAAATGAAAAGTATTATAATATTCAAGCGCACCTCAATTCCCTCAACATTTTCCAAAAACATACCTAATTCTTAGTGTCCTAGGTTGACAAAGAAAATCAATTAAAAAAAATTATTTATTCATGAGAGAGAGAGAGAAAGGGGCAGAGACACACGCAGAGGGAGGAGCAGGCTCCATGCAGGGACCCCGATGTGGGACTCGATCCAGCAACCCGGGGTCACGCCCTGGGGCCAAAGGTGACGCTCAACCACTGAGCCACCCGGGGAATCCCCAGAAAATCCATTTCTAATGAGAAATGAGTATCTTAGGGATAGCAAGCAATGTTTTGCAGAACCCATGATCATGCCAGAGAAATAAATTATCATCCCCCAAACTAAAGCGAATGCTGAAAATATCCCAAAACCCATCGCCAAGTCCTTGAGAAATGCAGACTTGCAGGACACTGACTGATACTCCCTACTCCAAAGTCCTCTAAAATAAACAAACAAAAAAACAAAACAAAAAAACCCCAACTGTATCCACTAATATTTTAAAAGCACTCCCCAGTAGTTAAAAAAAAAAAAAAGAAAAAAGAAAAAAGAAAGAAAAGAGAAAGAAAAGCTGACTTCTACTATCGGACCTATCAAAATATACCAAAAATGGAAGCTGTCAAGGGATCTGATCTTGTTCACCCCCCCTCCTTTTTGTGTGTGTGTGTGTGTGGTCCCTCCCCGGCACCTAGAACATGCCTGGCTTGCTTTCTGATCAGTAAAGGCGTACTGATTAAGGAGGAGGGAAAAAGAAAAAGAAAAAGAAAAAAAAAAAAAGGCCTCCAGACCATCTGGGTCTCCATCCTCGCTCGCGCTGCTCCGACACGTGGGCGCACCGCACCGGGCTCCCCACCCCCACCCCCGCGACGTCCACCCTCGGGGAGCAGCGGGCAGCGGGCCGCACCGGGCGACAGGAGCGCAGCGAGCGCAAGGGCAGGCGGGAGGCAGAGCAAGGCCCGCGCCCCCGCCGCGCCCCCGGCCCCGCCGCGCCCCCGCCGCGCCCCAGGCCCGCGCCCCTCGCCCGGCCTACCGCGCACGCGCGCCGCGCCCTCCCCGCCGCGTTCTAACCGCCCCCCCGCCCCCACCCCACCCCCACCCCGCCCGCCGCGGCCTCGCGCCTCGCACACGTCGCCCGCCGTGCGCCCGCCCGCGCGCCAACCGCCCACGAGGAGGCCCCCGCCTCCCGCAGAGCCTCCTCCCCGCGCCCCGTCGCTCGGGCCCAAGCCGGAGGCCGGCGTTCCTCCCCGCTCCAACCTCGCGCTGACGGGGTGAAAAGGGTGTGAGGGGGAGGGGAAGGACGCCGTCCCCTCCCCCCCGACATCCCGAGGCGATAACCTCACGTGGCCGAGCCGCCAGCCCGCCGCAGCCCCGCAGTCCGAAGGAGAGCGCTGCCGCCCGTCCCCCGATTCCGGGGAGCCCGCGGATCAGGCTCGGAGGGCGGCGAACGAGCCTGGTCCTCGGCCGCGCTCGGCCGCTCACTCACCTGAGGCCGCCATGTTGGGAGAGGGAGAGAGAACGCAAAGGACCCGGATGAGGCGATCACGTGATTATAGCGGGAGCGTCGGGCTAGGAGAGGCGAAGCTGGGAGGGGGAGGGGGCGGGGCGGCGCCGCTCTGGGTTCGTAAAGCAGCGCGAGGAGGCGGCGCGGCGTCCGACGGGAAGGCCTGCGCGACATGTGGCCAAAGGGGTGGGGCCTGGGCTGTCGCGAAGTCCCTCTCGCTTTACGCAGGGCTCCGCGCGGGCGAGGGGGCGGGTCCCAGGCCCGGCGGACTTCCGGGCGGTGGGTAAGCGGAAGGGGCGGGGCCAGGCGGGCGGGACCTGGACGGCCCGGGCCGCGGGATGCTGCGCTGCGATTGGCTTTGGAGGGAAAGGGAAGATGCTGAGTTTCTTTACTTTTGGTGTTTCCACGTGTGGAGACGGATGTGGCTAAGTTACTGAACGTTTTTTTTTTTTTTTTTTTTTTTTTTGATTGCTTTTTGTCGAAGCGAAACAAACCCGGTGTCTTGCGTAAGGATGGAGGGAAAAAAAAAAAAAAAGAAGGAATAAGGAGCAAATACCGAGCAAGTTGATTGCCATGGGCTTTGACCTACGTAGCCCTTCATTTTTTGAGCTGCGTTCATCCACATGCAGGCCCTTAGGATTTCACAGCCCAGTGGCATCCTTGCCTCCTCCAGCTAACGCTGCGTTTTATTCTAGGTTATCGTGTCCCGTATTAGGATGTCATTCCAGGGAAGCGTTCGTGGAGCACCTGCCACGTGTCAGGCACGATTCTTGGCATTTCTCGATTCGACGGAAAACACAACTGCGAAGGGCGTTCTAGTCCAAGTGAAGGAAGGACAGACGGGAAGCTGTGAATGAATGTTGAGGAAGGATGAACACTTTGCAGGTGATTTCAAGGTGCTTGGATTCACAGATGATTGGGTGCGACTTTAGATGGCCCGGCTAGGGAAGGCCTCTGGGGAGGTGACGTTTAAACAGATCCCGGTAGGGATCCCTGCGTGGCGCAGCGGTTTAGCACCTGCCTTCGGCCCAGGGTGTGACCCTGGAGACCCGGCATCGAGTCCCACGTTGGGCTCCCTGCATGGAGCCTGCTTCTCCTTCTGCCTGTGTCTCTGCCTCTCTCTCTCTCTGTCGCTCATGAATAGATCAATAAAATCTTAAAAAAAGAAAAAATAAAGAGATCCGGGTTACAGATCGCCAGTGGCCTCCTGCACATCCCTAGGAAGAGCTTTAGAAGAAGGCAGAGGATGCAGGCAGGTCATACGCTCCAGGGTAGGAGCTTCCTGGACCAGTCGAGGCATTTAAGGCCTGGTAGCTGGGGGATGCTGAGGGAAGGGGAAGAGTGATGCAAGGCCCAGTGAGAGGCAGTGGGGAGTTGGGTCACGTGAGGCTTTGTAAACCAGGTTTCGGAGTTGGGATTTTATTCCTTTTTTTTTTTTTTTTTAAGACTTTATTTATTTATTCATCAGAGAGAGAGAGAGGCAGAGACACAGGCAGAGGGAGAAGCAGGCTCCATGCAGGGAGCTCGATGTGGGACTCGAACTCGGGACCTTGGGATCACACCCTGAACCAAAGGCAGATGCTCAACCACTGAGCCACCTAGGGGGTCCCTGGATTTTATTCCAAGGGGGGTGGGAAAGCATGGAAGGATTTCATGCAATTTTATGCAGTAAAGTTACACGATTTAATGTCATGACTTGAAATAAAATTTTGAAAAGGATGACTTAGTATCTTGATGTGGAAGGTGGTTACATCGGTGTATACGTAAAAATTCACAATTAACTATAGAATTATACTTTATGATTTCTGGCCAATATATTAATGTTATACATGAAGACATGTTTTGACCTAAACCTTTGTTTTATTATAGTTTTTTTTTTTTTTTTTAGATTTTATTTATTTATTCATGAGAGACACAGAGAGAGAGACAGAGGGACAAGCAGGCTCCATGCAGGGAGCCTGACGCGGGACTCCATCCCGGGACTCTAGGACCACGCCCCAAGCCAAAGGTGGCACCAAATCGCTGAGCCACCCGGGCTGCCCTGTTTTATTATAGTTTTTAAAAAGTATTTTATTTATTGATTCATGGGAGACACAGAGAGAGAGAGAGGGGCAGAGACACAGGCAGAGGGAGAAGCAGGCTCCATGCAGGGAGCCCGACGCGGAACTCGATTCCGGGACCCAGGGATCACACCCTGAGCTGAAGGCAGATGCTCAACCGCTGAGCCACCCAGGGATCCCTGCTTTTTATTATGATTTTAAACTAAAATGTTTTTGAGAGTCCCTAAAATTATGGTGGAGCTCAGCTACTGCACCTTCTATACCCGGATAAGTTGACCTGGCTCCTGTAGTCCTGGTGAGAGAAGATGGTGGCTTAGGTGTGAGTGTAGGGATGGAAGGAGACAGATGCAGATATATTTTGGAATTAGACTTGCTGCTTGATTAGATGAGAGGGGAACAGGAGAGGGAGCTATCAAAGAAGACTCCGTGTTTTTGGCATTAACACCTGGATGATCCCATTTACTTACATGGCAAAGCCTGGGGTGAGGCAGGTTCAGAGAAGTGTATAGGCTCTTTTTTGGTCATATTAGGTTAGTCCAGTACTTGTCATATTTCGATGAATTTACTTATCATCTGGGAATTTGTTAAAAGTTAGATTCCAATCTAATAGGACTAGGGAAAGGCTTACTCTGTATTTCTTCCGGTTTGGATCATTAAAAGGCAATGTTACTTGAAAATTAAGAAAAAAAGCATTGGCCTTTGGGGACAGTAGATTTTAGAAAGTTCACAGAAAAGCTAGATGAGGCAGGGTCATGTGGGTTAGGGAGAGACTTATAGTGACCAAGCACCTAATACATCCCAGGAGTTATATCAAACACTTAACAAACTAGCTTATTGCATTCTCACAATGGCCCTCTAAGGTAAATAATCCTATTTTTAGATAATGACTCCGAAGCTCAGAAACAATAAGTAACCTAACCCAAGTGCACATGGCCAGCAAGTGGCAGAGCTATCAGGTCCATGTTATTTCCAGTTTCCCAAAGACATCTTAAAAATAAGTAAAACTGTTAAAATCACAAAATAAGTCCATGGTAACCACTTTGTGTCATTTGTTCTGAAGAAATCCAGAAGGAATAAACTGTGTTAATTACCCATTGTCATGTAATGAACTACTCTAAAACTTACTGGCATAAAATAGTAAACATTTCTTATCTCAGTTTTTGTGGGTCAGAAAGTGGTTATCAAAAATCACTTCCCAGCAGTGGGGTTGGGGGAAGGGAGGTGGAGATGGCCCCTGGGTGGCTCAGTAAAGTGTCTGCCTTCTGCTCAGGTGATGGTTCGCAGGGTCCTGGGATGGAGCCCCACCTCGGGCTCTGTGCTCAGTAGGGGTGCTGCTTCTCCCTCTCCCCTCCCTCACTTGTGCTGTCTCTCACTATCTCTCTTACTCTCAAATACATAAAATCTTAAAAACAAGAATACTTAAAAAAAAATCATTTGCCAAGTCTTGACATTTGCAGTGTCTCATTTTGATAATTTCTTTTCCGTGCTCCTATTATTTCCCCTGTCATTTTTCACCCTGTCCATTATACTAGTTCCTAACCTATAGTTTTCCTGCCTATAGACTTCCCCTGCCTCAATCCATGTTATACGTAACCCCCAGAGTTATTATCCTAAAGCATAGGTCAGAACACATTTCCCCACCCATTACCTTCTATGACTATGTGGTCTAGGCAGACATGGAAGGTTGTGTTTACTCCAGCCACAAATGACCGGTTCGCACTTATTCCCTACTATCCTTTCTTGTTTCTGTAATGTTCCAGCCATGGATACTTTGTGCTTTCCTAATGTTGAGTCTTTTTTTTTTTTCTCTCTCTCTCTCTCTCTTTGCTCTTCTCTCTCTGGAATACTTTTTCCTCTTTCACTACCGAATGGGTCAGCAAAGAATCTATCTTTCTGAGGTTCTTCTAATGTTGTTACCATTTTCTAGGAAGCTTTTTCCGAGCTTCTTTCTCTGAACCCCACCAGGACTGTGCCTTCACCTTCCTTTTGACACTTGTTACCTTCATCCTTAAACTACCTTCCTTCCTGGCCTATCAGCTCTTTCAGGGCGACATCCATGTTGATTATCTTTGTGCTCTTTGTGCATCAGCATGTGGAACACTGTTGGTGCTCAATATGTATTTTCTGGTGCTGAAGTCAGATTTTCAAGGAATTTATATTCACTGAGGTGGTTTTCAGGAAGTTATCATGATGCATATTGACTCATATGCCTGGATTCATTTATTATTCTTGAACTAGAAAACACAGCCCTTAAAAGCAGTGGCTTCTTTCACAGGAATAAAGCAAAAAAGATTACTTCCTTTAGACTAGTCAGAAGTAGAAAGATGTTTGGAAACTAAATTAAGCAAACAGGGGGCACCTGGATGGCTCAGTCAGCTAAACATCTGCCTTCAGCTCAGGTCATGATCCCAAGATCAAGCCCCATTTCGGACTCCCTGATCACAGGAGAGTCTGCTTGTCCCTCTCCCTCTCCCCTTCTCATGCTCTCTCTCTCAAATAAATAAATCTAAAAACAAAACAAACAAACAAAAAAAACAAAGCAAACAAGTGAATGCATGTAAATTTATATTTGTTTTCCGGACTCTGAATTTACTAAGCTAATTGGGTTAATTTAGTATTTGAGGTTCACATAAGAATTTAATTGAAATTGTCCAAATTTTCTTTTGAAAACTCCCGTTTTCCTAATATATATAAATAATTATGTCTGGAAGCTTGACATTTTTGTCTTTTTTTTTTTTTTTTTTAAGATCTTATTTATGTATTCCTGAGAGATACAGAGAGAGAGAAGCAGAGACACAGGCAGAGGGAGAAGCAGGCTCCATGCAGGGAGCCCAATGTGGGATTCGATCCTGGGACTCCAGGATCACACCCTGAGCTGAAGGCAGGCGCTAAACTGCTGAGCCACCCAGGGATCCCCGTCATTTGTCTTTTTCAAAAAGATCTACTTATTCATTTTGGAGGGGGAGGGGGAGACGGGGAGAGGGGGAGAGAGGATCTCAAGCAGACTCCCTGCTGAGCACAGAGCCTGATCAGAACTCTGAGATCATGACCTGAGCTGAAATCAAGAGTTGGATGCTTAACTGACTGAGCCCCTCAGGTGCCCCTGGAAGCTTTACATTAAAAAAAATCTCAAGTACACTAATTAACAAATTTTAGCTAAAGCATTCTCTTTGTTTTTTCTGAGCCTTGGTAGCCTAATCTGTAAAATGAGGGTATTAAACTAGATGATTAAAAAAACCTTTTTTTTTGGTCATTTTGTGAATCTGTGATGCTAATTGTGGATATTATGGTCTTCCTTCTGGTAAAGCTGGCAAAGACAATTCTTAGATAACCAGGACTAAGTTAATCCATTAATAATGGAATATAGTTCATTTAAGCTTGGGTAGCTGAAATAATCAAATTATCATTGCTGCTTTATGTCCTAACAATCCAAAATATATCAGTGCTTTAAAGATATGTATTTCTCTGAAATATAAGTCTTTTTATCACTGAGTTTTGACTGTAAGGTTAATTTTAAATATATATCAAGATTATATAGGGGTTCTGTTTCTGTTTTGGTAAATAGGTTCCTAGAGGATTAACTCTCTCAAAGGTAAAAATTAACTGGAAAAAAAAATAAAGCCCCACAGCTATCTGAAAGCTGTGGAACAAAGACAAGCAGATTTTGGGTGGGAGCTGAAACTTGGAAAAAGGTACCAACGTGGGGTGTTACAGCAGGTGTGGTTCAGGATGGCTCAAGCTTCGCTAGAAAATCTGCTGCATTTCTGCTGTTAAGAAGGCATTGCCCAGGACAGTCTCTGCTCCCACAAAGTAAGAGGGAATCCTGTAAGGAAGAGAGAGTTCTGATGTTGATTCTGCCCCAGTATCTGGCTGGTCCTTGAGTCCTAAAGCAGGGTGTAAACAGTTCAGCTGAGAAAAGAAAGGGGGAGAGAAAGAGAGAGAATGAATTGAAAGTAAGATCTGAGCTGCTTGTCTGTTTCAAGTGAGAGAGAGTTTGCAGTTTGGATCTAACCAATTTCATTGCTTGCTAAAATAAAAACATGATCACCTTTGGAGGATACATTAGTTTCTTGTTCCTACTGTAAGAAATTACCACAAACTGACTGGCCTAAAACAACACATTTATTCTCTTATGGCTCTGGGTCAGAAGTCTGAAATGAACTACGCTAGGCTGAAATCAAAATGTTGGCAGGATTGCATTCCTTCTGCAAGCTCTCCAGGAGAATTTGTTTCCTTGCTTTTTTCCAGCTTCCCTTTAGTGCCTTGACTCAACTCATGGTCCCCTTCTTCCATTTTCAAGGCCAGAAACACCAGGTTGAATCCTTGTATTGATCACTCTCATCTGACTTCCCTTCTGCCACTTTCACCTTTAAGAAAAGTAATCTCTATACTCGTGGGGCTCAAACTCACGACCCCAAGATCAAGAGTCATGTCTTACCCTCTGAACCAGTTAGGCAGTCCCCACCCTCTTTCGCTTTTAAGGACCCCTGTGATACGTTGGGCCCACTTGGGTAATCCAGTATTATTTTAAGATCAGCCAGTTAGCAACCTTAATTCTATCTTCAGCCTTAATTCTCCTTTGCCATGTGACATAACACTTTCACAGGTTCCAGGGATTCAGACATCTTTAGGGGCCATTATTCTGCCTACAACAGAGGGGTATAACAGAATCTGGAGTCTCCATAACATAACATTTACAATGTACGGGATACAATCACAGTCATTCAACACATTAAGAACGTGGAAAATGTGACCCATTCCCAAGGGATAAGGCAGTCAACAGGGGCCAACCCTAAGATGACTCAGATGTTGAAATGATCAGGGGAGGACTTTAATGCAGCTGGTATGACTGTGCTCATTGAGATAAAATAAGATATACTTGTAATGAATGAAAAGTTAGGAAACCTAAGCAGAGAAATATAAAAACCAAATGGAAATGTTAGGATTGAAAAATACAGTATCTGAAATAAATTTCATGAGATGAGATTAACAGCAAAAGAGGGATAAGAGCTCTATACTTGGAGATAGATCAATAGAAATGACCAAATCTGAAAAAGAGAGGGAAAAAAGATGGAGGAAAAAAATGAACTGAGCCTCAGGGACCTGTGGACAATATGAAAAGATGTAACATGTTATTGAAGTCTCAGCAGGAGAGGCGAGAGAGAGGGAGGTGAAGAATATTTCAAGAAATTTCCCACATTTGTTTAAGATTCAAGAAGTTCAGCAAACCCTGAGCAGCATAAGTACAAAGAAAACTGCATTGGCTTATGATGGTCGACATGATGAAAGCCACCGATAACGAGAAAATCTTGGAAGCATTTAGAATAAAGTCCCCCACCACATAGAGGGGAACAATTTGAATGGCCATGGGCGTATCAGAAATGATAGAGGCCAGAAGACAAAGAAGATTTTTTTAAAATGACAGATGATGAAAATGGGTCACTCTGGAATTCTATACCTCAGAACCAAGTGCTGACACATGCCACCCGGACTTGCGGCCCGGACTCTTAGTGTCCGCTCAACCGTGGGCCCGGCACCTGCTAGCTCTTCCAGGTTTTAAAAGATCAACCAGAAGGGAGCAGTTTTTTTGTGAAAGTTCCAACATGTGAAAGTGGACTTAATTGGAACAATTAAAACCAAGTGTAGCTTAAATAAAACACATCTGGGGGCCGATTGAGCCCCGGGCCACAAGTTGCAACTCGTGCTCCGTGTTCTCTTCCTAGTGACTCATCAATTCCCAAAGCTGCTGTTGTCACTCCTGTTCAGATGGGGCAAAGGCCATATCTTTTTTTTTTTTTTAAAGATTTATTTATTTATTCATGATAGACATAGGGAGAGAGAGAGAGGCAGAGGGAGAAGCAGGCTCCACGCCGGGAGCCCAACGCTGGACCCGATCCCGGGACCCCAGGCCAAAGGCAGGCGCCAAACTGCTGAGCCACCCAGGGATCCCCAAGACCATATCTTTGAATCCCAGCTCTCCATGAGCTCAAAAGATGCCCCCGACTCTGGGTTTCTCACCTCCGCCTACGTTCTGGAGGGCAGCTCTTGTGTGTTCTTTGAGTGGTGCATCTGTCCTCTCTGGCCCCCTACGGCTAGCACCCTATAGATGCAGCCTGGTCAGAGGCCTAGTGGAGGGGCACCTGGGTAGCTCAGTTGGGTGAGTGTCTGCCTCTGGCTCAAGGTTCTGGGATCGAGCCCTGCATTGGGGCTCCCCGCTCAGCAGGAAGTCTGCTTCTCTCTCCCTCTGCTCCTCCCCCTACTTGTGTGCTCTCCCTCCCTCTCTCTGTCAGGTAAATAAATAAGGTCTTGGGGGGAAAAAGGCCTGAAGGTTCTTTCTTGTGGTGGTCACCCCATCTCCTTTTCCTGATAGGTTTCATGTTCAACCCAGTCATTTCCTTATTATTTCTGATCTAGTGATTTACTTTCCCATCTGTGTGGCCTTGTATCATGCTCCTCGTACCTGTCACTTCTCCAGTAAACGTTTTTTCTCTGTATTTTGTTTTCCTTTTTTTACTCATTGGAGATTTGGATTCTGCTCTCCTCTGCTCTGTGTCTTCTAGATATGTTCTGGATTTTTTTTTTTTATTTTTATTTTTTTTACGTTCTGGATTTTTTTTTTTTTTAAAGAGTTTTTTTTTTTTTTAATTTATTTATTTATGATAGTCTCACAGAGAGAGAGAGAGGCAGAGACACAGGCAGAGGGAGAAGCAGGCTCCATGCACCGGGAGCCCGACGTGGGATTCGATCCCGGGTCTCCAGGATCGCGCCCTGGGCCAAAGGCAGGTGCCAAACCGCTGCGCCACCCAGGGATTCCTGTACGTTCTGGATTTTTGATGGCGTCTTAGACATCTTTATTTCTTTATTTGTAATTTTAAAAAAGATTTTATTTATTCATTTGAGACACAGAGTCAGAGATAGAGAAAGAGAGTGCAAGCATGTGCCGGGGTGAGAGGCAGAGGCAGAGGGAGAAGCAGATTCCCCACCGAGCAGGGAGCCCAGTGCAGGACTTGATCCGGGGACTCCGGGATCACGGCCTGAGCTTAGGGCAGATGCTTGACTGACTGAGCCACCCAGGTGCCCCCCAACCCAAATATTCATGGAGGATTCATACTGCGTGCTTTGTTTTGGGCAATGAGGATACAATGGTGAACCTAAAAAAAAATCTGTGCCCTCATGGAGCTTACATCCTATCAGTAATGGACAGACAATAAATAAATATGTATTGGCTCGGATAGTGATAAGTACCATCGAGAAAAATAAAGCAAAAGAGCTAGGAGGGCCGTGGTGGGGAAGGGCGCTATTTTGTGTTTGGTAGTCATGGGGATTTGTGTAGAGATGAAGGAAATGAGGAATTGAGATGACAGGTGTCAGGGAGGAGGGCTGCAAAGCCGAAGGCCCTAGGTGTGCCTGGTGTGTTTGGGGTCCAGTAAGGAGACCACTGTGACTGGAACGGGGTGGGCACGGGAGAGGGTGGTAGGGGTTGTTGCCCAACTATCCCGTCCTTCCCTTCCTATCCATCCTCACTGCCCGTGCTCTCGTTATGACTCTCTTTTCCACTCTGGACTGTCTCCACTTCATCTCCACTCAGTCTCCCCAGTCCACCCAGCACATGGTGCCTGGAACAATCTTCCTAAAACCGAGCTCTGTGATGGTTAACTTTATTGTGTCTCCTTGACTAGGCTCCGAAATGCCCAGAGAGCTGGTAAAAGATTATTTCTGGGTGCTTCTGTGAGGTATCTCTGGAAGAGATTAGCACTTGGATTGGCTGAGTGAATAGATCCCCTTCACTGATGCTGGTGGGCATCATTCAATCCACTGAGGGCCTGGATAGAGCAAAAAATGCAGCTGGAAGGACAAATTTGCTTTCTGTGCTGGTGCTAAGTCATCCATCTACTCCTGAACCCGGACAGCTGTGCTTCTAGTTCTCAGCCTTTGGATTTGACTGGATTATACCACCAACTTCCCTGGTTCCCTGGTTTACACATGGCAAATCATGGGACTTCTCAGTGTCTGTAATCATGTGAGCCAATTCCTAAATAAATCTCTTCTCTCTCTCTCTCCCTTTCCTCCTTCCCCTCTCCATTTGGCTCTGTTTTCTCTGGAGAAATTTAATACGTGTCATATCTCTTTCCATGGCACTAGTCTCTAGCTTTGAAAGCACTTAGTAAACTGTGTTCTTCTTGCTTCTCTAACCTTACCCGTCACTCCCTACTTCTGCCTCGCCCTGAGATTTCCCAGTGTTACTCACTGTTCTCCTCACCTAGAATAGCCTGTACCTTCTCAGTCTTGACAGATCATTTGCAGGAGAAGCCTACCTACTCCAATCAGCATCCCAAGGCATCATCTTAGCCTGGTCTCCTATTTAATTGTGTATTTGATTTATTTCATCCTCCTAATTGAACTCCAGGAGGTATTTTTATACATGTTTGTGTTTCTTCTCTTCCAAGGCCATGTACTTTGTAATCTTTTTGATGAGAATTTATGCTTCAAGGGTATAGGTGGTCTCCCCACTTCCTCTATCCAACCTACACTATGAAAGTTGCTATAGTTCCCACTTCCTGGGATGGTGATTGTTAGTCAAAGGAGAGACTGGTGAGGACTTTGACTGAAAATTTCCCATGCAGTGTTTCAAGCCTGAATCCTCTGGAGCCAGGCAGGAGGGCAGTCTGGGGTTTTTTGCTAGGACAGCTTTGTTTGACAGTAGCAGGTTCAAGTTCTTGTCCTTTCCTTCTCACTTACCAGATCAAACTTTTAAATTTTTTTTAAAAAGATTTATTTATTTATTTGAGAGGACAGAGAGAGAGAGCATGCATGGGGAGGAAGAGGCAGGAGAGAGTGTCTTTAAAAGCAGATTCCACGCTGAGCACAGAGTCTGACGTGGGGCTCGATCTCAAGACCCCGAGATCACAGCCTGAACTGAAACCAAGAGTCAGATGCTTCACCGACTGAGCCACCCAGACGTCCCTAGGTCAAGCTTTTTATTTTTTATTTTTATTTTTTTTTAAGATTTTTTATTTATAAAAAAAAGATTATTTATTTATTCATGAGACACAGAGAGAGAGAGGGAGAGTCAGAGACCTACGCAGAAGGAGAAGCAGAAGCAGGCTCCACGCAGGAAGCCTGATGTGGGACTCGATCCCGGGACTCCAGGATCATGCCCCAAGCTGAAGGCAGGCGCTAAACTGCTGGGCCACCCAGGCATCCCAAGGTCAAGCTTTTTAATGCTTAAGAAACAATTAAAGGCCAGATCCCTGCTCCTCAGAGTTTACTTATTTGTGGTTAATTGTGGGCTCTTGGTAGGTGCTGGTAAATAATTCATCTGATTAATGTTTTTCTTGTAAGTCTGTGCATAAATGAGAAATGAATCGTGAAGTACTCTCTAATAGACAATCAAAGGTAATGGTAAGGGGCGCCTGGGTAGCTCAGTTGGTTAAGCATCTGACTCTTGATTTCGACTCAGGTCATGATCTCAGGCTGGTGAGATAGAGCACCACATCCAGCTTCGCTCCGGGCATGGAGCCTGCTTAAGATTCTCTCTTCTTCTCCCCCTGCCCCTCTCCCACTCTTAAAAAAAAAAAAAAAAAAAAAAAAAAAGTAAAGATAAATGTGATTGGGGAAGGAGCTGGGGATGAACCCATCACAGAGCCTGGCCAAGTTATATACTCTTTCCACCTTGACCTTGCCTTGCCTGGTTTGGTCTCCTCCCTCTTCTCTTCTGCAAATCCTGCCCATCCCTTGAGGACCAGCTGAGACCACTCCTCTTCTGGGAAGCCTCCCTGGATTACTCCAGACTCCAATAACTTTTTTCAAATACCAGAATTAATCTTTGATGTAGAGTGTAGAACTTAATGATGTACTGGAACTCTTTGCTTCTGTGTTGTGTGATTTCCAGACTAAATTCTAAGTCCTTAGGGGTGCCTGCGGGGCTCAGTTGGTTAAGGGTCTACCTTCAGCTCAGGTCATGATCCCAGGGTCCTGGGATCAAACTTCGAATCGAACCCCGCATCGGGTTCCCTGCTCAGGAGAGAATCTGCTTGTCCCTCTCCCTCTCCCTCTGCCCTTCCCCTCTCCCCCTGCTTGTGTGCTCTTTCTCTCAAATCAATTAATCAATCAATCTTTAAATTCTAAGTCCGGGGGATCCCTGGGTGGCTCAGCGGTTTGGCGCCTGCCTTTGGCCTAGGGCATGATCGTGGAGACCCGGGATCGAGTCCCACGTCGGGCTCCTGGCATGGAGCCTGCTTCCTCCTCTGCCTGTGTCTCTGCCTCTCTCTCTCTCTCTGTGTCCCTCATGAATAAATAAATAAAATCTTAAAAAAAAATTCTAAGTCCTTTGACTAATGAAAAACAATAAAGCAGCTGATATTTATTAAGCATTATTATGAGCTTTATATTGTGATAATCCATATATATATTTTATCTAATTTCATCCCCTCAGCAACCCTACAGTTATTATTGCCATTTTGTAGATGAGGAAACTGTTATAATTTTCAAAAAAGTAAAATAATAACTATTTTTTTAAAGATTTCATTCATTTATTCATAGAGACACACAGAGAGAGAGAGGCAGAGACACAGGCAGAGGGAGAAGCAGGCTCCATGCAGTGAGCCCGATGTGGGACTCGATCCCAGGTCTCCAGGATCACACCCCGGGCTGCAGGCGGCACTAAACCGCTGCGCCACCGCCACCGGGGCTGCCCAATAATAACTTTCATACAAATGTAAAGTAAGCACCCACTGAAGATTTTATTTAACTCCTTCATTAAAGGGGAAACCTACAATTTGTTACAACCGATTGCAAGGAGAATCTGAAGAGTAAACCTTCATAGGCAAGTTAGGAATGCCAAAATAATTTTGCTTATAGGTACAAAACTGGTAAATATCCTATAGGTACTAAAATGTAATATTTGGAGTCATCTTTTCTACTGGACAGAAGCCGTTTTTATCTCACTGGACAAAGTTCATTTGCATTCTATGTACAGAAATCATTTGTGTTACTATCGGTTTTTCCAACTTGCAGAGCTATAAATTCACCTAGTCAGAAGCGATCAAAGGTTATGCTGAACACAGATTATCTTCTTGGTATATCTGAAAATAAAATGTTGAAGGTCTATGAAAAATCTTGAAAAGAAACTTTTTTAAAATTTAAAAAAAGGGACGCCAGGGTGGCTCAGTGGTTGAGCGTCTGTCTTTGGCTTAAGTCATGATCCCAGGGTCCTGGGATTGAGTCCTGCCTCATATCCCGGCTTACATATCGGGCTTCCTGCATGGAGCCTGCTTCTCCCTCTGCCTGTGTTTCTGCCTCTCTCTCTCTTTCTGTGTCTCATGAATAAATAAATAAAATCTTAAAAGATCTTTAAAAGAATTAAATTAAAAAAAGATTATTTATTTGAGAGAGAGAGGGTGGCGGTGGGGGTGGTAGGAGCAGAGAGAGAGGGACAAGCAGACTCTCTGCTGAGCCTGGAGCCCGACTTGAGGCTTGATCCCACAACCCTGAGATCATCACCTGAGCCAAAATCGAGAGTCCGATGTTTAACCAACTGAGCCACCCAGGAGCCCCTAAAATAAACTATTTTTATAAACCTAAAAATAAAGGCACAGACCCCCATGGAAGCAAACAACGCTGAAGGCTTCCTAGACAAAGCCTAGCATTCCACTGAAAGGCCCTCAGTAAACTTTTGCTCATTTCAAAGACTTTCATGGCTTTTTCTGCATAGCCCAGGTGTTAGAGTTCTTTTATGCCTCAGCATCTGACACAGCATCTAGTGCGTATCAGGTGTTCAGTAAGTGCAGGCTGGTAACTGATGAGGATTATTGGCTGATGGAGTGTAAAGCTTGTGGCGGATTGGAAAGCATGACCGAAGCATGTGAGCTAATAAATGGGTATTGTTTTAAGCTTCTAAGTCTTGGGATGTTTTTTTAATGCAGCAATGGCTAAACTGGCACAGTGCTGTGTAGTCCTAGAGTGTCACCAGGGGCAGGGACAAGGGTTTCTTCTTTGGGGAATATGGATTGCTCACCATGGTTGAACTTCCTAGCTCAGCTGTGCAGTCACTCAGCTGGTCGGGACCCCTGTGCTGCTCCTGGGAGGAAGTGTCACTACCTGGATATATGGTTTAGCCCCACTTCTAAGTGCCCACGTAGCCCCTTTGATAGGCTCATTACCTGCACTGGGCTGACGCTTGAAGAGTCAACCCTCTTCAAAGAAGAGAGGCAGCAGGGTGCCTGGGTGGCTCAGGCTGTTAAGTATCTGCCTTTGGCTCAGGTCATGATCTCAGGGTCCTGAGATCTAACCCTGCATAAGGCTCCCTGCTCTCCTTCAGAGCCTGCTTCTCCTCCTCCGTCTCCATCTCTTCCCCCACTGTGATCTCTTTCTTGTTCACTGTATCTCAAATAAATAAATAAAAGTCTTTAAAAAAGAAAAAAAGAGAGGCAGCAAACAAGCAACACTCTTCTAGGAACTTAACATTTAAACAAGGATAGATATGTATAAATTAAAGTACAGAGTTCCCCATCATCAATATCCACCCCTCCTTTCCTCGAATCTATATGACACTTTTTCTTCCCAAACATTTTTTTTTTTTTTAAGATTTTATTTACTTATTCATGAGAGACACAGGCAGAGGGAGAAACAGGCTCCATGCATGGAGGATCATGCCCTGAGCCAAAGGCAGACGCTCAACTGCTGAGCCACCCAGGCATCTCCCAAACATCTTTCTACTTAGCTTGTTTCAGTCCCCACTTAGCCCAGTGAATAAGAAGGCCAGGTGAGGAAATCAAGAGATTTGCCCAGCGCCACACAGCAGGTTAATTGGGGGACAAATCAAAAAAAAAAATTGGGGGACAAATCCAGGCCTCCTGCTATGGTGCCCAGTGGCCCAGTGCTGGGTACTTTCCTGAGCAACTCTCATGTGCAGTCCTCTCTTGCTGAGGGTCCTCAATCTAAGATGCACACTCAGGACATATATAAGAACACAGATGATGCCTGGCTAGCAGGGTGGTGTCAGGGAAAAGCTCTGGCGTCAGTTCTGTTAGCTCCATCAGCTGTGTGACCTCAGGCAGTCACAAAACCTCTCTGAGTCTCAGTTTCCTGATTTGTAAAATGGGGTTAAAATTATATCTACCTATACATAAAAAACTATAATGTTTGCATCTCGGGTGAGGCATCTGGGATAGGAGGAAAGACTTAATTTTTCATCGTATATCTTTTGTACTATTCAACTTTGTAATTGTGAGGATTGACTGGGCTAAGAGATGCTCAGATCTGTGATGAAACATTATTTCTGGGTGTATTTGTGAGAGTGTCTTCGGAAGAGATTAGCATTTGATTCAGTATACTGAATAAGGAAGAGTGAGCTCCCCCAGGGCAGGTGGGCTTCATCCAATCTCTTGAGGGGCTGAGTAGAACAAAAAAATGGAGGAAGGGTAAATCTGCTCTGTTTGAACTGAGACATCCATCTTATTCTGCACTTGGACATTGGGGCTCCTGATTCTTGGGATTTCAGGTTCAGACAAGGATTTACAACATTGGGCACCAAATCCCAGGCTTTCGGACTTGGACTGAATCACACCACCAGCTTTCCTGGCTCTCCAGCTTGCAGACGGCAGATTGTGGGACTTCTTGATCACCATAACTGTAGGAGCCAAGTCCCATTATAGATTTTTTTTTTATGTATGTCTCTATATATCCTACTGAATCTGTTTCTCCAGAGAACTCTGACTGATAAGGTAATTGTAGAACAAACATTATCAATTCAAAGATAATACAAATTAACCAGCAAATAAGTTATTAGTTCATAATAATTCTAATTAGCCAATGAATAAATATCATATTAAAAAAATTAGGTGTCAAAAAAAAAATTAGATCTCTCCAGTGGTATACCTAGAGCCTTTGACAGTCTAAATGACAAAATTACAAATAATCATTATTTTCTTCATTCACTTTTCAGCTTAGAACAATTAACAATTTAAACATACTGGGACGCCTGGCTGACTCAGCGGTTCAGTGCCTGCCTTTGGCCCAGGGCGTGGTCCTGGAGTCCCGGGATCGAGTCCCACATCGGGCTCCCTGCATGGAGCCTGCTTCTCCCTCTGCCTGTGTCTCTGCTTTTCTCTCTCTCTGTATCTCTCAGGAATAAATAAATAAAACCTTTTAAAAAAAAAAGAATTTTGTCATTGGCCTTGTTTAGAATTGCCCACATATAAAGATAATAAAAAGTTAGGCTTTCAGCCAGTTTACTTGTTTTTAAGTTCCCTACAGGTGATGTACCCTCTTGTTGCCTGTCCTAGGGTGTACTGGTCCCATAGCTCTGCCTTCCTTACGAGGTCCTTGTTAAAGAGCACTTGGGATGATTTTTCAGGGATCTCAAGTTCAAAAGCTGTCAGGGTTCAGAGAGGAGCTATGCAAAGCGGTGTGTAAGTCCCAAGTGCACGTCCTGCCTAGAGGGGTTCACGGCAGCTTTCTGACAGCCTGTGCCACAACTAATAAACAATCAAACTTCGGTCAGGGCTGACTTCAAAGCTCTTTCCACTATGCCATTGGCCTCACCCTGAGCCAGTTTCCTCTCCGATAACAAAGGGCTGCTAACACTTACCTATCTTGGGAAGCCCGGGGAAAATTTATTCCAAATTCAAAGCTCGGAACCTGGCACACAGTGAGCACTCAAAGAGTCGTAGCTCCATATAAAATGAGTGATAAGAGGCAGCCCGTGTGGCTCAGCAGTTTAGTGCCGCCTTCAGCTCTGGGCCAGATCCTGGAGTCCTGGGATCGAGTCCCACATCAGGCTCCCTACATGGAGCCTGCTTCTCCCTCTGCCTGTGTCTCTGCTTCTCTCTCTCTCTCTTTCTCTCTGTCTCTGTGTTGGTGTCTCTCATGAATAAATAAATAAAAATCAAAAAAATAAAATGAGTGATAAGCTGCAAAGCATTATGCAAATAGGAATTATTACAAAGGACGTAGACAGCAGGGTGAAAATACTACCTTACTTTTAGGCAAATTCATAGATGGGTACCGCTTTATGTCTAGGTAAGAAGAGAGCGAGGAGCGTGGGAGCCCTGGGGGAGGGGAGAGCTAGGGTGGGTGGGTTTAGGTGAGAAATGAGTCGGGGACCCCTGTGCCTGTAGGAGGGGAGAAGGGGATGGACCGTAGTGATAGCTATGTGGCTCTGCTTGAAGGAAGGAGGTGTGGGGCAGCTCCATCTATGGGGTCCTTAAAATTTAACAGGGTAAGCGTGCCACCGGAGGGAACACTTACAATGCAAAATTACTTTAAAAATAGCCAGACGGGGTAGGGGACATCTGGGTGGCTCGGTTGATTGAGTGTCTGACTTTGGCTCAGGTGGTGATCTCAGGGTCCTGGGATCAAGCTCCACGTTGGGCTCCCTGCTCAGTGGGGAGTCTGCTTTTCCTTCTCCCTCTCCCTCTGCCCCTCCCTCTGCTCATCCTCTTTCTCTGTCAAATAAATAAAATCTTAAAAAAAATTAGCCAGAGGAATGTTTGTTGCAGTTCAGTTAATGGTAGCAGAGAACTTTTTTTTTTTTTTTTTTAATTTATTTATGATACAGAGAGAGAGAGAGGGGCAGAGACATAGGCAGAGGGAGAAGCAGGCTCCATGCACCGGGAGCCCGACGTGGGATTCGATCCTTGGTCTCCAGGATCGCGCCCTGGGCCAAAGGCAGGCGCTAAACCGCTGCGCCACCCAGGGATCCCTAGCAGAGAACTTTTAAAAGGCAACGTAAGGGGCAGCCCCGCTGGCTCAGCAGTTTAGCACCTGCCTTCAGCCCAGGGCATGATCCTGGAGACCCGGGATCAAGTCCTGTGTCGGGCTCCCTGCATGGAGCCTGCTTCTCCCTCTGTCTGTGTCTCTGCCTCTCTCTCTGTCTCTCATGAATAAATAAATAAATCTTAAAAAAAAAAAAAAGCAACGTAAGTGTCTAAGCCTAGAAGTGGCTGGTTAAATAAATCACAGTATATGCATTCCCTGCGAGAAAACTATTCAATCCTGAAAACTAATTTTGTTAGAATCTCTGTACATAACTATTGATTGACAAGTACAGAATGCCCATTTTATATATACTATGTGTAAAGAGGAAGTAAAACAGCAGGTGCAATGCAATCTCACTGTTGTGAAATGAAAGCAAATGCCGGTTAAAAGATCCCGAAGGATACACATCAAGGTATTAACAATGGTTTATCTCTAGGTGGTATGTGGGAGATTTTAGAATTTTATTTCTGCTCATCTGTGTTTTCTGATTTTCCACAGTGAATATGTTCTGCTTTTGTAATGAGGGAAAACTACATTTATTTTTAAAGCGTGATGACAATTAGATGGACAGAGATCAAAGACTGTTAATAGGGGAAAAAAAAAAGATTGTGTTAATAGGCCTCAGCTAATCTGGAAAAACATTTGGGAGGAGGCCCCAGACTTTCCACACAAGGTGAAGGAGGAGGGTGAAAAGGGCTTGCGGGGGGAGGGCAGCGGGGGCAGGGCAGGAACCCTGGGGTAGCTTGGGCACAGGGAGATGGCAGGGGTCGGGCCTCATGCCTGGCACTCAGCCTGCTGGGCCCTTGACCGCTTGCCACCGGACCCGCACGTCCAGATGTCCTTCCAGAATAAGCTGCAAGCACGGACGACGCTGTGGATGGGACGCTGCGCAGTGACGACACCTGCCTGCCCTCCGAAGGGCCAGGATTCCAGGAGATTGCCGATGTGGGTGGAGAAGCCGACCGGTCGCAGTTTTGGCCAAACGGTGGTGCTAGAAGACAGGAGATCGGAGCCCGGCCCGGCAGTCCCATCGACTGCACCTGGCGGGCCACCAGGGGGCAGAGGAAGGCTGAGAGGAGCTTCTGCAGGGCCGCCGGGAGCCACCAGGCCTCAACGCCCTTAGCCGCCGTTCAATAAAGTGGATCATTATAACAACGAAGTGCCAGGAGCGAAACAAGTGTGGGTCTTGGAACGAGAGGCCCCAAGGGGCAGCTCAAGGCACCTCTCCAAGCTCCTCGGTCAGCCCTCCCCGCTTCCACTGGACACCTTGCTCTGAGCCTCACCCTCCCACCATGCTTTTACCATCCCTCCCAGGGTCCTCCCTTCCTCCCCCATATTCACTGGGCACTTCCTGGGTACCAGAGCATTTAGCCAGAGCCTGGGAAGGCCAGGGAAAGATTCCTGAGGATGAAGAGGCAGGGAGCTGGATGAGGGACGACGTGCGTGCGTGGAGTGGAGAGACTGGCAAAGACGGGGCTGGAGGGAGGCAGGGGGCTGACCATGTAGTGTGGACATTTGCGAGAACACTGAAAGATCCTAAGTAGGTGAGGGACATGCTGAAATTTATTTTTTTTTAAAGATTTATTTACTCATGAGAGACCCACGAGAGAGGCAGAGACACAGGCAGAGGGAGAAGCAGGCTCCCTGCAGTGAGCTCTATGCAGGACTCAATCCCAGGACCCCGGGATCATGACCTGAGCCGCCCAGGTGCCCTGAGATGGATTTTTAAAGAAGACCTCACTGGATGGTGTAGGGAGACAGGCTGAGGTGGCCAAGAGAAGACCTTCTGCTGGGGAGGTGTTAACAGTACAGAGGCGTGAGGCTGCATCCTGCACATGGTGTGCGGGTGTGGGGAAGGGGGTAGGTTTGGCTATATTTTGGAAGTAGACTTCGTAATTCATTAGGTGCAGGAGGGGTGGGGTGAGAGAGTACGAGGGGTCAACTATGATTCTCTGGTTTCTGGCATGAACAAGTGGATGGATGGTGTGTCATTTGCTAGGATGAGCAATAATTGAGTTGGTGTGTGTGGTGGGGGGGGTTAAGATCAATAATCCCAGTTTTTCCGTTTTGAACAGATTAAATCTGAGAAGCCTAAGAGACATCCAAAAGCAGGCATCCAGTAGAAAGTTCCAGAGACTGTGTAGGAGCTCAGAAGAAAGACCTGGGCCGGGCATCTGAGTTTGGAAGCCTTTGCCGTATGTAAGGTGCTATGGAAGCCACAGCGGAGGGTGAGATTACTCAAGTGAATAGTACTAGTAGTGGGGATGAGGGTCCAGGGTCCAGCCCCGAGGAGCGGTCACATTTCTAGCCCAGATGAAGGAGGGTGGGCTGGGGACAGCCACTGAGAAGCTACCGCTGGAGGAAAAGCTGAAGGTGGGCAGGGGGCTCGGGGAAGGGGAGCGCTTCAAACAGGAGCCAGCGTTCTGGGGCTGAAAGCTCAGCAGTCAGGGGCATAGAGGATGTCAAGTGTCCAGTGATTTTAGCAAGCGGGGTCTCCGGGAAGCTTGGCTAGTGCCCAGGAGGAGAGCCTATGGGGAGGAACAGAGAGCCCGGGGGAGCTGCTAGGGAAGGTGGGCCAGGGCCTGTTGGACGGTGGGCAACACCGGAACATGCTGGATGCTAATGGGAAGGATCTAGCGGAGCAGGAGAGAGAGCTGGTGTAGCAGAGCCAAGGTCCACTGGGGTGCGTGGGAGGCGATGGGGTCCAGACCTCTGCTCCTGCCTGCTTCCCTCTGCCCACGGTCAGGGCCGCCCTCGCCTTAGCCGAGGCTCACTTGTCTGACCCTCCAGAACCAGGATCACTGCTTCTGGGACCTTCCTGGGGTCCTACAGGACAACTTGGTCGTCCCCCAGGGCACAGCAGGCTTATGGCTGGGTTACAGCTTTTCTCGTGTATGCTTGAGGACGGGGAGTCCCACGGCGTCTGCGCAGCAGCACTGCGTCTGACACGCGGAGCAGGGCCCCGTAAGTAATGCTGGTGGGCGGCTGGGTGGATGACTGGGTGGGGTCAGCTCCCGGGCATCCTGGTGGTGGGGCGAGGGGCTGGGGTGCCGCCGGCCTCCTGAGACAACTGGCTCTTTCAGCCACTATTTTCCGATCTCCCCCCCCCCCCCGCCCCCATAGGAGTGAAGCCCTGACAGTTCCCAGACCCTCTGCATTATCACCCAAGGAATCCAGCTTCCAGGACCAGCCCGGGGTAGGAGAAACAGAAATGGAGACAGAGCCCAGCTCCCATCAGCCCACGGATACACATCAAGCCGGGAGGTCAGAGGTGACGGGACGGGTGGGGGTGGGGGCGGGGAGGCACCTGGATTCCTCTCTCCCAGCTCCCAGGAGCCTCAGGTATTTTTTAATTAAGCCGAGGAGAAGCAACAGGGACCCTCTGGAATGTAAACATCAGATAAGCCCAGGCCCCCCTCCTCTCCAGGGAGCTTCCATTTTGTGTCTTCCAGGGTGAACACCACATTCTTTGCCGGACCTGGTTCCCGCCCCTCTGGTTCCTGCGGGTCCCCTCTCCCGAGGGGGGGGAAGGAGTCTGCCTCTCAAGTTCTTTCCATGTCCCCTCCCAGCCTTTGTCTCGGTCTTTGGGCCTTTTTGTCACCCCAGGGGCTTCGTAGTCTCAGGCGGGGCCTGTGCTTGGGAACCTGGAGGGAGACCTCAGATTTTAATCAGTATGTGGGTATCTCTTTGGGTTCGTGCTGTGGGATTTTGACCTCTGCCGTGGGCCTCTGTACCCTGTGTCTTCGGGATGGTACAGCGCTCCCCAGCACTGGGCCAATCCAATGCGAACAGCTAATGCCATCCAACACGTGGCGCTGGGCACCCCAAGTACTGAAAGAATAGTCCGGGCAGGGTGGCGCTAATCAGAGGTGCCCAGAGGAGGGGGCATCGGCAGCCAGCGGGTGCCGCGGTTACAGAGAAGGCCTCAGGGAGCAGGCGGGGTTCGCCTACTTGAGGGAAGCGTGGGAAATGGGGGACAGAGAGGTGTGGGCAGGAGGCAGCGTGGGAACCATTGCTTGGGATCAGCTCAGGTGAAGCAGAGGGTTTAGAGAAGGGGGAGATGGGAGAGTTAAAGGCTGAGACAATTATGGGGGTGGTGGGAGAGATGGAATGCAGGGCTAAGGAGGCTGGATTTTATACCCTCAACAGTGGGAAGACCTTCAAGGTGTATACCATTGGGGGAGGGATTAGAGATGGGGGACAGATGCCCATTTAAAGGTAATTTGGGGGATCCCTGGGGGGCTCAGCGGTTTGGCGCCTGCCTTTGGCCCAGGGCGCGATTCTGGAGACCCTGGATCGAATCCCACATTGGGCTCCCGGTGCATGGAGCCTGCTTCTCCCTCTACCTGTGTGTCTGCCTCTCTCTCTCTCTCTCTCTGTGACTATCATAAATGAATAAGAAATTAAAAAATAAAAAAAGGTAATTCGGGCAGCAGGGCGAGGGTCCCATGCTCTCTTACCACCCCACACCTCCCCCTCGGCTGGTACCCTTGTCTCAGCCAGCCCAGCAGTCCCTGGAGTGAAGATCTGGAATCCGAGTGACTCTCAGACCCTGCGTCCACATTGCCTAGGGGTTCTGTCCACAGTAAAGCTTGGACCTCAAAGCCTTTCTGCCTTTCAGGTAGCGTAGGACGGGATGAACTGTTCCGGGCCGGAGTGCCTGGCATCCTTCAGGGAAGGGTCCAGTTGATTGTGGGCACCTGGCTCTCACCTTGGCCGGGAGATGGTTTGGAACAAGCTCACTGGGTCCCTGGGGACACGCTGGAGGTTCAGTCACCTACAGAGGCGCCCCAAAGTGTCCCCACTTCTCCTTGCGATCCACAGACACAAGCTTCACTGACCCCCACTTTTCCTCCCTTCTCCTCCCTCAGGGGTCAGGTCTTGGGAAGAGTCCACTGGAAGGCAGAGCCACGCTGAGTCCTGGGGTCTGGGAGAATGTCTCAGGGACAGCGGATGGAGGCGGTGACCTCTCCAGGGTTGTTCTTCTGTGGGCACTGGCTGGGCGCGTTGGCTTCCGTCTCTGGGAATCTGGGCCTGTGCCATCTGGAGCTGCTCCTACACGAAGGGATTCATCTTTCTCTTTGCCCCAAGGCGGGCCACTTGCCTTTCTTCATGTCCTGGTTCTCCCCACTTACCCATTTCTTCTTCAGGGCAGGGGCTGGAAAGGTGGGGGACACGCGGCTCAGCTCTGAGCTTGGTGCAGGTGGTGCTCTCTGCAGGCCCTTCTGTCTTGGGGCCGGGGTGTCATTTGGCCCCTGGGACTCTGGGACCACAGATGCCTCCATCTCTCTCTCTCTCTCTCTCTCTCTCTCTCTCTCTCTCTAACTAGCAGGCTTCTAAATATCAAGGAAGAGGGGGTATTTTCATAGTATTAAATCGATGTCCCCACCTCCGTGGTCCCCACGTCCTCTCCAAAAATGGCCCCTGCTTTACTTCTGGAAGGGGATTTCTCTATGGGTCAAGGCAGGTGACTCTCTAAGCCCTGGCTCCCATCACCACTCTCTGCCCCCATCCTCTGCCCACCCACATTCCACTCATCCTTTGCTATCAGCAAGATGCACGGCCTCCAGGAAGCACCCGCCCTTTCCCTGGCCTCTCCTCCTCCTCTGTAATCCTTGGTGCACCTCTCCTCTCCGATGACAAAACAGGGCAGACTCTGGGGGAACCTTGGTACCCCTGTGGCTTCCTGTGGCTGGGTTAGTCTGGTTTGCCTCGGCCACACGTCATAGTCCTCAAGGGCAGCACCTGCATCTCCTCCTTGGTGGGGTGGGGGTGAGGTGGGAGAGAGGCTGATGGGAGGGGTTGGAGGGAGGAAAGAGGAATGGTGTGGTGTGTGTGCATGAGAGAGAGAGAGAGAGAGAGAGAGAGGGAGAACAGGGGTAGAAACGCCCAGCTGCAGAGGTTGTGAGGACAGGGCCTGTCCCCTAGACTCCTGCCAGCCCCTCAAGGCTAAGCCCCCACTGATTATATATCTGCTCTCTGGTGTATAATTTGCATTTGGTGTATTATGTGCATAGATGACGATATGCTCCCCTCCCTTAATGTGCAAGGTGTATCACATCTCAGGGCCCCGGAAGATGTTCTCTTAGTCTAGGGTCCTGGGCCCCCAGGCCTGCTTGAGGACTGGGACCTGAGCTCCTGCCCCACGGTCTCTAAACCTGCCGCAAGCAGGAACCAGATGGACCCGTTTGGTAAGCTGGGGAAGGCTCTGCAAACGCGTGGGGCCTCTCTTGGGGCTCAGCCCCCAGGATCACAGCCCCTCTGGGTGGCGTGGCCTGCTGCTCTGACTGCCCGGCCCCGCGCATCCCCAGACCCCCTGTCTGGGGCAGGGGTGAGGCTGGGAGCCCCCGGACTGCAGGGAGCACCTGAGCAAGTCCCTCGGGGGAGCAGAAACCCACCTCGCGCGGCTGCCCTGACGTTGGTCCCGCGGTGCCCCCAGGGGTCGCGAAGATGGGTCCACTTTCCCTTCTAAATGACAATCCTGCAGATATTTTGACATCACGGAAAGTGGAAGGGAACTCCGTGGAGATGGAAGGCTAAATGGGGAGGGAAACAGGCCCAGGGAGGGTAGCATCCTGTGAAAGCTGCCGGTAAGTCGGGGAGCCCATCTGCCGTTGCCTAGGACAAGTTTCTCCCCTCCCCACCTCCCTTTCCTCCAGGTCAGACTCTCCTCTCCTCTCCCCTGACATCGAGTGTAATCTGCTAGGTCCACTCTTGCTTTGCCACCTGTGTGTGCCCCTTCTGTCCCTCCCCGAGTTCGTCCCGTAGAGCACACGTCGTGTTGCCCAGAGGGGCCTAGCATGGCATTGGGGGGGGGGGTGTCAGGAAATACCATGCAAGGGGCCCGACGTGGGCTCCAAGAGAGAGAGAGGCAGAGACACAGGCAGAGGGAGAAGCAGGCCCCATGCAGGGAGCCCGATGTGGGACTCGATCCTGGGACCCCAGGATCATGCCCTGGGCTGAAGGCAGGTGCCAAACCGCTGAGCCACCCAGGGATCCCCAAGGCCCTAAGCATTCCTGAATGACAGCAAGATTTATAGTTTTAGCACTTTCCCATGACAGCCCTTTCAGTGACTGAGGGAGACTGTGTGATTTCTGTGCCCAGAAGAACTGGTGGCAGGTACCTGGCCAGAGCGTCAGGCTCATTCCACAGGCTTGCTTATTTGTCCCAGGGCCTTCGTGGCAGGTAGGATTTTCCCTTGGCTAGAATGACTTAGAAAGGCCCTTGGGGTTTCTTAAAGCTGTGGGCTTGGCGGAGGGGACCGCCTTGGAGCCAGGACCTTCAGCCGTCCTCCCGCTGTGCTCTGTTTCTTGGTACAGGGAAGCTCCAGAGGGAGGAGGATGGGTGTGGACAGCTCCAACTGTCCCTCTACTTGCCAGTTCCTCCTTCCCTTGGGTGTTCTGCCCCCAGAGCCCTACCCTGGTAGCTTTTTTGTTCCTCTATTTGTTGATTCATTCAAAAGCTAATGAGACTGGGCACCTGGGTGGCTCAGCAGTTGGGCATCTGCCTTGGGCCCAGGGTGTGACCCCTCGGGATCCCAGGATCCAGTCCCCACATCGGGCTCCCCACAGGGAGCCTGCTTCTCCCTCTGCCTTTGTGCCTCTCTCTGTGTATCTCATGAATAAATAAATAAAATCTTAAAGGAAAAAAACAACAACAAAAGCTATTGAGAGCTGATTGCTGAATTCAGAAATTTTGCTTGCCAGAATTAAACCCCTTAGTAGCTTGAAATCGACCACTGTGGGAGTATTTACACTAGAGAAATTGGAAAATGCTATAGGTCAGGGCTACTTTTTTTTTTTTTTTTGGCCTCCCTGCCCGCCACCCCGTACGCCCCTTGCCATATTGGTGACTTGACCTATGATAGAGTTGTGCTAAATCCCAGGAGTGTAACAGTGAACAAAGCGGCCTAGTCTTGGCCACGTGGAGCTTACAGTCTGGGATGGCTCTGTGCTATGTGGCAACGGGGTAGCTGTTAGCCACTAGTCTCTACTGGGTCTGTTTAAATTAATTGAAATTGAGTATGATACAAACATCATTTCCTCAGTCACATTGACCATATTTGAAGTGCTCAGTAGCCACAAGTACTTGGCAGCTACCGTATTGGACAACATAGATATTTCCACTACTACAGAAAGTTCTATCCGGTGGTGCCTAGAGGCAGAAGAAGAGGAACAGGTAAGGCCGAAGGGTCATATACCCAGCCCCAGACTAGACCTTCAAAATGACGGAAACAAGTGGCCTGGGGAAGGGATGGGGGGGTGGGGGGGTTGTCTCAGAAGTTTCAGGAAATAGTACAGCAGTTTTCACCCTCCCCTTACCACGTGGTATGCACTTTGATCTAGTTTATTCTACTTTATTCTATTCATCTTATTGCAAATACTCCGGTTAATCAACTCTCCTACTCAGGACCCTGCAATTTGAAAAACACTGCTTTGACGTCAGCGGGGGTGGGGCAGGGTGCTGGGGGCAGAGCCGAGCACAGCGATGCAGATGCAGCGAGGAGGGCGTCCCAGAAGAGACTGCAGGGCTGGTGGGACAGTATGAGTCTGGCAACGGGACGAAGTTGGGGTGGGGGCCAGTGGCCACAAGGGGCTAGAATTCACTCCTCAAACCTGGGCTGCTTCAGAGCTTCTGCCTTCCTGCCCCCTTTTGGCCTCCGCTCTCCAGCCTTTTCATCTGGCCTTGAGTGTAAATCATTAGCTCTAGCAGCGGACACTAAGCAGTACTCAAACCCAGGCCTGTGTGGGAAGGGCCTGGGGGCAGCGCCACCGTGTAAATGAATGGCTTCAGGTCTCTCAATGGGGTGAGCAATGGAGAAAGGTCAGCCAATTTGGCAGGGGCCTGCTCTACTCTCCTGCCAGGGTGGGCGGGGGCAGGGTGGGGGGGCTCGGGGGGTGCAGTGGAGAGAACTCGGTGGGCTTTGTAATGTAATGTAATTGTAATGCCTTCAAATCCCCAGTTTGCCCTAAAACCCTCTTGCTGTAGCGCCAGCCTCTTCATCGTGTTCTGATCAGGGCCTTCAGTAGAGACAGACTCCCAAGACCCAAGGATCCCTGAAATTCTCATTCCTCGAGCTGCTCCTAAGTAGGGGACTGCTTCCTCAGTTCACCCGTAGGCAGGTGAGCTGAGACCAGTGGCAGAGCTCCTCCTTACACAGTGCTCAGGACTCCTGTACTCAGGTTGGGAGAAGAGTCACCGCGATGAAATCTTGTGGAAGGGGGAGTTCTGTGCAGCTCTAGCGGGCAGAACTGGTCTAGAAGGTTAGGAGGCAGTTTCCACCCAAGCAGAAGGAGTGATAATGTTCTAATAACTACAGTGCTCAAGGGGGCTGTGCTGTTTTAAGATCTCCATGCAGAAAAAGTCGGGAAGGCCAGAAAGAGGATTTCTAGGTCTAGAGGCCAAGTTTGAACCGCTGAGTCATTTATTCAACACGTATTTATTGACCACCTGTTATATGCACTGTGCTGGGAGCTGGGGTTACCACTGAAGATGAGCTAGAAATGCTTAACCTCCTGGAGCTGCCCTGGGTGGTGGGTGGGAGGGATGGGAAGACAAGCACAGGGTGACCTGGAAGGCTCCTATAATGTGAGGATTGTAGAATGTATGGAACTGTATGGAACCTCACGACTCACCTCCACCTGCATTATTCTGGGCGATCCTCACAACCACCCTTCAGACGCTTAGGCCAGGCCAGGCCAGGCCAGTGTCTCTTATCTTATAAGTGTGGGTTCAAGAAAAGAATGTTTTGGGGTGCCTGGTGAGGTCAGTCGGTAGAGTATACGACTCTGGATCTCAGGGTGGTGAGTTCAAGTCCCACATTGGGTGCAGAGCTCAAAGAAGAAGGAGAAGAAAGAGAAGAAGAAGGAGGAGGAGAAGGAAGGAGGAGGAGGAGGAGAAAGAGGAGGAGGAGAAGGGGAAGAAAGGAAGAAAAAGAAAGAAAGAAAGAAGAAAGAAAGAAAGAAAGAAAGAAGAAAGAAAGAAAGAGAAAGAAAGAAAGAAAAAGAAAGTTTTTTTTAATAGATTTTTTTTATTCATGAGAGACACAGGGAGAGGCAGAGACACAGGCAGAGGGAGAAGCAGGCTCCGTGCAGGGAGCCCGACGTGGGACTCGATCCCAGGACCCCAGGTCATGCCCTGAGCCCAAGGCAGCCTCTTAAGCACTGAGCCACCAGGTGCCCCGGAACATCTTTATTTCACTGATGAAAAACTGAGGCCCAGAGAGAGGCTGACGCACGGTCACAGAGGTGTGACAGGGCTGGGAATGGATTCCGATTTCAGGTCTTGCCAGCTTTTCTCACCCTGGTGGGTGACCCAGACCAGTGGAGGCCAGAACATCTCTCTTCTTAGCTCCCTTCACCAAAGAGAGCTGAGGCTTTCCAGAGGCCTGGGCGGGGCGGGGGGACTGTGCGGGCGTCTGCAAAGCGCCCTCCTCATTCCTGGCGACTGACTGCCGGGCCTGGAAGTGGCAGCCTTCCGGGGAGGGCAGGGGCAGGGGCAGGGGCAGGGGCGCCGGGGGCAAGAGGACGCCTGAATTCCGGTGCTCGGGCCCTCAGCATAACATCAAGCTTCAGGAAACACGTCCCTGGGCCGACGGGTCGGAAACGTTGCACAGGTTGAGTCGTTCAGTCCCCTCCGGAGCCCCAGAAGCAGGCGCTATTTCCGCCCGTCCTGGGACAAGGGCAACTGAGCCCCGACGGTCGGCCAGGTAGTGAGCAGCTCACCGGATGGCAGCCCTGGCCTCCTGGGCGCTCTGGCCGCGGCCTCCCCGGGCCTGGGTGCCCGACCTTGGGGTGCCCCCCTGGGTGCCCCCCCAGCCTCCCGGCCTCTGCCCGACCCTGGGGTGCCCGACCTCGAGGTGCTCCCCGCAGCCTCGCCACCTCCACCTGACTTCGGGGTGCTCCCCCAGCCTCCCGCCCTCTGCCGGACCTTGGGGTGCTCCCCGCAGCCTCCCCGCCTCCGCCCGACCCCCGGATGCCGGGGGGCTCCTGGCTCCCCAGCCGCGGCGCCTGGGGCAGGGCTGCCATGCCTCCGCCCTGCTTCCCCAGCACCCTGGCCTCTAGCAGGAGGGGCTCCTGGCTTCCAGTTCCTCCTGAGACTCCGGGGGAAACAGCGTGAACCCCGGGGCACCTGCAAGCCCCCCCCCCCCCCCCACCGCCAGGCTCCTGAGACAAGGGGCAGCTCTTTCCTATCCTACCACTCAATGGCAAAAGTCTCGGGTGTTGGGTGTGTGCGCAGGTATAGGATAAGGATTGAGTATTACATTTTTTTTTCTCTTGGAGAAAATAAATGCACAACTTTTTACATACCCATTTTTTAAAAATTAAGCTTTTTATTTTAAGATAATTGTAGACTCACATGCAGTCGTAAGAAAGAATACAGAGAGATCCCACGTACCCTTTACCCAGTTTCCCCCATTTGTATCATCTTGCACAACTGTGGTGTGATAGGACAGGGAAGATGGTGACATTGATAAGAGTAAAGATGCAAAACGTTTCCATCACCACAGGATCCCTGGTGCTTTCCTTGTATGGCCACACTCACTCCCCTATGGCCCCATCTCCTCCTTAACCCTTGGGCAATCACTAAGCTGTTGTCCATTTCTAGAATTTTGTCATTTCAAGAATGTTATGTAAATGAAATCATACAGTACGTAATCTTTTGGGATTGGCTTTTCTCAGTGTAATTCCCTGGAGATTCATCCAGGCTGTTGCCTGTATCAAAAAATTCATTCCTTTTTCATTGTCGAATAGTACTCTACTGCGCAAATGTGTCCCAGTCCAACCATTCATTCTCCTATTGAAGGACATCTGGATTCTTTCTAGTTTTTAGCTCTTACAAATAAAGTTGTAGGGTGCCTGGGTGGCCCAGCTGGTTGACTCTTAGTTTCAGCTCGTGATCTCAGGGTCCTGGGACCCAGCCCGGTGGGCTCTGTGCTCAGCACAGACTGTGCTTGAGACTTTCTCTCCCTCTACCCTGCACATTCTCTCTCTCTCCAAGAAAGAAAGAAAGAAAGAAAAATAAATAAATAAATAAATAAATAAATAAATAAATAAATAAATAAAGTTGCTTTTCCTATACAGGGTATTGTGTGAGCATAAGTTTTTATTTCCCTAGGATAAATGCCCAGGAGTGCAATTGCTGGGTTATATGTTTAGATTTTTTTTAAGATTTTATTTATTTATTCATGAGAGACACAGAGAGAGAGAGGCAGAGACACAGACAGAGGAGCAGACTCCATGCACTGGGAGCCCGACACAGGACTCGATCCCAGGACTCCAGGATCATGCCCTGGGCTGAAGGCAGGCGCCAAACCGCTGAGCCACCCAGGGATTCCCTATGTTTAGATTTTTAAGGAAGAGCTAAACTGTTTTCAGAGTGGCTGTGCCATTTCGCATTCCCATCAGCGATGTAGGAGTGATCCAATTTTTCCACATCTGCTCCAGCAGTTGGTGTTGTCTGATGTTTATTTTAGTTATTTTAATAGTTGTGTAGTGACACCTCATTGTGATTTTTTAAAGAGATTTTATTTATTTATTTGTGCATGAGACACACTGAAAGACAGAGACACAGGCAGAGAAGCAGGCTCCCCGCAGGCAGCGCAATGCAGCACTCAATCCCGGGACCCCAGGATCAAGACCTGAGCCAAAGGCAGCCGCTCAGCCACGGAGCCACCCAGGCATCCCCTTCTCGCTGTGATTTTGATTTGCATTTCCCTCCATCTGGTGATGTTGAACATCTTTGCAGGAGCTTATCTGCAGCCTGTGTACCTTCTTCAAGGAAATGTCGTTTCATATCTGTTGCCCATTTTCTAACTGGCTTGTTTGTGTTGTACCATGAAGTTTGAGAATTCGTTTTTTTTTTTTTTTAATTAAAGATTTTATTTATCCATTTAGAGAGGGAGAGAGAGAGAGAGAGCATGCTCGAGTGTGTGAGAGGGAGAGAGAGAGTCCCAAATGGACTCAGTGCTGAATGGGGAGCTGTCTGCAGGCTGACCCCATGACCCCGGGATCATGACCCCAGTTGAGATCAAGAGTCAGAAGCTCAACCAACTGAGCCACCCAGGTACCCCTGAGAATTCTTTATATATTCTAGATACTAATCGTTGTAGGATATACGGTATTCAAATATTTTCTCCTAGTCTGTTGCTTGTCTTCATCGTCGGAGCAGCTTCTTTCACAGAACAAACATTTTTAATCTTGGAGAAGTCCAATTTACCAGTTTTTATGGAGACGCTGTTGATGTCAAGTCTAAAAGCTCCACCTAGCCCTAGATCTGAGATTTCTGTGTTTTTTTTTTTCAGTTTTTTTCTTAAATGTTTTTTACTTAAAGTTTTATAATTTTATGTTTTACATTTAAGTTTGTGATCAATACTGAGTTAATTTTTATTAAGACGTGAGAATTAGGTCAAGATTGTTTTTGTTTTTCGTCTATGGATGTCCAGTTGCTCTGACACCACTTATTGAAAAGGCTGTTTTCTCCACTGAATTGCTTTATGCCTTTGTCAAAAATCAGTTTGACATATTTGTATGCATGTATTTCTGAGTTCTCCATGGTGTTTCATTGGTCTGTGTGTCTACCCCTCTACCAATACCATACACTCTGGATTACTATAGTTATATATTAAGTCTTCAAATATTATAGACTGATTTTTCCCCCTTTATTATAATTTTTTTTAGCTATTCTAGTTCTTTAGTAGATTTTAGGATAACTAAAGAAGGAAGAAGCAGGCTCCCTGCGGGGAGCCCGATGCAGAACTCGATCCCAGGACCCCAGGATCAAGCCCTGAGCTGAAGGCAGATGCTCCACCACTGAGCCACCCAGGCGTCCCTAAAGTGAGTTTCTTTTAGGCAGCATATAGTTTTTTTTTTTTCAATTTTTATTTATTTATGATAGTCACACAGAGAGAGAGAGAGGCAGAGACACAGGCAGAGGGAGAAGCAGGCTCCATGCACCGGGAGCCCGACGTGGGATTCGATCCTGGGTCTCCAGGATCGTGCCCTGGGCCAAAGGCAGGCGCCAAACCGCTGCGCCACCCAGGGATCCCGGCAGCATATAGTTTTTAAATCCACTCTGCCCCTTTTGGTCTTTTAATTGGTTTGTTTATACCACTCAATGTGATTATTGATATATTAGGACTGAAGTCTATCATTTTATTTTTTTTCTCGATTTGCTTTTCATTTCTTTTCCTTGCCTTCCTAATTGGTTGCTTAAACTTTTTTAGAACTCCATTTTGATTAGTTAGTCGTTTTTTTTTTTTGTTTTGTTTTTTTTAAGGTTTACTTATTTATTTTAGAGAGAATGAGCAAGCACGGGGAGGGAGAAAGAATCTGAAGCAGACTCTGTGCTGAGTGTGGAGCCCAGTGCAGAGCTCTGTCTCACGACCCTGAGATCATGATCTGAGCCAAAATTGAGAGTCAGATGCTTAACCAATGGAGCCACCCAGGCACCCTAGTTAGTAGTGTTTTTGACTGTATCTCTTTGTATAGATTTGGAAATGGTTGACATTTTTTTTTTTCTGGTCATCACATTTATTTATTTAGTAAGCTCTGAGGCCCTGAGATCAAGAGTTGCATGCTCTACCAACTGAGCCAGCCAGGCACTTCACTAGTAGTCACATTTGTAATAAAATAACGAGATGACTATAATAGACCGACCATTTAATTTAACACTAGAACCCTATGATCAGGTAATTATTGCCAAAGATTCCTGTGGGTCAGGCCATTCTGATTATTGCTCCGACCCTGTTGCCTTTTTTTTTTTTTTTTTTTTTCCTGTTGCCTTTTAAGGCAACCATACTCTCTTTGCTTCTGGTGGTCAGCTGTTGCCACCTGGCCTCTGTCATGCTGGGATCCCATCACTCTAGCAAACCCGGAAGCCCATTTCCATAGCGGCTCTTCCCTCTTCCTCCCCAAGCACACAGAGAAAAATTAGCACAGCACTTTTTAAGAATGCTGTGCTTCCCCTAATGGTGTATTTCCCAATGCCTCAGTGAGAGAATATTTTCTAGCCCCTCTTGGGAGAATTATTTAGGGGTGAGTGAGTAGATTGTACACGATAAACCCATTCCAACATTCCTTTCTTGGTAAATCTTTAGATTCCTTCCTCTGAATTATGCAATAGAGTTTCTTGTATCTCAGTTTCACTTATTGTATGCTACCTCTGAGACCAGATTTTAGCTAATCAACTAAGGAAAGAGATAAAATCATTCCTGGCTGTTGGAGCAGGCACACTGAGTTTGGATTCTCTGAATCCATACAAATAAACCCATATAAATAAATTCAGCCCAATCTAAAACTGTGTCTTCCTTTCTGGTTCAGCACCCTTAGAATCCAACTCCATACAAATTCCCCAAGTTTGTATCTATATAAACTGGGAAAAGTTTTGCAAATCTTTTGCTTGTGAGTCTTCTCTGGGGTCAGACTTTGTATTCATTCCCCCTAGGTGTTTTTTTTTTTTTTTTTTTTTTTTGTGTGTGTGTGTGTGTGTGTGTTTTAAAGATTTTATTTATTCATTCATGAGAGACACAGAGAGAGGCAGAGACACAGGCAGAGGGAGAAGCAGGCTCCCTGCGAGGAGCCCGATGTGGATCCCAGGACCTGGGATCACGCCCTGAGCCTAAGGCAGATGCTCAACCACTGAGCCACCCAGGCGCCCCCATTCCCCCTAGTTTTGTGTCTGAGTCATTTATTACATGTTAACTATCTCAGGCGAAGCCCTTACAGAGTCTCTGAGCAAGATAGAACCAGCCTCATGAGACCAAGACGGAAGGGCTGTCTCTGGCAGTCAGGAAGATTTAGCATGGTCTGGGCATTCAGCACCCTCAAAGATATCCCAGACCTCCTTTTCCCATTTTTAGGATTCCTCCAATGCCTTGGCTTTCATATAAGACCTGGTTGTGATTTCAACTTATGCTGCGGTGTCAGGCTTCAGCTACATCAGTCCTGTGGCTACAGCCCTGTGACTACAGAGAGATTCATCTAGGAAGTCTTAGAAGCAGCCTGGTACTTTTGAGTCAAGCATCTAAAACTTGGAGCTTCCAATTTCCTTTCTCTAAGCTCACCAGGGTAGCCAAAGCAGCCAGATCCCTCCAGAGAGCCCTAGATTTCCTTTTTCCCACTGTAATGGTCTATTAGCTGTGTAGTTTGCACAAGACTTACCTTCCAAAGGCTAGTCATTCCAGGTTGCCCCAAGTGGTAAATTAAGTTACAGTTTTGCCATTACATGTGGTTACTGAGACCTCACTGCCTTGAAACCCAGTCGAGTACAGATACTATGGAAAATAGTATGGAGGAGCCTCAAAAAATTAAGAATAAAACTACCACAGGATCCAGCAATTCTGCTTTTGGGAATATAGCCAAAGGAAACGAAAACACTAACTTGAAAATATATCTGCACCCCCACGTTCATAGCAGCATTCTTCACAGTAGCCAAGACATGGAAATAACCTGCGTCTATCAGCAGATGAATGCTTAAGGAAGCTGTGGTGTGCGTATGCAACGGAATATAATTCAGCCATAAAAATCGAGGAAATCCTATCATTTGCGACAGCGTGGATGGAGCTTAAAGGTATTATGCTAATTGAAATAAGTTGGAGAAAGACAAGTACTGAATAATGTCATTTATAAACCAAAAACCATAAGCCAAACTCATAGAAAAAGATATCAGACTTGTGGTTGAAGTCAGAGGAAGAAAGAGTTGAAGATAAGCAGCTGGCTTTGCAGTTTGCAGGTATCCCATAAGCCAAGGGATGCAGGTGGCCTCTTGAAGCTGGGAAAAAAAAAAAAATCAATTCCCCCTAGAGCTTCTGGAAGGCACACAGCCCTGCTGACACCTTGATTTTAGGACTTCTGACCTCCCAAACCATAAGATGACAAATGTATATTGTTTTAAGCCACTAGATTTATGATTATTTGTTATAGCAAAAATAGGAAACTAATACACCTTCTAACTCCTGATTCTCTAGATCTTGCTCTATTTTTTCCCACGATACTTACCTAATATACAATATAATTTACTTATTACGTTTAGCATTTGCCATCTGTCTCTGTCGGCTAAAATGTAAGCTCTGCAAGAACAAGGATTATTTGTCTGTTTTTCACCACTGTATCCTCAGCAACTAGAACAGTTTTTGGCACATACTAGGGGCTCAGTAAATATTTATTGACTGACTGACTGAATGGGTCAGAAAGATGGACACAAAATCTTCTGTGGAAAGCTGTAGGTTCTTGTACCATTATAAAGATTAGCAAAGAAAACTTTTTTTGGTGTTTGTATTAGTCATATATAATTCAAAAGGTACAAAGGTTGCACAATGGAAAATAAATTTCCCTCCCACCTTTGTTTCTTCCCACCCTAATTTCTGTTCTCATAGTCTATCATTAATTTAGATTTCTTGTATATTCTCCCAGAGAGAGCTTTGCATATACAGGCTACATACAAATGAATATACACATATTTATCTATCTATCATCTATCTATCTATCTATCTATCTATCTATCTATCTATCTATCTATTTATCATCTAATCTTTCGTTGTTTTTGTCTTTTAAAAACCCCGCAAATGTCAGTATATGATGCATGTAGTTCTGCACCTTCCAGCAGCATTTATTAATTTAGTATCTGGGCTGGATTGCACCTAGACAGGGGATTGGATGAGGTGAAGCACATGACTCCACATTATAACCTTGGAATGCTAATTTTCCCCTTTGGCACTCAAGGGACAAAATGGCCTGCCCTTCATGAAGTCGGTCATCTTCCCAAGTGGAGGCTGAGGAGGTTTGCCCCAGAAGCCTTGAGCTTTCCCAAGAGTGTGCAATTTAAAACAGGCACGTTTGTGACTTGCATCAGGGGGGAAGGCCATGGTCATGACCCTAGGTACAGCTGGGATCTGAGTCTCACCTTTGCCTGCCTATTGGAGTCACCAAAGTCAAATTTTAACACTTCCCAGGGGGCCCCGGGTCCTCACCCCAGAATAACTGAATCAGAATCTTTGCCGATGGGACCTGGGCCTCCCTATTGTTGGTAAAATGCCTCTGGTGTTTGGAATTGGAGCCTGGGCTGAGAACCCCTGAGGTTAAGTTATAATCCACAGAAGAGAGAGCTGGGACTGAGAATCTGGAGGTGTGGTTTTCTACTCTGAGCTTCTAGCACTGTGGCCTCAGACAAGTCACATGATCTCTGGGAACCTCGGCACCTACTTCTCTGCGTCAGAGCCAGTAATACCCCGTGCCCTGCATAGCTCGCAGGATTGTAATGGGGATCAAGTGCATTAGCGCCCTGGGAACTGTGAGACATTGTCTGATGGGAGGGATAGTCATATCAGGTGCGTCGTCTTGGGTTACCCTGGTCAGCTGGACTCCGCCACGGACGCTGCTCCTGCTCTGCCAGGGGCTTTCTGCTTCAGCCTCAGGCAGGTCTGCATCCCCAGCGGTTGCTCGCAGTCCCACATCTGGCTGCCTGGCCATCAGTCTCTCCATCTCGGGGGGGCCTTAGGAAGCTGGATTCCTTCTGAGCAAATTACAGTGAGGGCCAGGCAGGGCCACGCAGGCCTTCGCAGAGGTGGGGTGGGGCCTGGTGGGCTCTGGGGCTTCTGTGTGCTCAGGAGAGAGCACAGTCAGCTTTACACCTACCGATTCGGAACAATGGGGGGAACAGGCAAGAAAACCACTTCCGATTGCTTTCCTAAAACAGATCTCAGAAAGTGAGACTCAACCACCTGGCCTCCAAGCTTTGTCTCCTGTAGACTCCTACAGAGACTGGGGAGGAGGGCGTGCAAGAAGTAGGGGTTGAACGAGCCGTGGGACGGGTGACTGCTGCGAGGGACTCCGGGAAGGCAGGCTTCAGAAGGCTGGGAGCCCCTCACAGGGGCGCCTTGCTTTCAGCTAGATGGTTTCCTCTGGGTAGGAGCACCCAGGAGTCCAGAGACAGCGTGGTCCCTGCTCGCAGAAGCTCCAGGTAGCTTCTTGGGTAACTGGCTCAGGAAGGGGCCCTGGCTCTGTTCCCTTCGCAGCTGCCAGGCCCTGCAGTGTGAAGGACTCCCACCCTGTCCTTCCGGGGCTTCCCCACCCCACCCCTCGGGGGGCCTGTCTGGGCACAGTCTCCTGGGCTCCTACAGACAAAGCACCTCGGGTAGTGCTGTCTTCGGCTTTTCTCCACCAAGATCCCATAGTTTTAGAGACTGAAGTTTTGTTATCCTAGGATCTTCACGTATCATCTCTCCACTCTTCTGACTTCTCCCCACTATGGCCTTCCTCGTGGGCTCCTCCAGACCCAGGACACTTACCACCTGCTAGCACACTGTGTTGTGTTCGTTTATCTGTCCCCTGTCATCAGAATACAAGCTCTGTGAAGATAGTGATTTTGTGTTTTCTGTTCATTGATGTATCTCCAGGGCCTGGAAGAGTGGCTGGTACATAGTAGGTATTCGGTTAAGTTTTTGCTGAAGGATGGATAAAAATGCACACACTTTTTTTTCCTTAGATTTTTAAAAAAGATTTTTTAAAATTAAACAACAACAGATTTTATTTACACATGCAGCACATGTAACCACAGGAGAACTGAGTGGTGAGCAACTCAGAAGGAGAATTGGGATGCCTAGGCTAACTTCACAAAGGGCAATACATTTTATTTATTTTATATATTTTTAAAATACAATACATTTTAAATCAGTGACAAGACAAGGGAAAGGGGGTTTGGGTTTATCTTCCCTCCAATCTCCTTCAGAATGTAAGTTCCTTGAGAGCAGGGATTTTTGTCTGTTTTGTGCAGTTCTGCTCCCCCACCCTCACAACACTGCCTGATTTGTGGTAAGAGCTCAGAAAATGTTTTTGAAGTGAATCTGTTTCCCTATTTCATAGGCAAGGAAACTGAAACTCGGGGTAATTTGCCCAAGGTGGTCCTAACTATTAGGAGAACCAAATGAGATGAAGCTGTCAGCATCCATCTTGTGTTGGTTTTCAGTAAAACTCACCATCTGTAATTGCTGTGTTCTCATGCAACTTCTTAAAACTGGGAAATCTCCCATAAAAATGCACTAAAATGAGTTTTACCTTATATTTAAAAAGATTTTTATTTATTTATTTGAGAGAGAGAGAGAGTGCACAAGCTTCTGGGATCATGACCTGAACCAAAAGCAGATGTGTAACCAACTGAGCCACCCAGGCACCCCTTGATTTTATGTTTTTTTATTTTTATTTTTATTTATTTATGATAGTCCCACAGAGAGAGTGAGAGAGGGGCAGAGACACAGGCAGAGGGAGAAGCAGGCTCCATGCACCGGGAGCCCGACGTGGGATTCGATCCCGGGACTCCAGGATCGCACCCTGGGCCAAAGGCAGGCGCTAAACCGCTGCGCCACCCAGGGACCCCTGATTTTATGTTTTAAAGTAATTTCTACACTCTACGCGGTGCTTGAACTCACAACCCCGAGATCAGGAGTTGCATGCTCCACCAACCGAGTCAGCCGGGAGCCCCCAAAATGCTGTGAGCTCGATGAGGTAGGGGCAATACCCACTTTGTCTACCATGTATATACTCAGCATCCTAGCACAGGGCCTGGTGTAAAGTAAGTACTTCCTAAATATTTGTTTAAAAAAAATGAAACGTGTCCGTGTATGTCCAATTTAGGAAATTATTTTACAGTGGTTACCTCTGGAGTGGATGGGAAATATTTAATTTTATTTCCTTCTTTCTTTTTGGATTTTGTGCCTGTTACTTTTATCTCTCTCTCTCCTTTTTAAAAAGATTTTATTTACTTGCTCATGAGAGACACAGAAAGAGAGAGAGGCAGACACACAGGTAGAGGGAGAAGCAGGCTCCATGCGGGGAGCCCGATGTGGGACTCGACCCCAGGACCCTGGGATCACGACCTGAGCCGAAGGCAGACACTCAATCACTGAGCCACCCAGGTGCCCCCTTTTATCCCTTTTTTAATTTGAAAAGACGGATTCTCATCAACCATTCCCTCTTCTTTCTGAGCTGAGTTCTCAGAAGAGAACACAGACCTTTCCTCGGGCCACCCCACCCCTCCATATGAAACCCCTGGGGTCAGCAGTGATTTCTTCCGGATCAGAGGAAGGACTACTGGGGTCAGGACACCTGCACACGGTATGAAAACAGCCAAGGAAGACACGAAGTGACCTCTGAACCTTTTATTGGCCTCCTGCTCCTCAAAGGGTACCCTGTTTTGCTGCCTCAACGCCTCAGAATTTTGGTGTCGTTGGTCTCAGACACCACCTTGCCGTCCACGATCTTGCGGGTGGTGGTCTTCTGGATGGTATGCAAGGAGTTGCTGCTGTCCAGGGCGTCAGTAAGACTGTAACAGAAGCCCAAGCCCCGGTTATAAACAGCTCTGCAGAGTAGCAGGGAGTCAAGGAAAGGGTTGAAAAAGCCCTCCCGATCCCGGCCTTTATCTCCGTATTCTTTTGACTACTTCCTCCATAAAAGGGAAACCCAAGGCCAAACTCCATGTGTGCTCTAAGTATGGCCGGGGCAAGGCTTACTCTCTTCCCTTCTCTAGGGTTGGGGGGGCCTCTGCAACCGTTACTCCCTTGGAGATGCAGGAGCCCTCGCAGAGCTCCACCCCGGTGCTCAGAGGACCCCAGTGAACGGGCACGTGGTGGGGCTTACCAAAGGGGCTCTGGGGAGAAGCATCTCCCCGCCCCGGCTGGTGAGGGTGGGACGAGAGGCCCATTTACCTGAAGTCCTCCCCGTCTTCCAACAGGCGACGGTAGGTAGCAATCTCAGCCTCCAGCTTGACCTTGACGTTCAGCAGGGCCTCGTACTCCTGGGCCTGGCGCTGCCCCTCTGCCCGGGTCTGGGACAGCTCTGACTCCAGGTGCAGCAGGACCCCGTTGAGCTGCTCCATCTGCATCGCGTAGCGGGTCTCGACCTCCCTCAGGCTGTTCTCCAAGCTGGCCTTCTGTGGGGGCACAGGGAGGAGGATCGGGTGAGCCTCGCCATGGAGCGGAAGGATAGTCTCAGCAAGTTTTAGCAGAGCGGTCCGAGTCCCATGACGGCTCATCCCATCTCTTGGAAACTTGAGAACTTAGGGCGTGCCAGGTACTAGGGCCGTGGGTGGGAGCAGTGAGAAATGCAGAGAACCACTCTTTCTGAGCATAAGATTTATGAAGGAAGGGGTGGATTGGGCCGAGACGGGATTGGGTTTGGGCCGACAGAGGGCAGGGCCAGGGGGAGTTGGAGCTGGTGAAGTGAGGCTTACCAGGTTTCTCATGGAGTCCAGGTTGATCTCCAAGGACTGGGCGGTACGTCTCAGCTCCGTGAGGGTCATCTCAGCTTCTCCGATCTCAGCGGTCTGTGTGGTGACCACTGTGGTGCTCTCCTCGATCTGCAGGGTGGGTATAGTCCTCAGGTCCCCCCTCCTTCGCCTCCCTCCCACAGCCTCAGGCCTCTGTGTCTAGCCGGGCACCCAGCCCTTCCCCTCGTGCACCTGCTGAGACCAGTACTTGTCCAGCTCCTCCCGGTTCTTCTGAGCCAGCTCGTCATACTGGGCCCGGATATCTGCCATGATCTTGCTGAGGTCCTGAGATTTGGGGGCGTCCAACTCCACCGTCAACCCAGAGTTGGCGATTTGGTTTTGTAGACCCTTTACTTCCTAAAGGAGAGAGGATCAGAGTGAGGAGAGACTCGGGGTCAGAGCTCCGACAAGGCTCCTCTCCTGCAACTGTCCCTCGTGGGAGACCTGTGGGATCAGCTGGAGAAAGCAGCAGAGAAGATTCTTGGTTTTATACTCTGGGCGATGCCAATCCTGGGTTTTCTACTGCCGATGAATAAAATGCCACCCACTCTGCCCAAATCTATCACCTACAGGTGGTTTCTCTCCCTCACTTCACTCTGTCCCTCCATCTATCCTCCTTCCACAACCTCCTCCTTGTACATTCTTCCAGGAAGCCCTCTCAGCGCCACCTGCCCTCACTCCTCCAGCAGCCCTCACACGTGGTGCTGGCTGCTTCTATCTTTTGTCCTCTCCTCGCTCTCTCACCCATGTCCCCTTGACCCCATCACACTGCAATTCAGGTGACCGAGTATGGCAATGATCTGATTAAGGAGAGCCCGGGCTGGTAGTTCTAAACTTCTCTGCCAGCTACTTACAGGCAGGCGGCCTGTGCCATCTAGTGCCCTCCACCCCCGACTTGTTTGGCTTCCTCCTTCCCGGCCTGGCCAGGGGCCCCTGCTTGCCTCCTCGTGGTTCTTCTTCATGAAGAGCAGCTCCTCCTTGAGAGCCTCGATCTCTGTCTCTAGCTGCAGCCGAGTGACATTGGTGTCATCAATGACCTTGCGGAGCCCATGGATGTCGCTCTCCACGGACTGGCGCATGGCCAGCTCCGTCTCATACCTGGGGGCAGGGGGAGGGGAGGCGATCAGAGGGCCTCATTCTGACCCAGGACCTTCTCACTAGGCCATCTGAGAGCGCCCCTGGCCCCCGCAAACCAGCCGCCGGAGTCTGGATCAGGTGGTAATCCTCTGGGCAGCCTTCTCGGTTCTTGGGGGACAATGTTCGTAGACTGGGTTATATCCGTGAATAAATACATGGAGCCTAGCTCCTACCCACCCCGCTCTGACCAGAGCCAAAGATCCCGCTGTGAGCCCCCGCCTGAGTGGCCCAGCCGGCACCAGACGGTTCTTGGGGCCACCCCGGCCTCCCCAGCAGCCCCAGGCTTACTTGACGCGGAAGTCGTCAGCAGCGAGCCGGGCGTTGTCAATCTGCAGAACGATGCGGGCATTGTCCACGGCACTTGCAAAGATCTGGGGGATTGGGGAGAGGTGGCTCCGTGAAGGGGAAGTCAGTGATGGGGGCCGAGCCTGGCAGTGTTGTGTCTGAGTGGAAACTTCTCGATCCCAGGCATAGTCAGAGGTTCTCCTTGTGCACCCACCCCCTTCCACCTGTGCCCCCTCACACTGTCGCTCCTTTCCTGGGGCCCCAAATTCCAGAGTTCCCACCGGTCTCCCACCCCCCCTTCTCCGAGGCCCGCCTGCCCTGAAGTCAGTCAGTCCTCTCCTCGGCCCTCTCCTGGT